>NW_027466575.1:515000-702500 GCF_050575085.1 Anarhichas minor
GCTGAATCGAATTCTCCATCAGCTCAAGAGAAAACAAATGAAGGGAGTCCAAAACAGACAACGGCCCCATAATGATGTCGCTCGTCAGAAACATCCGCTCCACCCTGATGTTTGATGATGTCAAACTACAGACTGGAGACCAGGATTGTGTGCTTCCAATGCTGAACGAACCTCCGAGCGGTAGAACCCTGAAAATGTACGCTGAGATATGTGACAAGGTGTGGAACTTCCTGGGACTGTTGAATTGGTGGCAGAAGACTCAGGTTGACACGGTCGCTGAAAGGATGAAACAAGCTGTAGAGAGCGAGTCACCGGTCTTCGACAGCCAGGAGAGCGTTCCTCAATGGACTCGTTCACAACCTGTGCAGGACAAGACAGCACGGCAAGAGACGAAGAAAGCATCTGTTGAGATCATCGTGGAGAGGCTGGTTTCCCGGGCATTCAGGAAATGCAAATTGAGCTGAAGCGTTGAGGAACCCGAGGCCATCTAGCGGCGTCTGTTTGCAAAGATGTGGCCCGAAGTCCAGGAAGTCGACTTTGAGGTCACTGCAAAAACGTTCAAGGATCTGGAAAAGACCATCTATAACAAAGTCTACAAGGACATGGGCAGTGCAGATGTAGCACCCCGTTACCACAGAGACCCGGTTCAAAACACCGTAAACGTACACGTACACACAGGAAGCAGTGTTATGAAAATATAAATACTTTATTGGTATAAATAACTAGGTGGAGTAACCAGTGACAGCTGGTTTAGCGGGCAGGAGGAGTTCACAGACCATGCGCTAAGATTGGCATCACAAACAATTTAAAGCAAAATACTCCCACTAACTAGAAAAGAAATAAAAACGAAAACATAAGTAATCACGAATAACTGCCAATAAACAGAAAACAAACTCAACAGATTATACTTCCACCCACCTGTTCAGCAACCCAGCCACCCCCACCTGGATTCCCCCCCAGCTACCATTGGGTGCACTGCTCAGGAAGCTCTAAAATAACACAAATACAACATTACATATTCCTTAATTGTACCGAATTTCCCCAGCACATGAAATGCATAAAAATATATATATACCTGAATCAGCCATCCCCCAAACACACGCTGTCCCCTCCGTAACTGATGCCTCCCAGACACTGCGCTACCGACGCAACTTATGCGGCCTCACGCTACGTCTCCGCTTGTTGTGGGAGAGAAAGTAGTTGGACTCAGCACCCCCCGCTTGTGGCGGCGGAGACAGAGAGCAGATTCAGCACAGCCGCTCGTGACGGCGGAGAGAAAGACAAAGGACGCGATTTGCCAGCAGGTGCATCCTTTCACCTAATCAGGACCGTGCACCTCATTACCGGTCCGGCGGACCCCATAGTTTCACCCCGTCAGTTCCACTTGGTTACATCCACCCCCCCCTTAATCAATCAGTGTCCCACTGATGGCATATGTCCCCTCCAGATCCCACATCAACCTTCCCCCTTAGATGGCTTACCGCAGACCTCGGCAGCCGGTGCAGGTTAGAATGAACCCCCGCAGTAGTACGCTTGGACCTCCGAAGTGGAGGTAATGGCGAAGGCACAGGTGATGGCAGTGTCCGTGGTGAATGCAGGGCATGTGTACTCTCACCTGCACTCAGTCCCTCCTCGCCCACAGAGGGGGTAGCCCCCGTAGGACGGGGGGGGAGACAGCCCTTCTGAGCCCACTTCCCTCTCCCTTTCCCCCTTTCCCTTCACAATGCTCCCCATCGGCCCAGATCATTGCAAGCAGAGAGTCGTCCGAATCGGACTCCACCTCAGGAAGTGAGGACCCAGCCACTCCCCGGTCCCTGCCCATCCATCTGTACGCCTGGACCACAAATGTGCAACTCATTTCTATGTAGATTGCATTGGGGTTTCGAGAAATCAATCGGGACAACAGAATACACAGGCAGGTCACCACCCCGCTGAGCTATGACTCGGTAAGGGGTGGGAAGCCACACATCCTGAATCTTATGCCTACCTGAAAACTGACGATTCCTTACATACACAAATTGGCCTGGTTGTAAAGGATGGTCACCTTCAGGCGTGCCTGCATACCTTTTACGAGCTTCCGCTGCATGCTCCATGTTCTTTCTAGCCCGAGCGTAGGCACAGCCCAACCTCCTCTGATGCTCCTCAACCCACTCATCTATGCTGTGTGTGACACGTTCCACTGCTGTGCAACAGGAATAACATGTTTCAGCAAGTTTCATCTACATGTGTGTGTTGTGTCTTCATGACAGTCAGAGCATGTGAATGCAGCTCTACTGTTCATCACTATGATGCTGTAACTCAGAGGTGATGAAGGTGACCCAGCGATCAAAGAATAAAGACACTTTACACACAATTTAGGTGTATTTTCCCTTTAACTCACGAGATGCAGGTAGCATGTTTTATACTTAATGTGAATATAATTCATACTTTGTTGGCATCTTATTCTGAAAACCGGATGTTCGTCTGAAGAAACCGGATGTTGTCTCACGTTAATCTTTCCGCTAACTTTCAAAGTCCTTCGCTCGCTCCCGATCTGTGCCGTTTAAATGCGTTTACCGTGAATGTCAGCATATAGGTGCACTAACATGTAAGTGTCTGCTGAGTTGACCACGTAGATCTGAGTGTCTGCTGACTTTACCGCAGCGATGTCCAGTAGTCTCCATTCCTCCACCGCTGCCAGTGAGCAACGGACTTTCAAAATAAAAATAAATGTAAAAAATGCGTTAACGCGCTATAAAATAATTGTCGCCGTTAATTAATGAATGCGTTAACGCGTTAACTTGCCCAGGACTAATATATATATATATATATATATTATATACAACATCACCCTTCAACGAGATGCTGTGAGTTTGGTGTTCTACGGCTCAACGTTTTAAAAACAGACCAGCTTCCATTGTAACATTATGTAACCACGGTGATGGACCCGGTACCAGGAACTACAAATACAAGTATTAGTTACTCTGTAAACAGAGTATTACGTCTGAAGCAGAATTTAATCAGAAGTCTGAATATAAAACCTGAAGCTTCAGAAGCTGGTAACGTAACGTGACTTGATGGACGAGGTTGTGTAAAACCGTCATATTGATTGATATGCAGTAGGGCTGCAACTAACGATTATTTTAATAATCCATTAATCTGGCCATTATTTTTTCGATTAATCGATGAATCGGTTATTAATGGGCCAAAAAAGGCGAGTGAATAAAAACGTGTCTTTAGTCTTACAAACTATACCACCCCTGCTTTACTACTGTTATTAACAAGCTAACGCTAACTTGTCATGCTTGTCAAGCTGGATAATGAGTAAACACCAGCACCAGAAGAGCTACTGGAGGGACGTTACGTTCCTCACTTCAAAACGGAACAAAAGTAGGATTCTGCAGTGATTTACCCTGCTGTTGAACTCCCTTCCTCCTCATCAAGGACTCCAACATGTTTACGTTGTTGAATCAGGAAATAAATACTGTAGCCGTCTGTGTTCACCCAGAGCTCTACGATACCTCATAACAATAGAGACCGGACCAACTATGTGTATACATGTGTGTGTGTAAACCATATGGTACAAACAATGAATAGATGCTGCCGTATTTACGTCTAGATGACGTTATTCTGAGTGTTGGTGGAGTTGCTACAATGTTAGCATAGCCTAGCACCGACCCATCCGAGCTCCATTGAGAAGACAAGTACAAATCGGCATCATTACGTAGTTATTTCGGAGTCCCTTTTTGTCGGTTTGTTGCCGTTAAATCAGCCAGATCTGTTTATTTTGTGTTCATACAGCTGTAGTAAACAGCGACGTGTGGCTTGCTAGACCGCGCTCAACTCAAGTTTTTCTTTTTATACTCAAACATCTCCGCGACTTATTGAGTGCCGTAATAATTGCTTGGGTTGATTTTTGCACTACTGTTTTTCACCTAGTTAGTTAATTTAACACTATTCTATTTCATTGTATATACCTTGCATTTTTGTTGTTTTATCTTATATATTCTATATTCTGATATTTAATTTGTCCTACTCTGTTATTGTATTGTGCATTTTTTAATACTTAATATTTTTGGTTACTCTGTTACTTTGCTTCTTGGTGTGTCTTGCTGCTGTAACATACAAATTTCCCCCTGGGGATGAATAAAGTACATATCTATCTATCTATAATTGCGCGACACAACGAATCGATAATGAAATTCGTTGCCAACTCTTTTAATAATCGAATTTTATCAATTCGTTGTTGCAGCCCTAATAGACATGATGGTATATTCCAACCATCACTTATTTTAAGACCTACACAAACTATTTAAGACAATTTTAGACTTTTTCTTAGGCCTAAATCTTCTAATTTCCTGCATTCAATTTAAAACCTGAAGGACTCGCGTGAGCCCTGACAAAGACTTGATCAGCTCTTAGCTTTGTAGAGGTTAGCTGCTGTTAGCATACCTGGTTCTATGGGTATTTCATGCGATCTGGGTAACGCTAGCGTCTGTAAAGCCTTAACGTCAAACACAAGTTAGAAGAAGAGAGACGAACGAGAAAAAGATATTCGGCTAAAATAATTTAGAGATACAACTTTAGCTCCAGGTCCTGAGTTTGAAGGGGGGGCGGATCAGAGACCCAGTGTAACGACAGGAAGTGCTTCTTTAGTCTACTATAATTATGTTAGTGGTTTAGGTTGGGACTCCGTCAGGTGAGGTAGGTGGAGCCTCAGGTGTTGAGCGACAGGTGTGTGAATCCCCTCCAGAGTTTACGGTGTGCAGATGTAGCTTTTCCAAAACCTTTCAGTCCGCTCCGGACTCTCAGGCGTTGGGTCGGATCGCAGCGTAGTTCTTCACGACTCCAGAGAACCTGATGATGTGAACTTCGGGATTTTGGGGTTTAAAGTCCTGCCAAAGGTACTCAGGTGAGAGCACCTTAGTGGGCTTGTTGATCCACATGTACCTAAACACAGGAACAGGAACTACAGTCATTAGAATGTACGACAAGATTCAACACAAGATGTCTCTCCTCCCATCTCCCTCTCTCCTCCCATCTACCCGTCCAGGTGACTCTCCTCCAGCCTACCTGTTCAGGTGACTCTCCTCCTGCCAGGCAGCCTCAATGCCCTCCTGGGCATCAGCCTCAAAGTTGGAGCGGCAGGTTTTGGCGAGCTGATGTACTTCCTGCAGAAGACCTCCAAACGCCCCCCCACAGTAGTAGAAGTCCCCCCCCCCAGGGGCCAGGTAGGCTCTGGAGGCGGGCCTCCGCTCGTAAGGGAACGTGCTGCGTCCGTCTTTATAGTAACCTGCAGACCAAAGGAACCAATACCTGTTTATGGAGACTGAGGGTACTTCCCAAGTCTGTTAATTGCATCCCCTTTCCTTGCGTCATAGTCCCTCGCAACAGGGATGCATGGAGAGATGCAAGGAAGCCATGCGAGGAGAGAGGAAACGAGGAAATATTTTTTAAGAGATTCCTCTGCAGCGTCACGTGAAGCGACATCTGTTTCCGATGACGGCGGATCAGCTGATCACAGCTGTCAGTCGGCTTTAACAGCTGGAGAGACTTTTGAGAAGTTTGTGTCTGTTCACATGATCACTGTACTTAATAACTAACTAATAATTAGTGCTGCGTTATTATCGCGTTAAACGTTCCTGCTGGTTCAGGTTTATAGTTGGGGCCGGCTCGGGTTTATAGTTGGGGCCGGATCGGGTTTATAGTTGGGGCCGGATCGGGTTTATAGTTGGGGCCGGATCGGGTTTATAGTTGGGGCCGGCTCGGGTTTGCCTTGGACTAGCCCCTAGATATGCTGCTTTAGGCCTAGACGCTCATTACTGACTTTGCTTCTTCACCAGAGTCTCTGTGCTGTTCTCGCCTCAGGTCCTGTGGATCCTGGTTATACCTGGACCGTGGTCCTGCCTCCTGCAGTGGTTCTGTCATATGCATTGAATGTGTTGTTCATTCTGTACACATGACATTTATCACACCTCTGTCCATCCTGATAGAGGGATCCCTCCTCTGTCGCTCTTCCTAAGGTTTCTTCCTCTTTTCTCCCCTTTAAAGGTTTTTTTTGGGGGGGGGGGTTCTTCTTGTTCCGATGTGAGGGTCCTGGGACAGAGGTTGTCGCATGTGTACAGATTGTAAAACCCTCTGAGGGGAATTTGTGATTTTGGGCTATACAAAAATAAATTTAATTGAATCACAGCCACCAGTCCGCCCACTCACCTGGATGAATCACAGCCACCAGTCCGCCCAGTGACTCCACCCCCCAGCGGCCGTGGAACTTGGAGTCCACGTCCAGACAGAAGACGTAGTCGTCTCTGCGGTTCGGAAGTTGCTCCTCTATCAGCGTCTGGATGAGCTCCATCCTCCGAGCGGAGATCTCCTGCCAACGCTTCGAGCTGGGCACCGAACGCACCGTCAGCTGGAGGAGGAAGTCATTTCATATCAAAACATATCAGGAACCCTGTGTGGGAGTTTAAGAGAAGAAATCAGTCTCAACGTGTTTGTTTACCTGACGGCCGGCAGCCATCCTGACTTGGGGAGCCTCATTCGGCCGGTCGGTGAACACGTAAATGTGCACTTTGAAACCAACGAAGAAGTGCTGCTCTGCTGTCTCCAGGAAGTCTTTCAGGAACATGATGTACCTGTCCAGACGGTCAGAGGGGTCACTTCCAGGTAAAAGGTCAGAGCAGAGACGTAGAAACCACAACGTTGTGACGTCATACTTACTTCCCAACAGCGAACACGGTGGCTGAGACGATGATGTTCTTTGGTTTGTAGATGCTGTCGAGTAGAACTGGGTTAAAGGTTCCCTCCCAGACGACAGGAGCCAGCCAGGGCGTCACCGTCACCACGTCGGTACGACTACGGTTAAGAACACGGACTGACATCATCAACAAACAAACAAGCAAGCAAACAAGGACTAAGAGTGATACTCACCCTCGTAGGATGCTCGGCTGTTCGTACTGCAGACTAAAACACAAACAGTTCTCTCATTACAACACAAAACAACAGTCTGAGGGGTAGTTAGCATTGTTAGCACCGTTCCTGTTGTTTCAGCCACAGCGTTAGCAAAGAACAGTACAGTCCGTTGATGATCATACTGAGAGTATGGACAAGTACTGGTTAGCAGGTGTAATCAACACATAATCTGATGAAGGTACTCACTGATCAGGAGCCACCAGGTGGAACTCATGACTCACAGGGATGACATCATCAGCAGTCAATCTGTGCAGAAATATATATATATACAAAAAGAGACTATAACTTGTTTCTCTGTAGTTTTATTATTTACTGTATTATAGATTACATGAACAGGGTGGAGCTGATCAGTACACACTCAGGGAAAAGGTTCCAAAGTTATACTGACTCGTTCTGTTGATTGATGTTCTGCTTGAAGAGACACACACACACACACACACACACACACACACACACACACACACACACACACACACACACACACACACACACACACACACACACACACACACACACACACACACACACACACACACACACACACACACACACACACACACACACACACACACACACACACACACACACACACAGGTTTTTCTATATGTTATAGTTTGTTGTGACGTTTGCTGTGTATTTTTTATAGTTTGTTGTGTATTTTATTGTAGTTTTTGTGTAGGACTTATGTTGGGATGGAACAGAAAAACATCAAACCCTCTCAGTTTAAACAACACACACATCGTCTTCATCAGTCAGCTTTTCAGCATCAGGCATTCACACTTTATTATTTAAATAAATGATACAGTTCCTATAAAACATTATTATTAGTGCTGGGCAACGATTACAATTTTTAATGGCGATTCATCGCATGATTATGCACAAAGTTCAATAATGAATTCAAAAGTAGTGTATTGCGCACTTTTATTTTGAAAGTGCTGCTATATGAACAAAACGTCAATAACATTTGGTTTAAACACTTTAAACACATCAGGTTCTTGTTAGCAGCAGTATTCCCTTTACACAGTAGCAGTTATAACACAGTTATAATGATTCTGATCATAGATATTCAGCCGGTGTTCACAACTTTATCTTCATGTGTGTAAGAAATGATATTTAAATATACACCTTAAAAACTGCAAACCTATCTACGTCATGTTTTAGGTTTGTTAAATTCTCAGTAGTGATACTAAATGATGCTTATTATACATATTACAAACAAAACACTTTAAAAACAATAATTTAAATGAATCATTTATTTTTTTGGTCAGACACATATGCAACGCTGATTACCGTAATATGTGTGGTATTTGTTATAAATGTACGTTGGTACATAGAGGGTGTTAAGAAGCTGTACATGGAGGGGCTTAGGACCCAGGGGAATGTAGGTGAAGGAAACAGGGAGAGACGGAAGAGACGCCACACAAACAGCTGTTCACTGCTCGCTGCCGGCCGGTTGGCCTGGTGTTAAAAATGTCCGCTTAATAATAAAAAAATAAACTGCGTTAACACGCGACAAAACAATTGTCGGCGTTAATCAATTAATGCGTTAACTTGCCCAGCACTAGTTATTAATATATATATATATATTATTATGTTATACTACCTGTAGGACAGGGAGATGTAGCAGAACAGGACTCTGTGGGTTCAAATAGAAACACAATCGATCATTAAAAGCAGTATATGCGTTTCAAACAGTAGTAGTCGTAGTAGTAGCAGTAGTAATAGTAGTATCAGCAATAGTAGTAGTAGCAGCAGCAATAGTAGTAGCTGTAGTAGTAGTAACAATAGTAGTAGTAGCAGCAGCAGTAATAGTAGTAGCTGTAGTAGTAGTAACATTAGTAGTAGCAGCACTAGTAGTAGTAGTAGCAGCAGCAGTAATAGTAGTAGCTGTAGTAGTAGTAACATTAGTAGTAGTAGTAATTGCAATAGTAGTAGTAGCAGCAGCAATAATAGTAGTAGCTGTAGTAGTAGTAACATTAGTAGTAGTAATAGCACTAGTAGTAGTAGCAGCACTAGTAGTAGTAGCAGTAGCAGCAGCAGTAATAGTAGTAGCTGTAGTAGTAGTAACATTAGTAGTAGCAGCAATAGTAGTAGTAGTAACAGCAATAGTAGTAGTAGTAGCAGTAATAGTAGTAGCTGTAGTAGTAGTAACATTAGTAGTAGTAGCATTAGTAGTAGTAGCATTAGTAGTAGTAGCAGCAGTAGTAGTCGTAGTAGTAACATTAGTAGCAGCAGCAATAGTAGCAGCAGCAGCAGTAACATTAGTAGTAGTAGCAGCAGTAGTAGTAACATTAGTAGTAGCAGCAGTAGTAGTAGTAGCAGCAGCAGCAGTAGCAGCAGCAGTAATATTAGTAGCTGTAGTAGTAGTAACATTAGTAGTAGTAGCAGTAGTAGTAACATTAGTAGTAGTAGCAGTAGTACTCACCCCAGCATCAGAGCCGACAGCACGACCACAGTCAAAGCTTTAGTGTTGATCAAGTGCTTCATTTTAGAGTCTCAGTCCACCACTTTAGTCCTGATCCACACGGTCAGAATCCTTAATCCAGACTTGATCCACTGAGACCAGATCCTCTTAGGAGTAGCTACTCTTGGTTAGTCCTGGTCCTGTTCAGTCTGTAGTCGATCAGCAGGTTCAGATAAATCCAGACTCTCAAACTGTGAAGTAGAGTTCAAGTTTATCTCGAGACAGACAGACAGACAGACGTGAAACATAACATGACTCAACACGTTTTCATAGGTTCTATTTATTTAACCCTCTATGGACCTAATCCTATTTTTAATTGTTTTTAACTTGAAAACAGTATATACCATCACCTGACATGTTTAACGTATACCATCACCTGACATGTTTAACGTATACCATCACCTGACATGTTTAACGTATATACAGCATATACCATCACCTGACATGTTTAACGTATACTATCACCTGACATGTTTAACGTATACTATCACCTGACATGTTTAACGTATATACAGCATATACTATCACCTGACATGTTTAACGTATACCATCACCTGACATGTTTAACGTATACCATCACCTGACATGTTTAACGTATACCATCACCTGACATGTTTAACGTATACCATCACCTGACATGTTTAACGTATATACAGCATATACTATCACCTGACATGTTTAACGTATATACAGCATATACTATCACCTGACATGTTTAACGTATACTATCACCTGACATGTTTAACGTATATACAGCATATACTATCACCTGACATGTTTAACGTATATACAGCATATACTATCACCTGACATGTTTAACGTATACCATCACCTGACATGTTTAACGTATATACAGCATATACTATCACCTGACATGTTTAACGTATATACAGCGTATACTATCACCTGACATGTTTAACGTACATTATCACCCGACATGTTTAACGTATACTATCACCCGACATGTTTAACGTATGTACAGCATATACTATCACCTGACATGTTTAACGTATACCATCACCTGACCTGTTTAACGTATATACAGCATATACTATCACCTGACATGTTTAACGTATACCATCACCTGACCTGTTTAACGTATACCATCACCTGACATGTTTAACGTACATTATCACCCGACATGTTTAACGTATACTATCACCCGACATGTTTAACGTATATACAGCATATACTATCACCTGACATGTTTAACGTATACCATCACCTGACCTGTTTAACGTATATACAGCATATACTATCACCTGACATGTTTAACGTATACCATCACCTGACCTGTTTAACGTATATACAGCGTATACCATCACCCGACATGTTTAACGTATACTATCACCTGACATGTCTGTGTCCAATGAAATGAGGATTAAGTCGGCGTGACCTTTTGTTTGGGAGTGTAGCTGCACAGAACACAGTTCACTCTTTTTAACATGTATAAATGTGTGCATGTGTGTGAGAGCGTGTGTGAGTGTAGCTGTGTGCGTGTGAGAGTGTGTGTGTGTGTATGTAGCTGTGTGTGTGTGTGAGTGAGAGTGTGTGTGTGTGTGAATGTAGCTGTGTGTGTAGCTGTATGTGTGTACGTAGGTAAAGAGGGTTAATGAAACATTCTAAGTCGTGCTTCCTGGTCTCTTACAGGAGAATGTTTTTCTGTTCAATGGGTCTGAGGATGAAGATGGGTCCACTCCTATCCTGGTGGAGAAAACTCCCACAATACTTTCTACAATGCTAACCCAGAACATCAGGGTCTGTCTGTCTCTCTCTCACACACACAGTAAAATAATGGTATAACGGTAACTTACTGGCAGCAGGGACGCCAGTAAGTTACTGTTGTTTTACGGTGAAGCTACCATAATTCACTTTTACAGTATTTTACGGGATACTGGATTACGTTATGTGATAGTAGGATAACTGGGTTTTACGGTATATGCCAGAATGTTACCGTTTATTTACAAAAGGTCCAATACTTTTGCATTTAATTCCCAACAAATAAAAGAATAACAATAGACATTCAATAAATAATTGTTGCAGTTTATTACATGTTCTCAAGACAAATAATAAAGGGACATTTGTATTACGTCACAATGTACTGAATGTTTAGAAGAAAACCAATAAAATCTTTAATTACCGGCTTAACTGAACTCATGAGGATAACCTCAGACCAGTAGCGCCGAGATCGAAAAAAGTGGCTGATGTTATGCTACTGGTGTTCAGCGGTAGGTACCGATCCTTAGAGTGGTATATCAGTACTTTTCCAACAGCACACTGTTTGCTGAAGGCAGATTCTGCTTGAAAGTGGTAGTCCACTATCAGACAGGCACACCAGTGCCGTCTCTTGATGTATATGCACATTTAATGTAAATTAGTTTGATTCACGAACAGTGATGCCGTAAATGTATTTTTTTTTTTTTACTTTATTGACAAAGTAGCGCAACACAGCGTCTTAAATAAAGGAATGTATCCATTTTATCTCGTCCATTTTCTTGTTCGGATATATAAAAGGCTTTTTAAATTACAATAAAGTGATTTAGTATTTGCTGATGTGCCCTGAAACTGATATTATGGCCAATGTGTATATACTATATTATACACACATGGCCTATGTATGTATGTGTATATACTATATTATACACACACACACACACACACACACACACAGTATATACATACCACTGATATGAACTTTCAAGCGGCACCTGCCTTCAGGAAACAGTGTGCCGAAGTACTGACATACCACTCTAAGGATCGGTACCTACCGCTGAACACCAGCAGCAAACCATCGGACACTTTTCAATCTCGGCGTCACTCCCTCAGACACTGAATTAAAATAGCATTAAGAGTGAAACGCTGATTTAAAATAGTATCAAGAACAGTGTAATAGAACTGCTTCACAGTCTGCTTGTTAACAAGTCTTGTACACATTTATAGTTAAGTTGAACTGCATGAACTCACACATGAATGAAACAATAAGGAGAGAGAACACCTTAAAGAGGACTTGACTGCAGCATCTGGCTGGTTTCCTCAATCTCTGATGAGTGACTGTAAACAAACAAAATAAAAACACAATGTTCTGAACTTCTGTAAACTTCTATGACATCCAGGATGAACACACTTAGAAAAAGCTTTGGGTGTGCAGCTGTGGGTTTGCATGTGCCTCACATGTGTTTACATATCAGTGCAAGTAACAACAATAGCATACAGTTTAAATGAACAGACTGTGTGATGAGCTGATCACGTTAGGTGAAGAAATGAAGCTAAGACAATGGACCACAATGGGCTAACGTTCAACACTAAAATGAGTTTGATCTGGTGTTAATGTTGCTCCTGGGATAACACACACGTAACGTTACTGTTAGCGTTACCGCAACTGTTCGTCTTGAACACGTCGTGATTTCTGGTCCTCTCTCCCTTTTGATAATCGTCCCGTTTGCGGTCCTACAGTCAGTCCAATGAGAGCACAAGTACACACAAGTTAGGTTACTAACGTTACATCTTAACACTGTAATTGGTGATTAACTTTATTTATGTTAACTTAACTTGCTATGCTGTTAGCTAGCTAACCTTTCTAAGGCTACTTGAGCTCGAGCTAGCTAACGTCACAGAGCTAACGTTAGCTCCACTAATATTACCAACCTGATGTAATGAAACAGACCCAGTGAAACATTATCGGAGATGTTAACAGTTCAATAATCATGAAGACAAAACAAGTTACCTCGGCTCCTCGTTGATCTCCACATGGCTGTGAAGGATGAACTGAAGCTGTTGTTTCCAAAATCACGTTCACAAGCAGTCGGTCACGTCTTATCACTCAAAAATGACTTTTAGGCAATAAGCAGTTTGAATAATAAAAATAGTCTAACGTCATTACAGACACATTAACCTACAATAGACAGTACGATGTGGATGGATCGTGATTCACTGAACTTGTATAGAGAAGCGTGTATCCACCACTTCACAAAATATACTGTATTATGCTGCTATTGTTAATTGACGGCATTAACTGTTAATTTACATGCAAGGGATGAACATTTAACTGTATGTTAGTTATTATGAAATACTGTAAGATACTGTTGGAAATCAACAATTTACAGCAATTCATATATATATATATATATATGCATCACCTGGACCAGACCAGACATGACCGGGATCGATAACGGATTATTGATCCTCTATGCGTCATCTGACGGTCCCGCTGTGGGTATTTCCGCGTTTACGCTCGCGCTCCAAGCAGGACCACCGACCACCGCGAGACGACCGGAAGCGACAGAGAGAACCAACGAGAAACACAGAAAAACACTCAAAAACACCAGAGACTCACCGTGTAAGCAGCGTGCGCTCACTCTCTGTTCTCTGAAACAGGAAGTGTAACTTATACGGTTACACCGCCCAACATCCGGGCTACTTCCTGTTCAGGGAGCGCCTGAGGCTCCGCCCCTCACCTCAGGTAAACAAGTGACGTCAACAGGTCGCTGAACCAGGAAGCAGGGTTTGAAAATGTTAATTTGAACCCAAATAATGACATAAACATAAAGAGATGATAAATTGTGATAAACTGAAGGATGAGGTGTTCTTTTGATCCTTAGAGTGGTATGCTGCTGTTGTTCAGCGGTAGGTACCGATCCTTAGAGTGGTATATCAGTACTTTTCCAACAGCACACTGTTTGCTGAAGGCAGATTCTGCTTGAAAGTGGTAGTCCACTGTCAGACAGGCACACCAGTGCCGTCTCTTGATGTATATGCACATTTAATGTAAATTAGTTTGATTCACAAACAGTGATGCCGTAAATGTATTTTTTTTTACTTTATTGGCAAAGTAGCGCAACACAGCGTCTTAAATAAAGGAATGTATCTATTTTATCTCGTCCATTTTCTTGTTCGGATATATAAAAGGCTTTTTAAATTACAATAAAGTGATTTAGTATTTGCTGATGTGCCCTGAAACTGATATTATGGCCAATGTGTATATTGGCGGGCCGTGCATTTCATACCTGGGCCTTCAGTGCTGTCCTACTACAGTTGAATCACCTCATTATGACGCCACAGCTACGGGTTATTATTTGTTTCATGTAAAAGCCGCATATTCACATAACACTGCAACATTTGACAAGTGAAATAAAATGTTACATCAAGCTCAACACCTACAAAACACGAACTGCAGAGTGCAGATACATGAATCCGTGCATGACGGGACGCTGTGTCATTAACGGACAATGCATCGTCAAATCGACGTAATTAACACAATGACAAACTCACAAGAACCAGTCACATATGTTCATATGACAACAAAGCAACAAATCAATCCAGCAGACCTGCAGCGGATCCACGCATTCCACCACACAAGAGCACGAGCCATTCAAATGTTATTCATAAAAACCACACGATAGACAAATGAACAGTAGTAACGTTACTGCAGATGCAAACAAACAAACGCACTTCACTTACCAAGTGCTGTTCACTTAAAGACAAACTCCATCCGCCTTTCTTTCTTAAAGAGTTCAATCCCACGGTTGTACGGTACATCGTTTCAGTTCCAGTAAGAAGTCCTTCTCCATTGATGGACGCCAGTGATGTCAGTCAAGCCTCCCCAGTTGTATTTCGCTGGTCTGCGACGGCCGGTTCGCAGCGGGGCCGGGATCCCACCTCCGCCGGGGCGCAGACCTCCGCCGGCGCGGTTGTGGAGCTGTTTCCCTGCGAACGTGTTCGTTGAGTTGTAGATCCACTCTGGTTTCTCCAAAGGTTTTCAAAAGCACCGTAGTATCCTGCCGTGCTATGGTGTCCTCAGGTTAGCGTAGCATAGCTCCAAACACCAACAGCTCAGTTAAAATGAAACGCTATCAGCCAGGAACACCGTCCATACAAATAAATAAAGTACACCAAGCAAACCCCTAAAAATGTTATAATTTCTTCCATATCTTTCAATTTGAACTCTTACTCCAACTAAGCTCTGATGGCAAGTTAAGTTTTGTTTCACAATAGTCACGTGCTCGCCCACTGACCAATCACAGCGCACGCTGCACCTCACTGCAGAGCTGCACCTGAAAACTGAGCTGCCCGTTAATGCTGACGTACTTGTAGGCCAGCTAGCAGCTCTGACACGTCAAAGAATACGCCCAACATGTCAAACTAAAGATCTGATTGGTTGAACACTATGACAATCAACAATATCGTCCCCATTCACTTAAACTGCACATGGATTCACTTGTGAGTCTGCAGGCCTCGGGCCTCTGTTCTTACCTAGAGACACAGAGGTGAGATCTGATTGGATAAAAGCTCTACTTAAAACAAGCTGCACTGGAGGCAGAGCAACTGAGGAAGACAGGAGCTGTGCAATGAGAACATAAGATAATGGGGAAAATATTTATATAAATTATAATACATGTGTATTTAAGAACAATTATTATGTATATATATATATATATATACACACGTATATATTATGGCTGAGCAAGTTAACGTGTTAATTAATTAACGCCGACAATTACTTTATCGCGCGTTAACGCAGTTTTTAAAATTATTTTTGTCCCTCCAGGTACAGCTTCTTATCACCCTCTATGTACCAACATACATTTATAACAAATACCACACATATTACGGCAATCAGCGTTGCATATGTGTCTGACCAAAATACCAACAAAATAAATGATTCATTTAAATTATTGTTTTTAAGTGTTTTGTTTGTAATATGTATAATAAGCATCATTTAGTATCACTACTGATAATTTAACAAACATAAAAACATGATGTAGATAGGTTTGCAGTTTTCAAGAAGTATATTTAAATATCATCTCTTACACACATGAAGATGAAGTTGTGAACGCTGAATATCTATGATCAGAATCATTATAACTGTGTTATAACTGCTACTGTGTAAAGGGAATACTGCTGCTAACAACAACCTGATGTGTTTAAAGTGTTTAAACCAAATGTTATTGACCTGTTGTTCATATAGCAGCACTTTCAAAATAAAAGTGCACAATACTCTACTTTTGAATTCATTATTGAACTTTGCGCATAACAATGAGATTAATCGCAGAAAATCATGCGATTAATCGCAATTAAAAATTGTAATCGTTGCCCAGCACTAATATATATATATACGTATATATATATACGTATATATATATACAGTTGCACTCAAAATTATTCAACCCCCATTGCAAATTAGGTTTATTGGCAACATTTACAAACTTTCAGCTGTTTTCAATAAACAACTCAAACAAGGACAATTTAAATAGCTCAACACAACTATTACTACAAGTGGTTTCTCCAAATTCAACACAAAATTAAAGCTGCGAGCAGCATTGATCGGGCCCTCGCAACTTCACGCACGTCGAGGGTACTAGCAGGACTCTGGCCATGCATTTCTGTGACTGTCATACACTGCGTGCATGCGTGAGATATTTCCTGCGTAGACCAGCAGCGTAGCAAGATCATGTTGCCAGGTCTTAAGCCTCAAATGTTTTGAGTGTAAATCTGATACAATCATAAATGTAAGCCTTTAAAGATCATTAAGAAAATGAATGTGTGTGAATGTGCTTCAGTGTTTGTAACATAACAGACTGTCAGTTTACTGGGATGGGGTTCAAATGGGGTTCAACTCCCTGCAGTGTCCTGCTGATTGTATTTGGACTTACATGAAAGTTAACAAAACAGTAGTGCCATTTGCTGTTACTTGAACACTTTAATTTAACACTGATTTCATTTTAACTTATTCTGTAACTTTAGATTGTAGTGTGAAGCATTCATTGTAACGTTTAACCTGATTGTCATGAAGAAGCTCTGGACAGATGATTTATACTAATGCCCACTGACATGGTTTGAAAATCCACTGTTATCTAACTTTTGCTCTCCAAGCATCTTAGTTTGCACATATTTAGATCAGAGAAGTCTTTTTCTCATGGTGTGCCCACAAACCCTTTCAATAAGTTCAGTGTTTGGGCCGCTGTAATTATAGAATCCTGCTTACGTCCGTGCTTATCAGTAGGTGGCGCTATGACTATGAGTTAATATTGGCATGCAGAAGTCCTAAAGCCATGACAGTCAACAAGCACGTCAAGTTTGGGACAGTTTTGATAAAGTACAGTCGAGTTACAACAGCTTGATGGATGATGGTGAACCATGTAAAATGGCCATCACACCATATCCACGTCGTTCGATGAAACCTAAAGCTTTTAGTAAGTTTTAATCGCTAAGGTCTTTAGATTGTTCTGACCAAATTCTAAGCTGATCGGATTAATTCCCTAGGAGGAGTTCGTAATACAGCACCTGGAAATGGAAGAAAACCACGAGAAATTCATACAAAATTCAAAATGACTTCCGGTTGGGTTTAGAGCATGGTCCCAAGAGACTTTATTTTAAGTCCACATGTGATACATGTGCCTACCAAAATTTGTAAATCTATGTGAAACGTACAGCGAGGGCTGCTTCGTCGAAATTTTGTAGGGGGCGCTATTGAGCCGATTTGTCACTCTAAACCAATAAAATCATATTATATAACTACATTTTGGGCTTTAAATGTGTATGCCAAGTTTGCTTATGTTTCGAGCATTTCTAGCCTCTCAAAAACATCTTAATTTTTCATGGTGAAGAATGCATTGCCACGGCAACAGCTTTTCACGAAACAACAAGCTTTGAGTAACTTTTCATCACAAAGGTCTTTAGATTGTACCGACCAAATTTGAAGTTGATCTGATTAATTCCCTAGGAGTAGTTCGTTAAAGTGCAGCGCCTGGAAATAACAAAAACGACACTAGAAATTCATAACAAATTCAAAATGGCTGACTTCCGGTTGGGTTTAGAGCATGGCCCCAAGAGACTTTTATTTAAGTCCATATGTGATACATGTTCCTACCAAATTTCATACATTTAGGTCAAACATACTGCGAGGGCTGCTTCGTCGAGATTTTGTAGGGGGCGCTATTGAGCCGATTTGCCACTCTGAACCAATAAAATCACATTATATAACTACATTTTCGCCTTTAAATCTGTGTGCCAAGTTTGCTTATGTTTCGAACATTTTTAGCCTCTCAAAATTACCTTCGTTGTTCACGGCAAAGGCTGCGTCGCCACGGCAACGGCGTTCGACAAAACATCAAAAGCTTCATGAACTGGCATTATGAACTTCTTATATTTGTGTGGAAGTAATTTGATGTTGATTTGATTTACCTACTAAGAGAAACAAGCCAAAGTATAAAGACTTTAACTTCCTGTTACCAGTAGGTGGCGCTATGCCTATGATTCAAAATTGGCCTGCAGATGTCTTCAGGCCTGGAATCTAATCAAACATGTGAAATCTGGTAAAGATCTGATGATGTGGAGTCGAGTTACATCAGTTTATTCGTTCATGGCGAAGGATCGAAATTCGCCGAACCGCCACGTCGCCGCCCTTCAACAACTTCTTACAATTTTCACAATGAAGCATTATCAGGGTCTTAAGGCTGTTCTGACAACATTTTAGAGGGATCTGATTAATCTGTGAGGAGCAGGATGTCAAAGTACAGAACTTGCAACTTCCAGTTGCCACTAGCTGGCGCTATTACTATGATTCTAAATTATCATATAGATGTGTTCCGGGTTAGGATGTTATGACATATGAGAGATTTGGAGCAGATTCGACAATGTACGGCCGAGTTACAACAACTTCCTGTTTTGTGGCGAATGGTGTTTTTTTGACGCCACGCCACGGACACATAGTTCGATAACTTTTTGATCTTTGAGTAACTTTTCACTGCCAAGGTCTCAAGAGCATACTGACCAAATCTGAAGTTGATCGGGTTAAATCTCTAGGAGGAGTTCGTTAAAGTATGACGCCTTGAAACGGTCCAAAAACGTCATAGAATTTAAAATGGCCGACTTCCTGTTTGGTTTAGAGAAAAACTCCAAGAGGATTTTTTGTGCGTCCCATCACGATCCACATACCTACCAAATTTCAGACAGCTAGGTGAAACCCGATGTTGGGGCTACTCAATAGGGGGCGCTATCGAGCCAATATTTCATACAGCAGCTGGACACCCCAATCAGACTGCAATTTTCACAAATTCTGGCTTGCGTGCCAAATTTCAGAAGTTTTCCAGTATCCCAAGCACCTCCTTTTTGCGGCGAAACACTAAAAATAATAATAATAAACATTAGAATAACAATAGGTCCTCCGCTCCGACTACGTCGGTGCTCGGGCCCTAATTACACTTTTAATGACTACTGCAGTGTCAAAATTATTCAACCCCTTCATGACAAGCGTCTTTAGTACTTTGTAGAGCGTCTTTAGTACTTAGTATAGCATCTTTAGTACTTAGTAGAGCGTCTTTAGTACTTTGTAGAGCGTCTTTAGTACTTAGTATAGCATCTTTAGTACTTAGTAGAGCATCTTTAGTACTTTGTAGAGCATCTTTAGTACTTAGTATAGCATCTTTGGTACTTAGTAGAGCGTCTTTAGTACTTAGTATAGCATCTTTAGTACTTAGTAGAGCGTCTTTAGTACTTTGTAGAGCGTCTTTAGTACTTAGTATAGCATCTTTAGTACTTAGTAGAGCATCTTTAGTACTTTGTAGAGCATCTTTAGTACTTAGTATAGCATCTTTGGTACTTAGTAGAGCGTCTTTAGTACTTAGTATAGCATCTTTGGTACTTAGTAGAGCATCTTTAGTACTTTGTAGAGCATCTTTAGTACTTAGTATAGCATCTTTGGTACTTAGTAGAGCGTCTTTAGTACTTAGTAGAGCATCTTTAGTACTTTGTAGAGCGTCTTTAGTACTTAGTAGAGCATCTTTAGTACTTAGTATAGCATCTTTAGTACTTAGTAGAGCATCTTTAGTACATTTATTCTGTTTCAATGTTAACGACTTTTATTCTGTTTCACTGTTAACGACATTTATTCTGTTTCACCGTTAACGACATTTATTCTGCTTCACTGTTAACGACATTTATTCTGTTTCACTCTTTAACGATATTCATTCTGTTTCACTGTTAACGACATTTATTCTGTTTCAATGTTAACGACATTTATTCCGTTTCACCGTTAACGACATATATTCCGTTTCACCGTTCACGACATTTATTCCGTTTCACTGTTAACGACATTTATTCCGTTTCACCGTTAACGACATTTATTCCGTTTCACTGTTAACGACATTTATTCCGTTTCACTGTTAACGACACTTATTCCATTTCACTGTTAACGACATTTATTCTGTTTCACTGTTAACGACATTTATTCTGTTTCACTGTTAACGACATCTATTCTGTTTCACTGTTAACGACATTTATTCTGTTTCACTGTTTACGACATTTATTCTGTTTCACTGTTTACGACATTTATTCTGCTTCAAACTAAAAACAAAACAAAGGGACTACAGAGAACAAAGACATGTTTTTAGATATTTTTTTCAGGTTATCTGATAATTCGGCCACAGGCAGCAGCAATTTATTGATATAATTTCATGTTCGAACTATTTTATTCGCTAATAATTTCTTACACTGAATCATTTATATAACAATGTACAGTTGTTTTTTCCTAAGAGCAGTGCCGGGTATTTAATTATGTGACTATTTATGTTTAATGGAAAATGTGCTGAAACAGACGATGAAGCCTTTAAACTGAGAGAGCGGACGCAGCAGAGTTTGTTTCTTTATTTTCCTTCCAGCTGAAGCGAAGTGGAAACCGAATGAAACAGAAGGAGTGAAGGACGAGGACTTTCCTTCATTATCACATTTCTGAACAAACTGCAGCTGAAAGTCATTCAGAAGAGTTGTACTGAAAAACCTCAGAAGGAGTTACGTGGTTTCCTTCCTGTTTTCAGAGATCCTCGATGGTTCTCTGTCTTCGCTCTTTCTTTTCTGTCTAAACGCCGAGCGAGGCTGAACTTCCTGCCTCGTGTCAAACCGTCTCCCTCGTCTCTTCTCTGTAAATGTAAACTGAAATATTTGGGGGTTAAACCGCATCCTGAGAGTCGATGTGTGATGACGGAAGATGGAGTCCACTTTGATTCATACAGAAAGCATGAAGAACCGAAGACACTCCTCAGTGTGAAACAACGGGAAGAAAATCATGATGCAGCTAATTGATGTCTTAGTTTCCAACTTTATTTAAATGTTAAAACTTTAATAAATACATTTTCTCTTTTGAAACTAAAGAAACACTTTGGGGAACATTAACTTCTTCCTGTGAATCATCTCCTGGCTCATTAAACGGATCTTCATTTTTTACACTTAATCATATTAATTTACTAACTAATAATGATTTAGTTCAGATATTTTAAAGAACTGAATGAATGAATGGACAATAATACATGTTGGTATTTGTATACTACTGTTGTACTTTTAGAAGGTTTTCTGTTTTCTGAAAATTTTGTAAACATTTAATTTAATCATAGATTAATTTATATTTTAAAGGGTCCTGAACTTTAGAGTCTCCTTTACTTAAAAACACATCAGGTCCTTAAATGTTTTTATTAAATGGAAAATGAAAGTCTCTGATGTCTTTTCAAGGTGAAAGAAGTGTTTAAGGACATAGGGACCCACTCTTATCTAAGGTAAGAGGAATCAGCTCAAACTAAACACTCTTATCTAAGGGAAGAGGAATCAGCTCAAACTAAACACTCTTATCTAAGGTAAGAGGAATCAGCCCAAACTAAACACTCTTATCTAAGGTAAGAGGAATCAGCCCAAACTAAACACTCTTATCTAAGGTAAGAGGAATCAGCCCAAACTAAACACTCTTATCTAAGGTAAGAGGAATCAGCCAAAACTAAACACTCTTATCTAAGGTAAGAGGAATCAGCCCAAACTAAACACTCTTATCTAAGGTAAGAGGAATCAGCCCAAACTAAACACTCTTATCTAAGGTAAGAGGAATCAGCCCAAACTAAACACTCTTATCTAAGGTAAGAGGAATCAGCCCAAACTAAATGGTTCCTTTCCGTGATTGTTTGAGTCTAACTCTGTTGTTCCACAAACTTAAAGACACAAAGTACTCCAGTTCATTTCTTGTATTTGTGTGTTCTTATTGTACTTTTACTGTGTACTTTTGTACAAACAGGGATAGAAAGATGCCTCACATGAAGCCTGGCACCCTGGGGGGGGGGGGGGGGGGGGGGGGTGAAAAGGGAAATTTCCAAATTTTGCAGAAGTTTTTGCTTTGATTTGCTTTGAAGACATCAGAGTTTCAGTTTCTGTCCGTCCAGGATGAAGCTTTATTTAAACCACAAGATGACAGAGATGCTCATTAGAACCACAACAACCTCAGCAGGAAGACCAGAACCTGAAGAACCTCCACAGACCAGCACCTGAAGGACCTCCACAGACCAGCACCTGAAGGACCTCCACAGACCAGCACCTGAAGGACCTCCACAGACCAGTACCTGAAGGACCTCCACAGACCAGCACCTGAAGGACCTCCACAGACCAGCACCTGCAGGACCTCCACAGACCAGCACCTGAAGGACCTCCACAGACCAGCACCTGCAGGACCTCCACAGACCAGCACCTGAAGGACCTCCACAGACCAGCACCCCTCTTACGGTGAGTTTATTTCACGTTTCTTATTATAATTAATTATCATTTATATATTTGAAGGATTAAACAAGAATATTCTAAAATTCATTTTTATTTGATAATTTAATGATCCAGACAACATTCATCTTGTTGGTTTTGCGTTTCCTGTTTTTACTTTTTATTTCAAGATGAATTCATTTCATTATGAAACTTCTCATGATAGATTTCCTTTTTTCTGATTCCTTTGATCAATCGTTTATTATCTGAATTAATAATGAATCAATTCAGTACTTCGCTGTTCAGAGTAACTAAGAATGTTTACTTTACCATTGAAGTACAACTTTGAGGTAGGCCTACTTGTCTTCTTATTTAACAGACAGATTTAGTAACTTTACAAATTAAGACTTTTACACAAAAAATATAGTTTAGCATAAATTAAACTCCCCAACAGATTATACAAGTACCATTAGTCCATTCATCAATAGTTTATTAACCAATTAGTCCAATAATCAATTAGTGAATTGACAGATAATGAATGTGAAACTATTTTGATGGTTAAAGTCATTTTTCATGTAAATACATTTGCTGATTCCAGATGTAATAATGTTAATAATATTAATGTATTAGTAATAACTTGAATGCATTAGTTATAATGTTAACAATGTTAATGTATTAGTTATAATGTTAATAATATTAATATTTAAGTAATAATGTTGAGGTTTGGACTGTTGAATGGACTTTTACTGAAAGAACATTTTCAATTGAGGACTTAGACTTAGAGTAGTTTTACAGAATAGTATTAGTACTTTTACTTGTGACAGAGTATTTTTACAGAGTGGTATTAGTACTTTTACTTGTGACAGAGTATTTTTACAGAGTGGTATTAGTACTTTTACTTGTGACAGAGTATTTTTACAGAGTGGTATTAGTACTTTTACTGGTAACAGAGTATTTTTCCCACCTGACGGTAAACTGATGATCATATTGTATGAAGCTCGATGATGACGGTCACAGTTATCGTAATAACGAGAACTGATTTCCACGTGGAGTTTCCTCGTCCGTTTCGGTCTCAAACATCGAACGTCTTAAATGGAAATATTAGTCAACCGATAGAAATGCTGATTCAACAGTTTCAAACCTCCTGGAGTCCTGGTCTGAGATCAGTTTGACTCACAACCATTACGAAGTAGCTCGTTTTCATTCGTGTTGAAACTGCAAACGATCATTTCATATTATGTGACTTTAGCTGCTTCATCATCAATATTCATGTGTCAGTTTATTTCCACTGAAATGAAACTTCACTGGATTCTCTGTCTTTAATATTTCCGCCTCTGATCTGGAAACTCGCTGAGTCGTTATTGTGACAAACCATTTATCTGTGAGTCGTCATCATTGACCGGTCTGTATGTCCAACATTATTATTGTTGTTATTATTGTTATTGTTATCACATAGTATTAGTTTGATCGTCTTCATTAACAGACCTGATTGATAATAAATAAAATAATAAAGATACTTTGTGTTGATCTCAGACAAAACAAATCTATTAATTCCGCATGGAAAGAGTTGTGTACCGACCTGCATGAACCTGTAGTGACTCACCTGGCAGACCTCTGCTGGTCCTGGTCCCTGGAGTTGTGGTTTGGATCAGACTCTCCAGGATTTGATGACTCAGCTAGACGCCCGCTGATTGGTCCTGACTTCCAGCCAATCTGCTGCTCTGTGTTCCAGGTTACCTGAACTCACCTGAAGCTGCCGGCTTACAAAGCACACCTAAAGCATCCCAGACCAGGACCAGGACCAGGATCAGCACAAGCACTAACACCAACACCAGGACCAGGACCAGGACTCACTTCAGGTGAAGGTTTTTAAAACTCAGAACCTCAATTTGTCTTTTTGTAGAACTTCAACTGAAACTGATGTCAATTTCAGAACCTCAGGACCTAAAGAACCATAACCACCTGAAGGACCAGTACCACCAGAACCATCAGAACCACCTGAAGGACCAGAACCTTCAGAACCACCTGAAGAACAACCTGAGGGACCAGTAAACATCCGAACCAGGACCTTCTGAAAACCGGCTGAAGATCAGGACCAGAACCACGAGAACCATGACAGTGTCTTCAGTCCTCCTCGTCCTCCTGCAGGTCTACGGCCTCCACCTCATGGCGGTGGCCATGCCGACCTGTACGCTGGAGGGAAACATGGTCCGGTCGGCCCACCACCTGCTGAGAGACCTGGTACGATATTTCACCTTCAAACAAAACACACTCATGTTAAATAACTAGTCGACTGGTCTGACACTTCAAACACTTTAGATACTTTAGAATTCTATATTCATTATTTTACTAGTTAGTCTGCTTTCATCTGTTAATCTTTAACTAACTAGTTAAAGATCAACAGATGAAAGCAGACTACTAGTTAAAGAATAAGAGATGAAAGCAGACTAACTAGTTAAAGAATAAGAGATGAAAGCAGACTAACTAGTTAAAGATCAACAGATGAAAGCAGACTACTAGTTAAAGATTAGCAGATACAAGCAGACTACTAGTTAAAGAACAAGAGATGAAAGCAGACTAACTAGTTAAAGATCAAAAGATACAAGCAGACCACTAGTTAAAGATTAGCAGATAAAAGCAGACTACTAGTTAAAGATCAACAGATAAAAGCAGACTACTAGTTAAAGATCAACAGATAAAAGCAGACTACTAGTTAAAGAATAAGAGATGAAAGCAGACTACTAGTTAAAGATCAAAATATAAAAGCAGACTACTAGTTAAATATTAGCAGATACAAGCAGACTACTAGTTAAAGAATCAGAGATGAAAGCAGACTAACTAGTTAAAGATCAACAGATGAAAGCAGACTAACTAGTTAAAGAATCAGAGATGAAAGCAGACTAACTAGTTAAAGAATAAGAGATTGATCTTGAACTAGCTCTGCTTTCATTTCGACTGACACCTCAAACATTTGCCAGCTCAGATTCACTTTGAACAACAACAAAACGTTCACTTCAACTTCTTTCAGTGTTTTAACAATTTCAAGTTTGTTTCTTCAGAAAGTGTGTAGCTTAGCATTAGCTAATATTAGCTGTGTCAGGATGTTTCTATATGTAGCTTAGTATTAGCCAATATTAGCTATTTCAGTCTCTTTCTATGTGTAGCTTAGCATTAGCTGACATTAGATGGGTTAGTATATGTCTATGTGTAGTTTGGTATTAGCTGATAATAACTGGGTCAGTATGTTTCTATGTGTAGTTTGGTATTAGCTCATGTTAATTGGGTCTGTATATTTCAATGTGTAGCTTAGCATAAGCTATTATTAGCCGGGCTGGTATGTGTGTATGTGTAGCTTAGCGTTAGCTGATATTAGCAGGGTCTGTATGTGTCTATGTGTAATTTAGTGTTAGCTGATATTAGCTAGGTCAGTATCTTTCTATGGGTAACTTAGCATTAGCTGACATTTACTGGGTCTGTATATTCTATGTATAGCTTAGCATTAGCTATTATTAACTGGGTGAATATGTGTCTATGGGTAGCTTAGCATTAGCTAACATTTGCTGGGTCAGTATTTTTCTGTGTAGCTTAGCATTAGCTATTATTAACTGGGTGAGTATGTGTCTATATGTAGCTTAGCATTAGCTAATATTAAGTGGGTCAGTATCTTGCTATGTGTAGCTTAGCATTAGCTACTTTTAGCAGGTCAGTGTATAAAGGTTGGTCTGTTTCCTTTCCTTCCTGTAGGGCGGGAGGTTTCCTGCCCACTGCCTGCCGTACAATGCAAACATCTCCTTTCCAGACTCCGCCTTCTCTGCTGCAAAAGCCAATCACATCCAGGTAATCCTCTGACCTGTCAGCCAATCACAGAGCTGATTTATGTCCAAACAGTTTGTTTAAAAACCTTTAAAACTCTGCTGCTGGTTGAAAACACTGACCTCTATTTGGTTACCTGCAGTGCCGCCGAGCATTATGGGTGGTGTATGAGTCACTGCAGGGGGCGGAGCAAGTGTTTGAGGATCATGAGTTACCTGTCGGAGTGGGAGGAGTCACCTGGGACGACGACAAGTTCATCAAGTTCCGACACCTGCAGCATCGACTGCTGGAGAAGGGAAGCTGTGTGAGTACCTGTCTGAACGGCTGTCTGTCTGAAAAACTGTCTGTTTGAATACCTGTCTATCTGTCTGAACGGCTGTCTGTCTAAATACCTGTCTGTCTCTCTGAAAAACTGTCTGTCTGAATACCTGTCTGAACGTCTGAACAACTGTCTGTCTGAATACCTGTCTGAACGTCTGTCTGTCTGAACAACTGTCTGTCTGAATACCTGTCTGTCTGTCTGAACAACTGTCTGTTTGAATACCTGTCTGTCTGAACGGCTGTCTGTCTGAATACCTGTCTGAACGCCTGTCTGTCTGAACAACTGTCTATCTGATCCACTGTCTGTCTGAACATCTGTCTAAACGTCTGTCTGTCTTAACACCTGTCTTTCTGAACAACAATTTGTCTAAACACCTGTCTGTCTGATCGACTGTCTATCTAACCTGTCTCTCTCTCTCCAGCTGTCCAGTGTTGATGATTTAGGTGTTTTGTCTTCTTACTTCAGTAATGTGACAGAAGTTCTGCAGCAGGTAAATAAACACTGAAATATAAATATAAAACATATAAACATAAATATATATATACATATTTATGTTTTTATATATATATTAGAGTCTCTAGTCATTGGGTGATAGGTCTGTCTGTCAGAGGGCTTGCACCAATTATAGCTGAGGGGGCGGGTCTCTCTCTGTGTCACTCAGGACAGCGCAGCCTGTGGTTGGATGGCTCTGAGGAGAGATCTGCTCCGGGTCCTAGAGTCCACCCTTCACAACCAACACATCTGTTTCACCTGGAGAGACTGAGGACAGTGTCCACGCCCACTGATGAGAGTAACCACGCCCACCACGAAAAGTGGCCACGCCCGCTGACAATATTTATTTATTAGTTCCTAGTTCTATCTATTTATTTATTTATTAAGACATGTTTCATATTTTGATACCTATATTTTATATTTTATAAATTATTATTTTTATTTAAATTCTGTTTGGCTGGTTGTCTCAATGATCAATCTAACTATATTAAAGCATCATGAAAATAAAACTGACAGTTTGACTTTTACTCTACACACACACACACACGAACAACATACACACAAACAACATACACACACACACAAACAACATACACACACACTCTTGTATTTGGTGTGTCATTAACTGTAACACCAGCTGTGAGTGAAGGCTGATGTTTGTGTGGGGGGGTAGAGGGGGGGTAGCCCCGGGGTTAGGGTTATTAACCCTTTATTGAGACTTTAATCATCCACTCAGACAGTAAACATGCTGACTCAGCTCTGAAGTGACTCACACGTTTCTATTCTAGATTGTCTGCAGCTTCAGAAACATTCAAGAAAATAAAAGGTTCATATTTAAGATCTCATTTGTATAATTTAGATCACTTAAACACGTTATTAGTTTACATTGTTTTGATGACAATAAATGAACTTTGTAACCCTAACCCTTTGTAACTGATGAGAGGTAACAGATACTGACCCAGTTAATCTTAGCTAATGCTAAGCTACACATAGAAAGATACTGACCCAGTTAATATTAGCTAATGCTAAGCTACACATAGAAAGATACTGACCCAGTTAATATTAGCTAATGCTAAGCTACACATAAAAAGATACTGACCCAGTTAATATTAACTAATGCTAAGCTACACATGGAAAGATACTGACCCAGTTAATATTAGCTAATGCTAAGCTACTCAACTCTGTTATCCGTAATAAAATAAATAAACTCTTAAAACGTGTTACTTTCACTTTCAGACTCATTCAGACTGTAACAGTGACTCACATTCAGTTTGTAGCTTGAAGCTTTTAACTCATGAAGCTCTGACTCACAGAAATACAGTTTATCTAAATACCACAAAGATAAATCACAACTTCATCTGTTCATAAGAGAAACACTAAATAAAACCTGTCAGCACAAAACATTAGAGGGAAACCCAGACTCAAGAGTAAATGAAAATAAGTCTCAAACCTACGATTATTTAACTAAAGTTTATTATTAATTAAATGAGGCTGGTAAAAAACAGACTTGGAGATGTTCAACCGGATGTGCAAAGATAATAATTTCTGGGTCTCAACACTCGATCAACAGACTCACGTTTTTAACTAATGTTAGCTTAAGTGCTAAAAAGCTTGTTAGCCTACCAGCTTCTTAACCGTCACTGTTCTTAAGCTAATGTTAGCTAACTGTCTTTTTAACATTTAGTGCTAAAAAGCTAATGTTAGCTAACTGTTTGAACCCTCTTTACTTCTGTGCATTGATTGGCTGACAGAGAGGACGTCTTTCAACTTTTAAAAGACATTTAGCCACTTATTCCTCATTGCTGCTGGTTCTTGAATATGTATATGTGTGTATATATATATATATATATGAATGTGTGTATATGTATGTATATGTATATATATATATATGTGTTTATACATATGTATATGTATGTATATGTGTGTATATATATATATGTATATGTGTGTATACATATGTATATGTATGTATATGTGTGTATATATATATGTATATGTGTGTATATATGTATGTGTATATATGTATGTGTGTGTATGTGTATATGTATGTAGCGTGTGTATATGTATGTATATGTGTGTATATATATATGTATGTAAATGTGTATATATACGTATATGTGTGTATATATGAGTGTGTGTATGTGTGAGTGTATATGTGTGTATGTGTGTATATGTATGACATCACAGTGACATCACAGTGTCAGCACAGAGTTCATGAAGTCAATTCAATTCAATTTATTTTTGTTTAGCCCAAAATCACAAATTACAAATTTGCCTCAGAGGGATTTACAATCTGTACACATGTGACATCCTCTGACCTTTGACCCTCACATCGGAACAGGAACAACTCCCCCAAAAAAACCTTTAACGGGGAGAAAAGAGGAAGAGACCTGTGGGAGAGCAACAGAGGAGGGATCCCTCTATTTGATTGGACAGAAGTGTGATAGATGTCATGTGTACAGAATGAACAGCATAACAGAGTTACAACACATTCAATGTATATGAGAGAATCACGGCAGGAGGCAAGACCATGTCCAGGTATAACCAGGATCCACGGGAACCTGCGAGGTGAGAAAGCACAGAGACTCTGGTGAAGAAGCAACGTCTGTAATGTGCATTAATGGTATCGGTAATATGAAATAATAATGTGAGTAATAATAAAAATGATATTAACAGTGGGAGTCAGCAGGTCCATGGCGGGAGGAAGGACCAGGGTCCAGATATAACCACGATCCATGGAACCTGTGAGGAGAGAAAGCACAAAGACTCCGGGGAAGAAGCAAAGTTAGTAATGAGCATTAATGGGACATCAATTCATACAGAAGGAGATGAAGAAGAGGAGAGAGGAGCTCAGTGTACCCTAGGAAGTCCCCCAGTAGTCTAAGCCTATAGCAGCTTATCTAGGGGCTGGTCCAAGGCAAACCTGAGCCAGCCCTAACTATAAACCTGAGCCAGCCGTAACTAGAAACCTGAACCAGCCCTAACTAGAAACCTGAACCAGCCCTAACTAGAAACCTGAACCAGCCCTAACTAGAAACCTGAACCAGCCCTAACTAGAAACCTGAGCCAGCCATAACTAGAAACCTGAACCAGCCCTAACTAGAAACCTGAGCCAGCCGTAACTAGAAACCTGAACCAGCCCTAACTAGAAACCTGAACCAGCCCTAACTATAAACCTGAGCCAGCCGTAACTATAAACCTGAACCAGCCCTAACTATAAACCTGAACCAGCCCTAACTAGAAACCTGAACCAGCCCTAACTAGAAACCTGAACCAGCCCTAACTAGAAACCTGAACCAGCCCTAACTAGAAACCTGAGCCAGCCATAACTAGAAACCTGAACCAGCCCTAACTAGAAACCTGAGCCAGCCGTAACTAGAAACCTGAACCAGCCCTAACTAGAAACCTGAACCAGCCCTAACTATAAACCTGAGCCAGACGTAACTATAAACCTGAACCAGCCCTAACTATAAACCTGAACCAGCCCTAACTAGAAACCTGAACCAGCCCTAACTAGAAACCTGAGCCAGCCGTAACTAGAAACCTGAGCCAGCCGTAACTAGAAACCTGAACCAGCCCTAACTAGAAACCTGATCCAGCCCTAACTAGAAACCTGAGCCAGCCCTAACTAGAAACCTGAGCCAGCCCTAACTAGAAACCTGAGCCAGCCCTAACTAGAAACCTGAGCCAGCCGTAACTAGAAACCTGAACCAGCCCTAACTAGAAACCTGAGCCAGCCCTAACTATAAACCTGAACCAGCCCTAACTATAAACCTGAACCAGCCCTAACTATAAACCTGAACCAGCCCTAACTAGAAACCTGAGCCAGCCGTAACTAGAAACCTGAGCCAGCCGTAACTAGAAACCTGAGCCAGCCCTAACTATAAACCTGAGCCAGCCCTAACTATAAACCTGAGCCAGCCCTAACTATAAACCTGAGCCAGCCCTAACTATAAGCGTTATCAAAGAGGAAACCTTTGATAACGCTTTGATAACACCTACTGTTGGGCTTATCAAAGGAGATGGCACACAGTCAGTGATAACAACTTAAAGGATGATCTGCTTTGATGGTGGTTCTGCATGTTTTAGTGCTTCAACTATAAATCGCCTACTCTTAAATGTGGTGAGTGTGTCTGCCCCCCGGACTGAAACTGTAAGCTGGTTCCACAGAAGAGGATCTTGATAACTGAAGGCTCTGGCTCCCATCCTACCTTTTAAGACTCTAGGAACCACAAGTAACCCTGAATTAATGGAGCGCAGCTCTCTAGTAGGGCAGTATGGTACTATAAGCTCTTTAAGATATGATGGTGTCTGACCAATTAGGGCTTTGTAGGTGAGGAGAAGGATTTTAAATTCTATTCTAGATGTTACAGGGAGTCAGTGCAGAGAGGCTAATACAGGAGTAATATGATCTCTTTTCTTAGTTCTTGTTAGTACACGAGCTGCAGCATTCTGGATCAACTGGAGAGATTTAAGAGACTCATTAGAGCAGCCTGATAATAAGGAATCACAGTAATCTAGTCTAGAGGTAACAAATGCATGAGCTCATTTCTCTGCATCGCTTTGAGACAAGAAGTGCCTGATTTATTAATATGTTACGTAGGTGAAAAAAGGCAGTCCTAGAAATGTGTTTTATCTGAGAGTTAAAAGACATCCTGATCAAAGGTAACTCAGAGATTCTTTACGGTGCTGCTGGATGCAGAGCAATAACATCTAGATAAACTATATCATTAGATAACTGATGTCGGAGGTGTTCTGGGCCTAATAGAATAACTTCAGTTTAGTCTGAGTTTAACATCAGGAAGTTGCAGGTCATCCAGGTTTTTATGTCCTTAAGACATGCTTGCAGTTTAGCAAGCTGATTGGTTTCATCTGGTTTGATCGATTCGATATATATAATTGAGTATCATCTGCATAACAATGAATGTTAGAGTGTTTTCTGATAATATTGCCTAAAGGAAGCATGTGTGAATAAGATTGGTCCAAGCACAGAACTCCATGACTAACGTTGGTCTTCATCGAGGATTCATCGTTTACAAACTGAGATCGATCTGATAAATAGGATTTAAACCAGTTCATTGCGGTTCCTTTGATGCCAATATAATGTTCTAGTATCTGCAACAGGATGTAGTGGTCTGTAGTGTCGAACGCAGCACCAAGGTCTAACAGGACAAGAACAGAGACTAATCCTTTGTCTGATGCAATTAGAAGGTCATTAGTTATTTTTACCAGAGCTGTCTCTGTGCTATGATGCTTTCTAAATCCTGACTGAAAATCCTCAAATAAACTATTGTTACGTAGAAAGTCACACAACTGATTCACAACTGCTTTCTCAAGGATCTTAGAGAGAAAGGGAAGGTTAGAGATCGGTCTGTAGTTGGCCAACACCTCTGGATGGAGAGTGGGCTTCTTAAGAAGAGGTTTAATTACAGCTACTTTGAAGGACTGTGGTACATGGCCTGTTAATAAAGACAGGTTGATCATATCTAGTAAAGTCGTGCTAATTAATGGTAGCACTTCTTTAAGCAGCCTAGTCGGTATAGGGTCTAAGAGACAGGTAGAAGGTTTAGACGTAGACAATGTTGAAGTTAATTTGTTAAGGTCGATGGGAGTAAAGCCATCTAAATATATATCAGGGTTTACAGCTGTTTCTAAGGTTACCCTATTTGTGGAAAGATCGGTACTAGTCGAGGGCAGTACATTGTTTATATTCTCTCTAATAGTTATAATCTTATCATTAAAGAAGTTCATGTAGTCATCACTACTGAGGTCTATATGAATACATTATTAATGTTCTCTAATAGTTATAATTTGATCATTAAAGAAGTTCATGAAGTCATCACTACTGAGGTCTATATGAATAAATTATTAATGTTCTCTAATAGTTATAATCTGATCATTAAAGAAGTTCATGAAGTCATCACTACTGAGGTCTATATGAATACATTATTAATGTTCTCTAATAGTTATAATCTGATCATTAAAGAAGTTCATGAAGTCATCACTACTGAGGTCTATATGAATACATTATTAATGTTCTCTAATAGTTATAATCTGATCATTAAAGAAGTTCATGAAGTCATCACTACTGAGGTCTATATGAATACATTATTAATGTTCTCTAATAGTTATAATCTGATCATTAAAGAAGTTCATGAAGTCATCACTACTGAGGTCTATATGAATACATTATTAATGTTCTCTAATAGTTATAATCTGATCATTAAAAAGTTCATGTAGTCATCACTACTGAGGTCTATATGAATACATTATTAATGTTCTCTAATAGTTATAATCTGATCATTAAAGAAGTTCATGTAGTCATCACTACTGAGGTCTATATGAATACATTATTAATGTTCTCTAATAGTTATAATCTGATCATTAAAGAAGTTCATGTAGTCATCACTACTGAGGTCTATATGAATACATTATTAATGTTCTCTAATAGTTATAATCTGATCATCAAAGAAGTTCATGAAGTCATCACTACTGAGGTCTATATGAATACATTATTAATGTTCTCTAATAGTTATAATCTGATCATTAAAGTTCATGTAGTCATCACTACTGAGGTCTATATGAATACATTATTAATGTTCTCTAATAGTTATAATCTGATCATTAAAGAAGTTCATGTAGTCATCACTACTGAGGTCTATATGAATACATTATTAATGTTCTCTAATCGTTATAATCTGATCATTAAAGAAGTTCATGTAGTCATCACTACTGAGGTCTATATGAATACATTATTAATGTTCTCTAATAGTTATAATCGGATCATTAAAGAAGTTCATGTAGTCATCACTAATGAGGTCTATATGAATACATTATTAATGTTCTCTAATAGTTATAATCTGATCATTAAAGAAATTCATGAAGTCATCACTACTGAGGTCTATATGAATAAATTATTAATGTTCTCTAATAGTTATAATCTGATCATTAAAGAAGTTCATGAAGTCATCACTACTGAGGTCTATATGAATACATTATTAATGTTCTCTAATAGTTATAATCTGATCATTAAAAAGTTCATGTAGTCATCACTACTGAGGTCTATATGAATACATTATTAATGTTCTCTAATAGTTATAATCTGATCATTAAAGAAGTTCATGAAGTCATCACTACTGAGGTCTATATGAATACATTATTAATGTTCTCTAATAGTTATAATCTGATCATTAAAAAGTTCATGTAGTCATCACTACTGAGGTCTATATGAATACATTATTAATGTTCTCTAATAGTTATAATCTGATCATTAAAGAAGTTCATGTAGTCATCACTACTGAGGTCTATATGAATACATTATTAATGTTCTCTAATAGTTATAATCTGATCATTAAAGAAGTTCATGTAGTCATCACTACTGAGGTCTATATGAATACATTATTAATGTTCTCTAATAGTTATAATCTGATCATCAAAGAAGTTCATGAAGTCATCACTACTGAGGTCTATATGAATACATTATTAATGTTCTCTAATAGTTATAATCTGATCATTAAAGTTCATGTAGTCATCACTACTGAGGTCTATATGAATACATTATTAATGTTCTCTAATAGTTATAATCTGATCATTAAAGAAGTTCATGTAGTCATCACTACTGAGGTCTATATGAATACATTATTAATGTTCTCTAATCGTTATAATCTGATCATTAAAGAAGTTCATGTAGTCATCACTACTGAGGTCTATATGAATACATTATTAATGTTCTCTAATAGTTATAATCTGATCATTAAAGAAGTTCATGTAGTCATCACTAATGAGGTCTATATGAATACATTATTAATGTTCTCTAATAGTTATAATCTGATCATTAAAGAAATTCATGAAGTCATCACTACTGAGGTCTATATGAATAAATTATTAATGTTCTCTAATAGTTATAATCTGATCATTAAAGAAGTTCATGAAGTCATCACTACTGAGGTCTATATGAATACATTATTAATGTTCTCTAATAGTTATAATCTGATCATTAAAAAGTTCATGTAGTCATCACTACTGAGATCTATATGAATACATTATTAATGTTCTCTAATAGTTATAATCTGATCATTAAAGAAGTTCATGTAGTCATCACTACTGAGATCTATATGAATACATTATTAATGTTCTCTAATAGTTATAATCTGATCATTAAAGAAGTTCATGTAGTCATCACTACTGAGGTCTATATGAATACATTATTAATTGGTTTCTGTGCTGAAGAGAAACCTGGGGTTGTTCTTATTTTTCTCTATTAACGATGAGTAATAAACTGCTCTGGCATTACGGAGGGCCTTCTTATACGTTTTAAGACTGTCTCTCCAGACTAACTGAGATTCTTCAAAGTTATCAGAACGCCATGTTCTTTCAAGTTTTCATGATGTTTGCTTTAATTTGCGTGTTAGAGGGTTATACCATGGAGCGAACCTCCTTTGTTTCACTAACTTCTTCTTTAGAGGAGCAATAGAGTCTAGTGTCCTTCTCAGTGAGCTTGTAGCACTATCGACAAGATGATCAACCTGGGACGGACTAAAGTTAGCCCAGGAGTCCTCTGTTATATTGAAGCATGGTATTGAGTTAAATAAAGACGGAATCGCTTCTTTAAATTGAGCTACGGCACCATCAGATAGACATCTAGTGTAGAAACTCTTGCTTACCGGTGTACACTCCGCTAGTAGGAATTCAAAGGTTATTAGATAATGGTCCGATAAAAGAGGGTTCTGTGGAAAGACTATTAAATCTGGAAAGGTGACCAGAATTCATTTGAGGATGCTATACAAGGAATTGATTGGAGCAACTGTTTAACGGGTGCAAGTGTGGAGGAAGAGAGCAATATCTTCTTATCCACAATACAGACCACAATTAACAGTTTCCTTAAAAAAGCCAAAATTAAACAAAATCAAAAGAACACACTTCCATGGCTAAATAGTGACATCTGGAATTTAATGAAAAAACGGGATTATGTGTTAAAACTGGCACTAAAGTCTAAATTAGGAAATGATAGGCAGGAATTCACAATGCTGAGAAACGAGGTCACGAAAGAATTTAGAAAACCAAAAGCTAATTTCTTTATTAAGATCATTGAAGAAGCAGGAGGTAATTCTAAAATAATATGGGATAATCTAAAGAAGTTAACAGACAAACATAACAGCAATTCAAAGAAGCAACTTAAAATGAATGTGAACGGGTGCCTTACACAAGATGAAGTTGTAATTTGTACAGCTTTCAATTCATACTTTATCAACTCAGTGGAAGCTTTAACTCGAAGCTCCAGTATTGGCAGTGGTGTATAAAGTACCCAAAAGCCATACTTGAGTAAAAGTAAAGATACCTTACTGGAAAACGACTCCAGTAAAAGTCACCTATTAGAATACTACTTGAGTAAAAGTCTTAAAGTATCTGATATTTATTGTACTTAAGTATCAAAAGTAATTTTCTGATATTAAATGTACTTAAGTATTGAAAGTAAAAGTACAAGTAAATGCTGTTAATAAAAAAAGCAAAGGGTCAGAATTTTGAGAATTATGAAGTTTATTCTTTTAAGTGCTGTGGTACCAGGACCAAGGACATGGAGCTGTGTTGAACATAAGTGTGTTGGATGTGATCCATCCAGGAGCAACAATGTTCAACATAATATATTGTACATAAGTATACTTTTGCATCTCCTATGAACTTATCATCATAATTCTCCGAAAAGCAATATGACACTATGAAGGAGTTGTAACAGTGCGTTTATAAGTATGCTCATTCCGACTAGAGGATGTAGAGGGCAAATGCATCATATTGTGTTCAGCAAAAAAGATCCACTTGATGCATCAGGTCAGTGTTGTGAGAAAGGACGCCTGCCTTGTAAACTCCTATGGGCCTGATTTGAACACAACAGGCAAAGGTTTTGCTCAAGCTGAATCTGCAATTGGGCGACTGCTACCATCATAACTCCATCTGATCATCCACAAAATGACTCAAATATCAACACTAAAGCAGCACCGAAAGTAACAACCCAGTCATTACTTGAAACTGAAAAATGTCCTGTTCATCTTCAAAAGAAGTTGGTTTTCAAAATTGCGAGAATTCAGTCTCGCTCTTCTTGGGCTGAAGACTAGTCCTGCGATGCTAAACAGCCTTTCACAGGCCGCTGAGGCAGGTAGAGGTGTGTTCAGCTTCACAGACAGCTTGCACACAGCTGGGAAGGATTTCCCTAATGCTAACACTAATGCTAACCCTAATGCTGCGCTCTCGCGCCTCCTGTCAATCCTATGGTGTGGTGGCTAACGTTAAGTTAGCTAACGTTAAGTTAGCTAACGTTAGCCAACTAGTGCTGCAATGATTATCGCTAAGATGACTCAAATCAACAACATCTCACAACTGTCAACACTTCCTCAGCTCACTAACTCGCTAGCGATCCACGGGTGTTGGTCTTCGTCACCACCGTAGTTTGTTGTGGGAGTAGCAGGTGCTTCCATTTCTGCTTCCGTCATGAAATCAGTCATCGTAGAGTGGAATTATATTAATGTAGTCGCTCACTAGCTATAGCATCCTGGGCATCACTGGGAATCAAAACCCCGCGGCTTTGAGAGCACTTGTTTGCAATTGCGCATTAACGTGATTAACCAATGATTTAACTTGCAAGCTAGGACCACTGATTCGCCAAACCTGCTTGCTTGCAGTCTGTGTTCCACCACAGTCCCCGACGTTGGTCTCATGATTCATTTTTTTTCTAAAGATAGATTTGATTTTGTAGCGAGTAACGAAGGTTTCAGGGGAAATGTATCGGAGTCAAAGTATCAGTTTTCTTAGAAAAATGTTATGAAGTAAAAGTAAAAGTCAACAGAAATATAAATAGTAAAGTAAAGTACAGATATCCAAAAAAACGACTTAAGTACAGTAACGAAGTATTTCTACTTCGTTACTGTACACCACTGAGTATTGGTCAATTTGATCGTACACCAGTAAATGAAGGTCAACCGTGCTTCTCTAATCAGGATGTCTCTGAATCTACTGTCACCAGAGTTCTAGGCTCACTCAAGAACTCTGGGGCCAAAGATGTTTATGGAATTGACAATATTTTTCTAAAGAAACACAAAGGCACACTCGCTCACAAGCATCGTCAATAAATCTCTCAGGCACTGCGTGTTTCCGAAAGGATGGAAATCAGCCACAGTAACACCCATTTTTCAGTCAGGAGATTCAACCGATGTCTCTAATTATCAGCCAATCGGTATTCTCCCTGCTGTTTCCAAAATTGCTGAGAAATGTGTTGCAGAGCAACTTATTAAACGTCTCAACAGCTCTCCATATCAGTGTTAAAATATTTCAACTTAAGCGAGATATTTGCTGTGTCAGCGTTGAGATTCTCCCTCTGTCATCACTCCTGACGTCGAATCAGAATCTTGTAGCCGTCTGTGGTGAATCAGAACTCTACGAAATCACCTCATATTTAATACAGAGACCAGACTTTTAATGTATAAATGTACGTGTGTAAACCACAGACTTTAGACCTTTTACAAATTGGTATCATTATGTGGTTATTTAGGCCTCTTTTTTATTTGTTTATTACAATTAAATCACAGCAAAATCTCTTCATTTGGGTTCATTCCAACGTGGTGAACCAGCCGACACACTCACGAGATACAGCGTTGATGTAATGAACCAATGACTCCACATCTTTTACATTTACAGCAGTAAGAGTTTGTTTGTTGTGTGTCTACATGGAGGAAACAAATAAACAAACTTAGCGTTTGGTGTGAACACAACATCACTAATAATAAAATCTCTCCAATCCTGACTGTCTAATATCAGACGAAGGTCATGAGGAAAAAGGGAGAATGATGATTTTTCTTTTCTTTCTTTCTTTCTTTCTTTCATCAGGTAGTTTCCTTGGTAACAGAAGGGGTGGGGTCTGAAGGCACAAGGTCATCCAATCACAGGCCTTGTTTGGCGAGGGAGGCGGACATCTGACAGGAAGAGGAGGTTGTTCATTAATGTGTGTGTGTGTGTTTGTCTGTGCTTTTTTTGGTGTAAACAGGTAAATCTCTCACCTGGTCGGCCAGGGTGTCGAGGGGCGGAGCCTGAGCAGCGTTAAGGCTTTGGGGGGAGGAGTCAGGCTGCACGATGATGTCAGCACCGTGGTCGGTTCGAGCTTTGGCGCCCTCTCTGAAGCTCAGCTTCTGACTCTCAATCTGTCAGTCAATACAAATACTGTCACATCTGACATCTGCTCTGTAAAAATCTTACTAGATAAACACTGATTTGTATCATGATATAAGAAAATAACGTGTACAAAGATAATTAGATGAAATGTTTAGTAAAACAGTGTAAAAGATAAAGTGTAATATGTACATATATTAAATAGAGATATGAAGTGTATAATAGTAAAGGTGTAAATATAGATAGAGATGTAGCCAACCATAGAAAAAACGTGCTTAATGAAATATGAGATCAATTTCAGCAGCTATTCTCGTTTGGACGTCATGTAAATGAGCCAATCAGCTTCTGGGATTTGTATAAGAGATTCTGTACGCCCATAAATTATATATATATATTACACTTGGGTCACGTATTATGTTAGCATTTTATTAGTATGTTATTTGTATTTTGTCAGCGTGTTTTTGGCATGCTGTTAGCGTGGTATTAGCATGCTGTTAGCAGGCTTTTAGCATGTTGTTGGTGTTTTGTCAGCATGTTGTTAGCATGCTGTTAGCAGGTTTTAGCATGTTGTTGGTGTTTTATTAGAGTATTGTTAGCATGCTGTTAGCAGGCTTTAGCATGTTGTTGGTGTTTTGTCAGCGTGTTGTTAGCATGCTGTTAGCGTGTTGTTAGCATGCTGTTAGCAGACTTTTAGCATGTTGGTGGTGGTTTGTCAGCGTGTTGTTAGCATGTACCTTCTTCTTCCCTCCTCCCGGCACATGAGTGATGTTCTCCAGAGAACCAACTTTAGACTGAACGGTTTTAAAATCCACCTTCTCTGATTTAATCTCCACCTTCCCTCCACCTGACAACACACAGGAGTACATCAATATATCATACAAGTACATCATTATATCATAGAGTACCACATCATTATATCATACTGTACAACATAGTGCACAATATACACAGTATTTATACAGACACTATATACACAATAGTACAATATATCAATATAAAACTGCTTATCTACTACTAAAAATATACATATACAGAGTGAATAGTATAGAGTCACCTGAGCGTGTATGTAGATATCAGTACTACCTGGTAGTACTCAAACTCTCATGTGTGTGTGTGTGTGTGTTACCTGGTTTGTGGCAGATGTTGTCTTTGGAGCCGCACTTTGATGACACGCTAGTAAGATTCAACTTCTTATGAGGAATCTGAACCTACAGACAGACAGGAGTCAGTAGCCGTCTGTCTTTTCTCAAGTAAAACTGTTAAACGTGTGTGTGTGTGTGTGTGTGTGTGTTACCTTGCCCCCCCCAGGAGTGTGTTTGAGGTTCTCCGTAGATCCGATCTTTGACCTCACGTTGTTGAGATCGGGCATGGGGTGAGACGGAAGGGGGGGCGTCCGTCCTCGAGCAGAGACCGGAGACCTGGGGGGGGTTCGGACCACCGCCACCTACATGACCACCAGACCACAACCAGTTTAGCCAGTAAGAAAGATTCTGCAGTTAAAATCTTGAAATTTACATTTTTGTAAAACTAGTTATTTTCATTATAGTGGAATTTACTGGAGGAATGCTAATGGTGTACTAGTAGTACTTTAGTATTAGCATTAGTACTCTAGTATTAGTAGTAACTACTAGACTCACCTAGAATAGACTCATGCTACATCCACACTACTCCGTTTCTATTTGGAAGCAGATTTTTCAAATAGAAATGATCTCCGTCCACACGGGCGTTTCAGCATCATTTTCGAATTGATCTGCATCCACACGGCAACCTTCGAAGACGGACAGCACGTGACCATTAACGTACATCACGTGACCATTAACGTACACTGGGCATGCGCGTGACGGTGTAAACAGGAAGTAGATTGGTTGCTTAGTTTAAAAAAATACGACAGAGTAATAAAGTAGTCTTTAATAATGAAAGGTTGTGTTTGATACTTAAGATCTTCCTCTAAAATATTCCTCTATAAACTCAAACAGACACAGTTCGTGGAAAGCTTTATTTTTCAGACTTAGTTACAGCGCTGCGGGTCTTTCTCTATCTCTCTCTCTCTCTCTCACACATATCAAATTTACTTTAAAATCAACACTTACACGGAAACGTTTACTAGATTATGGGTCCATAAATGTGGTCAACACACGTCTCTCACTCGTTTCCTCCGTGTTGTTGTTGTCTGTTCTCACTCGTAGCTCTGAATAGCATTTACTGCTAACTGTGGCTTCAGACGGCTGCTCCATAGGGCTAATCGCTCCAATAACAGCTGCTTCCTCCACAGAAATGCAGACTTTTACTGCACAACAGCTGCTAGTACAGACAACAAAGCAAGCAACGCTTGAAATTCATTATCCATGTTGAAATTAATCACTGGTAGCCCAGTTTGTTTTCTTCCGGGTACGGGGTCACGTGATAGTGAGTGTGACGAATCAGGGAAGGAGACGTCATGGCTGCTAAGAACCAATAAAGTAGCGAACACGGGTGTAGGCGTCATTTTTTCTAAACACATCCGTTTCCGACCGTCCACAATGCAACCCCGGAGTTTTCAAACTCCTTTGCTTAGGGTGCTCCAAAACTCCGGCGTAGTGTGGCCGCTCAGTGTAAACGTAGCAAAACATATGTGTTTCCAAACGTAAACAGAGTAGTGTGGACATGGTTTTCTTCTGTTGTGGCACCGCTTACTGACTTGCTGAAGGCCAAGGTTCAATTTGTGTGGTCAACACAGTGCCAGGAGGCTTTTAGCAATGTTAAAAAACCACCTGCCCCTGTCCGACCACCCGACCAAGGTAAGTCACTGTTGCACAAGCAAACTCACACTTTGCTAGATTTACGGTAAGCTTTGCCTCTGCCAACCGGTCAAACAGTGCTCTAATCCGCTGCATGTGCGAATACCACGAATCACTATAGATCACCAAATCATCCAGGTAAACTGCACAACCGGCCAGGCCAGCCACCACACGATTCATCAGCTGTTGAAACGTGGCCGGTGCATTTCTCAACCCGAATGGCATCACTTTATATGAATACAGCCCAGATGGAGTGATAAAAGCTGCCACTTCCTGTGCTCTTTTTGACAAGGGCACCTGCCAGTAACCCTTCAGCAGATCAAATTTGCTGACATACTTTGCTGCCCCCACCTGGTCTATGCAATCATCCATACGAGGCAATGGAAAGGAATCTGGCTTTGTCACCCTGTTGACCTTTCGAAAATCTAAGCAGAACCTGGGTGTCTTGTCACTTTTAGGCACCAACAAACATGGAGAAGCCCAGCTTGATGATGAAGGCACCGCAATGTCATTGTCAATCATATATCTTACCTCACCATCCAAATATTTACGCTTCTCAGGAGAAACTCTATAAAAATGCTGACGGATAGGCTGCGCATCCCCTACCTCGATGTCGTGCTCAACCCAGTTAGTACGGGACGGTACGTCACCAAACAAATCTGGATACTTCAAAATCAGCTCTTCCAATTCCTCAGCCTGTGCTTCTGGCAAATGGTTGAACAACCCTTTTAACCTCAAGAGGGTCCCTGAATTTTTCAGCCGACCAGACAACAACCCCTCATCAGGCTCCAGAACAGCATCGTCCATATTCTCAACTGACTCTGCATCCACTGTATCAGCCCCCAACACAGGACTCGCTGCCATTGGTTCCTGCTGGACATCACCAGGTGCACTAGAAGAGTGAGCATAATAGGGTTTCAGCAAGTTCACATGGAACAATTTAATAGGTTTCCTGCGACCACGAGTTGAAACCAAATAATTCTTGTCTGAGATGCGTTTGACCACTGTAAACGGACCAGAAAACTTGGGCCTGGAACGGTGAAGTCACCACCGGACAAAGGGCCAAAACTCGATCACCGGCACTAAACTCACGTATCTCAGCCTGGAGATCATACCTCTTCTTCATTTTAGCTTGTGATGCGGCCAACATTTCCTTTGCCAACTCCCCTGCAGAATAAAGCCGATGTCTAAACCCATTCACATAATCAATAAGGTTAAACACAGACAATGGGCCCCGGACAGTGTGGCCAAACACTAGATCATTTGGGCTAAACCCTGTACATTCCTGTACAACCTCCCGTGCAGCTAACAGCAACCATGGTAGCCCATCTTCCCAGTCTCCATCTAGCTCAGTGCAATATGAGTGCAAAAGAGACTTGAGTGTTTGGTGAAACCGCTCCAAAGCGCCTTGACTCTGTGTGTGATAAGCAGACGACTGGTTATGTCTGATACCTAGCAGTTTTAACACTTGGGCCATCAGGTGAGAAGAAAAATTTGATCACTGGTCACTTTGTATGACTCTAGGGATGCCAAACACAGTTATGAATTGCGTCAAGGCCTTAACCACAGATTTTGCAGTTATTGTTCGCAAAGGATACGCTGCCGGGTATCTGGTGCTTTGACACAGTATTTAACAGTCAGTAAATACTGGCTACCAGACTTTGCACGGGGCAGCGGCCCCACACAATCAATGATTAGGTACTCAAACGGCTGATAGCTGGAACTTATGACCATGTGATATTTCAGTTTTTCTTTTTTAATAAATTTGCAAAACTTTCTGCATTTCTGTTTTTTTCTGTCAAGATGGGGTGCTGAGTGTACATTAATGAGAAATAAAATTAACTTTTTTGATTTTAGCAAATGGCTGCAATGAAACAAAGAGTGAAAAATTTAAAGGGGTCTGAATCCTTTCCGTACCCACTGTACCTCCTTCAGCAAGACTTATCGATCGAGTAACCGCACATACAGGAAAAACTTCGGGGAAGTTTACAGCGCTCTCATCAGGCTGTTCTGAGGCTGAAGGAAAGGGAGTGACTATCGGAGGAGGAGGCACATCTGCCCACACACGACTGCCAGCCAGGTCATTGCCCAAAATGATGTCAATCCCTTCCACTGGTAACGCTGGTCTCACCCCAATAGGAACTCTGCCCTGCACCAAGCCACAGTCTAGATTCAGCATGTGCACCGGAACAGGCAACACCCTCAACCCCATTCCTCGCATCAGGAGTTTATCCCCTGTCCATCCATCCATTTTCCTCCGCTTATCCGGGGTCGGGTCGCGGTGGCAACAGGCCAAGCAGGCTGACCCAGACTTCCCTCTCACCGGCAACATGTTCCAGCTCATTCTGGGGGATCCCGAGGCGTTCCCAGGCCAGCTGGGAGATGTAATCCCTCCAGCGTGTTCTGGGTCTTCCCCAGGGTCTCTTCCCAGTTGGACGTGCCTGGAAAACCTCCAGTGGGAGGCGTCCAGGAGGCATCCTAATTAGATGCCCGAACCACCTCAGCTGACTCCTTTCGACGCGAAGGAGTAGCGGCTCGACTCCAAGCTCCCTCCTGATGACCGAGCTCCTTACCCTATCTCTAAGGCTGAGCCCGGCCACCCTACGGAGGAAGCTCATTTCGGCCGCTTGGAGCCGCAACCTTGTCCTTTCGGTCACGACCCAGAGTTCGTGACCATAGGTGAGGGTAGGAACGTAGGCCGAGTGGTAAATTGAGAGCTTTGCCTTCCGGCTCAGCTCCCTCTTCACCAAGACGGTCCGGTGCAGCGCCTGCTTTACTGCTGCAGCCGCACCGATCCGTCTGTCGATCTCCCGCTCCATCTTACCCTCACTCGTGAACAAGACCCCGAGATACTTGAACTCCTTCGCTTGAGGTAGGCACTCCGTCCCCACCTGGAGGGAGCAATCCACCGGTTTCCGGCAGAGCACCATGGCCTCAGATTTGGAGGTGCTAACTCTCATCCCCGCCGCTTCACACTCGGCTGCAAACCGCCCCAGTGAATGCTGGAGGTCACGATCCGAGGAGGCTAACAGGACCACATCATCTGCAAACAGCAGAGAGGCGATCCCGAGACCCCCGAACCTGACGTTCTCCACCCCCCGGCTGCGCCTAGATATCCTGTCCATGAAAGTCACGAACAGGACCGGAGACAAAGGGCAGCCCTGGCAGAGGCCAACACCCACCGGGAACGTGTCTGACTTATTGCCGAGAATGCGGACACAGCTCCTACTGCAGTCGTACAGAGACCGGATCGCCCGTTGTAATGGGTCCGGCACCCCATACTCCCGCAGCACCCCCCACAAGAACCCCCGAGGGACCCGGTGAGTTTATCCCCTGTATCCGTCTCATCTGAAAATGACAAAATGGAGTCTCGAACATAGGAGTTAACAGCACCTTTTAAACTTAGGCAAGAGATGCAAATTACTCACAATATCGCGAGAATGCGATGATGAACCATTTTTCGCGTGCAAAACATCTCCAGAAAGCTTACCATCTCTGACTAAGCCTAACTTCGCATTCTGCAATGCTATCTTTTCCTGTACTAATTTGTACCGCAACTGCTCAATTTCCATTTGTTTATCCACTTCCACTCTTTGTTTCTCCAATTCCACTCTTTGTTTCTCCTTCTCATGAGAAAACTGTAACAGAAGCAATTCTTTTTGCTGCTCAAAGGTAAGGTTCCCCGATGGAACTGAAAGTGCCGGTACTGCTATTGACTGACCCAGTCCCTCTTGTTTAGCAACCAGCACCCCTCTCTCAACCAACTGCTTTTTAACCATAGCGTTTACATTTTCCTTAAGCCGTTTATCACCAACACCACTTAGATCAATATCATACTCTTCTGCAATCTTGAAGAGCTGATCTCTACTGCAACGATCCAGAAACTCCTCACCTGGAGCATCAACAAAGTCCTCTACCCCTGCCATAATAGACCAGGTCAAAGGCCACCCAAAACCAGACAGTGTTTTCTAGGTCAACTAGTGCCGTAAAAGAGACAATGATATGTCGCCCAAACTAATGTGGAAGTCCCTCTACCTAAACTGCCTATACCAAACTAATCTACCTCACTGAACCCTAGTCTTCATGCAGATTAGCGGGAGGCTTTTTAAACACTTAAACCAATAGCCCGGTTAAGCCCCCAGCAAGCTGGTTACTCACCTGACAGCTATGGATGTGTCCCCGAGACAACTGCTCTGACCGCACACCACACAAAAATAACAAACAAAAAAAACAAACCAACGCAGCCACACGGACCACGTTGCTTCACCTATCCAGGGACACTCCACAAAAGTCAACGAACACACTAGAAGACCATGTACTCACTGCTGCCAAAAAATGCATCTCCACACACAGAACCAAATAGCCTCAAACCAATCAATTTATCCCGGACGAGCCCCCACTTGTCACAAACCGGGCCGAACGGCCATGACAAAAAAGGGAGATGCATTCAATGAAACAGTTAATCAATTATTTATTAAGTTTAAAGTACCGTATTTTCCGCACTATAAAGCGCACCGGATTATAAGGCGCACCTTCAATGAATGGCCTATTTTAGAACTGTTTTTATATATAGGGCGCACCGGATTATAAGGCGCATAGAATAGAATAGCGTCGTAAGCGTGTCTCTTGAAAGGTGCCATTTTGGGGTCTTTATACACACAAGTGGTGTTGGACTAGGAGTAAGCACAGTACCGGTGTTTACCGCGGTGCGGCTTTGTAGTTTACCAGTCGTACTGAAACATTTTGACAGAGCGCCGTGTACAACCAGTATGGATCAACCAATTAACCAATTGATCCATATATAAGGCGCTCCGGATTACAAGGCGCACTGTCGTTTTTTGAGAAAATTAAAGGCTTTTAAGTGCGCCTTATAGTGCGGAAAATACGGTGATATAAAAGACAAACATAAACTAACAGTGACATGTGAAGTCAGTCATTTCAGCAGTGTAAGTGAGTGGGTGCGTGTAAAGTGTATATGCAGTGTTGTATAGTGTAGATAACAACCATAAGCGAAAGTCTCAGGAAGGAGCCAGGCAAACTGAGGATCCAGAGTTCTTATAAAGGGTGCACTGGCACACAAGACCAGTGTTGTTAATTGCCTCAGGTGTCCCCACTCTGCCTGACGATCCTCTGCCACACCTGCAAGGAAAGCAGCCACACAGGCAGACAGGGTCGTCACACTTAAGTATATTATTCTAGCTTTAACAAGTTTTTTTTAGCTGTACCTGGGCTGGTTCAGTATTAGTACTGTTTGCAGTCTTTGTGTGGGTAAGCTAGGTGTGATTAGAGTTTCAGCTGGCCAATTGCTCTGTGATTGCTCTGTGAAGTGGCAGAGGTGTGGCTTCCACTCCTGGCAGACAATAAGCAATCAGTAGATCGCCGTCCTTAACCAATGCTGGTAGCTGGAAGCGTCAGGCAAACAAAGGCAACAGGGCGACTTTTTCAAGCCAGACTTCGTCAAGCAAAGACTTCTCGAGCGTGTACTTGCGGTTCAGTAATCTGTTCATATTCACTACCATGTGTTTGCATCCTATTTCTGTCCGTTCCTCTGTCCGGTGGTCACGTAGACATTCGGTCACTCCCAGGTGCCGTGACCCCACTGATCTCAGCTCATGGCGAGCAAGTGGTAGCAGGGGGGCTCTGGAATTGCCAGTCGGTAGTGCCGAAAGCTGAGTTAATCTCAGGCTACGCATCCTTGCTCTCCCTCAACTTTCTCGCTCTTACTGAGACCTGGATCACAGCAGAAAACACCATCACACCCGCAGTTCTGTCAGATGTGTAGTCTTTCTCTCACACTCCCAGAGCTGCGAGGCGAGGTGGTGGTACTGGCCTGCTAATTTCCCCAAAAAGAAGAGGATTCGCCCCTTCCTCACTGATGAGACGGCGCAGGTGCTAATCCAGGCTCTTGTCATCTCCTGCCTGGACGACTGCAACTCACTACTTGCCGGAGCCCTGGCCATCAGACCTCTGGAGCTTGTCCAGAAAGCTGCAGCTCGCCTGGTGTTCAATCGCCCCAGGTTCTCCCACACAACTTCCCTTCTCCGTTCTCTCCACTGGCTCCCTGTAAGAGCTCGCATCCAGTTTAAGACTGTGGTGCTAGCCTACAGGGCAGTGAAAGGAACAGCTCCTTCCTATCTCCAGGCCATGGTCAAGCCCTACACCCCCGCCCGACTACTTCGCTCTGCTGCCTCGGGACAATCGGTTGCCCCGTCGCTCAGAGGTCCCTGCGGCCGATCGACCCGGTCGCGGCTGTTTTCTGTCCTGGCCCCACAGTGGTGGAATGAACTCCCCACTGACGTCAGGACAGCAGAATCGCTGCCCATCTTTCATCAGGCTGAAGACTCACCTCTTCAAGAAGTACTACCCTGAGCCTTCCACTCACCACTTATTGTATTCATATTAGTTTGTTGCACTTATTGTATTTGTATTAGTTTGTTTCTGCACTGTATTTTTGCTCTGGTTTATGCTCTTAGATGCTTGTTTAAAAAAGGAGATGCACTTATGACCTCTGGTGACTAGTAGGTCTCTTGAATACCGATATTGAATACACTTATTGTAAGTCGCTTTGGATAAAAGCGTCTGCTAAATGACTGTAATGTAATGTAATGCAGTAGTATTAAAGGCCTGCATCCTTTTCCTGTTGGTGTCAGTAGCTGGACCCAAGACCATCATGCTTTTTCGTCCTGTGTGTTTTGTGTGTACTTGTTTATGCACCAGAGGCTCATATACACTACGAGCGAGCTGAACTCCTTGACATTGGAGGACAGTATAAGGTCTACATCCCTGAAAGATTGGATTCTATCCCACCGGAGATCCTGCGACTGGGAGGGCCCGGGGACGCTACCTTCATCCCACCCAGGAGGCGCTGCACGCGGTGGAGGGAAAGAAGGCAGAAGCGGGGCAAGAGGAGCGGCCTGCAGGCTAGGCTAAGAGCTAACCCCTACCGACCAGCTCTCCCGAGTCTTTTTCTGGCAAACTCCCGGTCACTCGTCAACAAAATTGCCGAAATGAGGCTGAGGATTACGTCGCACAACATGAGCAGCAGTGTGAAGGTAATTACAGAGACTTGGCTGGACAGCACCGTTCCCCACGAAGCCATCGAGCTAGCGGGTCGAACGGTTTACAGAGGAGACAGGACTGCAGACTCCGGTAAGAGCAGAGGTGGAGGACTGTGCATCTACATGAACAACGACTGGTGTACAGTTACGGACATCATTGTGAAACACTGCTCTCCGGACTTAGAATACCTGGCTGTGAAATTCAGACCTTTCTATCTGCCGAGGGAACTTTCTGCCATCCTGATCACAGCTGTTTACATCCCACCACATGCTAACGCAAAGCTAGCTCTGGAGGAGCTGCACAGCACTGTTAGCAACCAGCTAAATGCTCATCCGGAGGGAGCTGCGATTGTGGCGGGAGACTTCAACCACGCAGAACTAAAGACAGTGCTTCCCGACCAGAGACAAGAATGCTCTGGACCAGCTGTAGACCAACATCTCGGGAGCATACAAAGCTGCACCATCTCCACACCTCGGCTTATCAGACCACCTCTCTGATAATGACGCCATCATATAAACCAGTAATTTGCAAAACAAAACCAGCTGTCAAAAAGACACCGCTTCACTTCTGCAGGACTGCTTTGAAAGCACGGACTGGGAGTGTTTGCACCGGGAGCTGACCTGGAGGAGTACACCTCGGCTGTCCTGGCCTACCTACACTTCTGTGCTGTAACAGTAACGACCACCAAAACCATCAAAGTATTCCCAAATCAAAAACCGTGGCTGGACAGAAACGTGCAGTTACTGCTAGGAGCAAGAGATGCTGCCTTCAGGTCTGGTGACATACCGGCCTACAAAAGTGCCCGGAGGGACCAGAAGAAGGGCATCAGAGAGGCCAAGCGCAGATACAAACAGCGCATCGAGGGACACTTCGAGAACAACGACCCCCGGAGCATGTGGAGAGGAATTAAAACCCTGACTGACTACAAGAGCAGCACCACACAGATCAGTCAGGACAGTGAACTGACACCCTGAACCGCTTCTTCACCCGCTTTGATAGACAGCAGAGCGGAGCAACAGCTGAGAAGAACCAGCCCAAGGAGGGGCAGACACTCTTCCTCCAGCACCACCAGGTGAGGTCCACTCTGAGGAGGATCGACATCACCAAGGCAGCTGAACCAGACAAGGTGTCGGGCCGCACACTGAAGACCTGTGCCGATCAGCTAGCAGAGGTGTTCACCAACATCTTCAACCTCTCCCTGCAACAAGCTGCAGTCCCCACCTGCCTCAAATCCACCACAATTGTCCTTGTCCCAAAAAAGGCCGCAGTCACCTGCCTCAACGACTACCGCCCAGTCGCCCTGACCCCAGTCATCATGAAGCAGACCTGGACAGCCACCAGTTTGCGTACCGAGCGAACAGATCTACGGAGGACGCGGTCTCCATCACACTTCATACTGCCCTGTCTCACCTGGAGCACCCTAACAAATACGTCAGGATGCACTTCATTGACTTCAGCTCTGCCTTCAACACCATCATGCCCCATAAACTGGTGCATAAACTCAAAAACCTTGGACTTTTACATCACTCTGTTCATGGATTCAGGACTTTATCTCAAACAGACCACAGAATGTCAGGATAGGGAACCTGACATCGACAACCACCATCCTGAACACTGGTGCACCGCAGGGCTGTGTGCTCAGCCCGGCCATCTTCACCCTCTTCACCCAGGACTGGTCCCCCACCTATTCCTCCAACACAATAGTGAAGTTTGCCGACGACACCCCTGTGGTGGGACTCATCTCCAACAACGGCGAGACGCACTACAGACAGGATGTCGAACATCTGGCTGAGTGGTGCTCGGACATCAACCTGGTCCTGAACACCACCAAGACCAAAGAAGTCATAGTGGACTTCAGGAGATCCAGGAAGACCACACCCTCTCCACTCTACATAAGTGGGGAGGAGGTGGAGAGGGTGGACAGCATCAAATTCCTGGGGTTCCACATTACTGAAGACCTCCCTTGGTGCCTGAACACATCCCACCTGGTGAAGAAAGCCCAGCAGAGGCTCTTCTTCCTGAGGAAGCTAAAACAAGCTGGCCTGCCCCCTGCACTTCTGGTAAAGTTCTACAGAAGTGTGATTGAAAGCATCCTGTGTCAGTGCTTTACTGTCTGGTATGCCAGCTGCACAGCAGAGAACCGGAGGGAGCTGGCCCGTGTAGTTAGAACAGCACAGAGGATTGTGGGAGTTACCCTCCCTGACCTGGACACTGTGTATGCTGGCCGCCTCCAGAAGACGGGCAGAAACATCTGCACAGACATTACACACCCGGTTCACTCTCTGTTTGTTCCATGCCATCAGGAAAAACATACAGGACCATCAGAACCCGGACTACCAGGCTGAGGAACAGCTTCTTCCCCAGAGCGCTTTCCCCCCCCTAGCTCACACCGGACAGTGCTGCGGAGAAACAAAAGTAGGCAATAAAACAACACTTCTGTCACTTTAAAGCCATTGAGGCCTGTGTTTTATCTTTCATATATTTATTTAATGTGTTGTTTTAAATCAGTAATGTCTCGTCTTAATGTTTTTATACATTTTTTACCTGTTGCTGCTGTACTGACTGATGAGTCGCCAACTTAATTTCGTTGTATGTTTTTACAATGACAAACATCCTGATCCTGATCAGAATACAATACAATCACTTGTACCAGTACTACCTGGTAGTACTCAAAACACTCAGATATCAGTACCACCTAGTGCTACTCAAACTCTCAGATATCAGTACCACCTAGTGCTACTCAAACTCTTAGTTAGCAGTACCACCTAGTAGTACTCAAACTCTCAGATATCAGTACTGTAAATCAATGCAATAGAGGCTTCTTAGTTTGCTTAGCTGGTTTTAATGGATCACCGTTTGTCTCCCTTTACATGCAGTTCCCGGAACCCCCGTATAACCCCCAGTATATGCGCAAGCGCATTAGACTACCGTATAAGACAAGTACTACCTAGTAGTACTCAAAATCACATATCAGTATCAGCCTCAAAGATCAGGTGGTCTGTAGTAAAAAGTCAGACAGACAGGTAACCAGGGAGTCAGACAGGTGGTCAGACCTGTTACAAAGGTTAAAGGACAGGTGTTCAGAAAGACAGGTGGTCAGACAGACAGGTAACAAGGTAGTCAGACAGGTGGTCAGACAGACAGGTGGACCTACCTTCTTGACGTCCCTGTTTGGAGTGGAGGGTCGATTGACGGGGGAACGACTTCCTGGACTGCTGCCTCCGTCTACAGACTCTGACACACAGACAGGTGAGCAGACAGACATGTAGAGAGACAGACAGGTTAACTGAACTGGGTCAGACTGGTTGAAGTGGTGTTACTGGTTGAACTGGTGTGGTGTTGTACCTGAACTCATGGCTGATTTCATCCTGGCAGCTCTGGTGACCCCTGTTGACTTGGAGGACTGAAACACAAAGAGGTGGGAGGATTTACCTGGAAAAGGTTATGTTAAAGAGTTCTGTATAGAGTTCTTGAGAGAGGTAGAACCGGAGACGTTCTCTCCTCCTCCATAGACTTATATGTAAAGTTCTGTATAGAGTTCTGTATAGAGTTCATTGTAGAGTTCTGTATAGAGTTCTATGTAGAGTTCTATGTAGAGTTCTGTATAGAGTTATTGTAAAGTTATGTGTAGAGTTCATTGTATAGAGTTCTGTGTAGAGTTCATTGTATAGAGTTATATGGGAGAGGTAGAACCAGAGACGTTCGCTCCTCCTCCATATAGAGTTCCAACAGAAATACAGACATACATTTTTGTAAACAATACATATTTTTGTATACTTGGCTCTCATGAAAACACTCTGAGTGAATATATATATACAATTGTATGTATATATACATATTATTGTATGTATTGTTGCGAGATCGTAGAAAGATATGAAAGCATAAAAGTATAACCATCACAAACATATTTTGTTCACTTTTTATAACTGTCACAATATATAACTTGTTTCCGCTTATTATCACTGATTAAACATAAACTGTTTTATTTCATGATAGATGTGATAGAAACATAGAGCCTGCTTAGACACTTTATGTAACATAGTCACTTTAGCCTTGAATAGTGCTTCGGTTCTATCCGGACCAAACCAGTTACAACCAGTTACATCCTGTTGCTAACTCTGGTACAAGATGCCTCCTGTATGTGTGACGCATGTGATTAGGGGAGGTACTAGAATCAGAGTAGTATAAAGGAGGCAGAGAAACTGAGATACGCCTTTTAGCCCTTTTTGCCCAGCGTAGATACTGGGAGAGACTTCCTTAATAGACCCTTAGGGGTCAAGCCCCCTGAGCGAAGGAGTAGACCACCCTTCTGCTGTCCCACTCAGAGAGGGGAGAGAAGACAGCGTTAGAATAATAAAAAGAAGAAAAAAGAAAACACAGCGAGAGCTGAGTGTGAGACCCTGAAAACAAGCAGGGATGTCAGCATTAGTTTTAATACCACTGAGATCGTTTCATTGAATTTAAATTGTTCTATGTGATTGCTTTGGAAAACCTTTAATAAAACCATAGCCTTACCATTTGTAAGTGACTGGACCCAAACTAGAGACTCTGGTTCTTTTAGAACGGTTTGACCCTCTTCCCCTGTCCCTCATCCATGTGATACAGAGGTGACGACCGACTCTACCAGAGGAACTTAAAGGTGAGTACTCTAGGTGAAGACTTGGCAGTGTTAGTCATAAAATGGTGAGAAGTTCACAATAGGCAATAGTAAAGTACAGACGTTCTACAAAACTATTCATACTGGGTGCTAGGGTTACATCCTCCTGAGAGCGTCTAGGGCGTAGCCGTACAAGACTCTCAGGAAGACAATTAATTCCGAAATCCTAACGATTCAGCTACGGGGTGAGATAAAAGGCCTACGGTATTGTTCTGATACCTCCGTGAGGAAACTAACTCACGCGCGAAGGACAGCCCTAAGGAGTAACCACCGTGTTAGGAGCGCAAGCCTGTCCCGCTTTCCCCGGGGCGGGATCCGTTCACGCTACAGTATATATACATATAATTGTATATATATATATACAAACATACATATAATTGTATATACAGTGTATATATATAATTGTGTGTGTGTGTATATATACGTATATATATTTGATTGTGAAAGTACTTTACAGTGAAGAACCAGAGTAAAGTCAATATATACGTATGTACAGTGGGTAAAATAAGTATTGAACACGTCACCATTTTTCTCAGTAAATATTTCTAAAGGTGCTATTGACATGAACTTTTCACCAGATGTCGGTAACAACCCAACTCATCCATACATACAAAGAAATGCAAACAAATTAGTTCAGAAATTAAGTTATGTGTAAAAAAAAATGGAATGACAGGTAAAAAGTATTGAACACGCTTACTGAAATTGATTTAATACTTCGTACAAAAGCCTTTGCTGGTAACGACAGCTTCAAGACGCCTCCTGTATGGAGAAACTAGTCGCATGCATTGCTCAGGTGTGGTTTTGGCCCATTCTTCCAAACAAACAGACTTCAAATCTTGAAAGTTTCGTGGGCCTCTTCTATGAACTCTGATCTTTAGTTCTTTCATAGATTTTCTATTGGATTCAAGTCAGGTGATCATCTGGGCCATTCTAGCAGCTTTATTTTATTTCTCTGAACACAAGTCCAAGAGAACACAAGTAAACGAGAACACAAGAACACAAGTACAGACAAGGACGCAAGTCCAAGAGAACAGAAGTACAGACAAGAACGCAAATACACAAGTATATATCCACAACATATATAAGTCCACAAGTCCAAAAGTACACAAGTCCACGAGAACACAAGTATAGACAAGAACCCAAGTACACAAGTACAGACAAGAACTCAAGTAAAGACAAGAACGCAAGTCCACAAGTATAGACAAGAACGCAAGTACAGACAAGAACACAAGTCCACAAAAACACAAGTCCACCAGAACACAAGACCAGACAAGAACGCAAAATACACAAGAACACAAGTACAGACGAGAACGCAAGTACACAGAACACAATAATACAAGTCCAAGAGAACACAAGTACAGACAAGAACGCAAGTACACAAGAACACAAGTAAAGACAAGAACGCAAGTCCACGAGAACACAAGTAAAGACAAGAACGCAAGTCCACGAGAACACAAGTCCACAAGTCCAAGAGAACACAATTACAGACAAGAACCCAAGTCCACAAGTACAGACAAGAACGCAAGTCCAAGAGAACACATGTACAGACAAGAATGCAAGTCCACGAGAACACAAGAACAGACGAGAACACACATTGAGAAAGGCCCGCTTTCTCTTTCAGCGCAGTGCATGATGGGAAATATTGCTCCGGTAGTGACCACCTGTTGTACACTACTTTTCGCTTTTCATTATGGGATACTTATACAACTATACATTGAGACAGATCTACACATAGTTCACTATATAAATAAAACTATTTTACCTTCACAGCTTCTTCTGCAGGTTCCTGCAGAGCTGAAGAAGAAGAAAGAAAAGTTTTCATACCTTATATACTGTATATAGAGAGAGAGAGACCGGTTCTTGTGTTAAAAATGTCCGCTTAATAATTAAAAAAAAACAAAAAACTGCGTTAACGCGTGATAATATAATTGTCGGCGTTAATTAATAAATGCATTAACGCGATAATAACGCATTAACTTGCCCAGCACTAGTATTTGTGTACTCGTGTATATAGGTCCTCATGTATTCATGTACTCGTTTATTTAGGTATTCATGTACTCTTGAATACTTCATGTATTTTTGTATTCGTGTATTTGTGTACTCGTGTATTCTTGTACTCCTGTATATAGGTCCTCATGTACTCGTATATTTAGGTTTTTGTGTACTCATGTACTCGTTCATTTAGGTATTCATGTACTCTTGAATACTTTGTGTATTTGTGTACTCTTGTATTCATGTACTCGTGTATTCATGAGATGAGGAGACGATGAGGACAAAGATGAGGATAAGGAGACAATGAGGACAACGATGAGGATAAGGAGACGATGAGGAGGAGACGATGAGGAGACAATGAGGAGGAGAAGGAGACGATGAGGATGAGGAGACGATAGAGTAGAAATTTCCTCTCATCTCATCTTAATAATTGATAAATAATTCGATCAATATGTTGATCAGATTCCTACCTCCCAGTATGCACTGCTCTTCAGGGGCGGGGCCATATCCGAGGGGGGGCGTGTCTCCATCCATCATCACTTCTACAGAGGAGGAAAGGAGGTGAAGAGAGGATGGAGGAAGAGAGGAGAGGAGGAGGAGGAGGAAGACAGGAGAGGAGAGGAGGGAGGAGAGGGTGGAGGAGGAAGAGAGGAGGAGGAGAAGGAGGAAGAGAGGAGAGGAGGATGGAGGAGAGGGTGGAGGAGGAAGAGAGGAGAGGAGGAGGAGAAGGAGGAAGAGAGGAGAGGAGGGAGGAGAGGAGAAGATGACCAACACAATAAACTTGTTAAATTAACTTTATGTTCCTAAAAACACCTGTCAATCATCCGCACTGACACGTGCACGTTCACCTCGTTCTCTCTCCTGTGTTTGACCTGAAGCTACATTAGCCTGCAGGCTAACAGGCTAACACGGACGGCGGTGGAGCGGTGCAGCGAGCGGTAACGAGCGCTAGCGGGGCGGAAAAATACCGGCATGTGTCTGCCGCTTCGGCCGCCGCAGAGCCTGAGAACAGCGGAGCTGTGGTGAGACACGTGGAGCAGAGACAGGTGAAGGACAGACACAGAGACAGGTGGTGTCTTACCTCCTGGCTGCGGTCCGTCCGTCTGCTGCCGCTCTCTGAGGGAGGCGCTCTACTGCTGCATGCTGGGAGAGGAGGCTGCTGTTGCCATGGTAACCTGCTGCATCACTGATGATGAAGTACTTTAATACCTCTAATTTATAAATATAATACCTTCTGAGGTACTTGTACTTTAATACCTCTAACTCTACTTTACTTGAGTTACATATGTTTAAATGTTTAAATATTGTACAAACAGAAACAATGACTTCTATCATTTTACAGATTGATAATATTTATGACGTTGACATATTACCAGAGAAAGTACACATACAATACATTCAGTATATAGAATACATTTTACAAAAAAAATACAATAAGGAACCAACAGGAAATAAAGTAGTGACTGTAAAATGCTGCTCAAACGCAGTATTAATAATGTACAATAGCTTTATTCCTGAATAATACTAATGACTAAAATGTTCTTGCATAATACTTAATATTACTAATTAGCTCTGTCTGCACTGTTGGCTCTGGGTTAGGGTCCGTAGACTAACGAACCACTTTGTCACCTGAATTTTCTTCTTCTGCTGCTGTTTCCTCATGAATCTTTTCTTCTTTGTGTGATCACACCTCCACCTGCTGGAGTCACACATGAACTGTACCCGACTGTCACAGGTATAATCAATATTTACTCACCTGGTCCAATCACTGCAGAGAGCTCTGATTGGCTGTTGGTAGCAAGAAGTCGACAGACAGCGGGGTTTACACATTTTTATTGATTTATTTCCATAACGATGATAAAAAGAACATAAAAAACAGCTGTGATGTCAGAAGACAAGCTTGATGACGTATGAGGAAGAGGGGCAGGGGGCGGGGCTTCAGGGCAGCAGCAGTCTGTTTCAGCCAATCAAAAGACAGTGAGGAGGGTCGGAGCGTGACTGAACATCCGTCTGTCAGAATGTTGTCTAGCAATAGTACTGCTCCAGCCAATCGGGGCAGGGCTTGGCATGAGCAGGGGGCGGGGTTAAAGGACGTCATCACTCTCAGCCGTGTGGAGCTGCGTGTCGTCAGCATCCGTCATGATACTGCTGTCCTGACTGTCGTCCACTTCAGCAGCTAGACAGGTAGAGACAGAGGCAGACACGTAATGAGAGACGGGTGGACACAGAGAGACAGAGAGAGAGTTCATCCCAAGTCTCTTAATGTCATCCCTGTTTCCCTCACTTGGGATGCATGGAGGAAACCATGCGAGGAGAGAGGAAACGAGGATATGTTTTAGGAGACATGAGACGTCCTTTCCTCAGTTGTGTCACGTGAAGCGACGTCTGTTTCTGATGACGGTGCTGATGATCACAGCTGATCAGCTGTCAGTCGGCTTTAACAGCTGGAGAGACTTTTGATAAGTTTGTGTGTGTTCACATGATCACTGTACTTAATAACAGTAACTAATAAGACTAATAACTAATAAAGACACACAGTAATCACCACTGTAGAGGTGTTTCTCTCTGTAGTCTGTTAACAAACTGTGTCCTGTGTTCTGTTTATGAGATCAGGATCCATTTCTACCGGCGGAATGCGATCGTCTTATTTATGAATTATTTGCGTCTGTACGTTTTGAAATTCAGATTGTGACGTCGATATTAAATAACCCAGAATATGATTATTGTTTCTCTTAAATGATAAAACTCAAACACTCAGGAATGATGTAAAAAGTGTTTAGTCTCTCCAGCTCTCTCTGACTGCAGAGTCCAATCACATGACTGATGAGCAATGAGGGGGCGTGTCAGCCGTTAAAACACTTCCTGGAAGTCTGTTCTTGTGCGTCCTCGCGCATGGCTCCTCAGAGATCCCTCCTCGATCCTCCTCACAGGAAAGGACGTCTCATGTCTCCTAAAACATATTTCCTCGTTTCCTCTCTCCTCGCTTGGTTTCCTCCATGCATCCCTGGTGGGAGGGACTAAGACGCAAGGAAAGGACCCAAGTGAGGGAAACAGGGATGCAGTTAAGAGACTTGGGATGTACCCAGACAGGTAATGAGAGACAGGTGGACAGAGACCAGCTGGTCCTGAGTCTATAATAACACATTAAACTAAAGAACATCAGCTGAACTGATCTCTCACATCATGACATCATCACATGGCTGTACCTGTCTCACCTTCGTCCTCTGGCAGGTATCTCTTGTCGATGGCTTCTTTGATCTGGTTGTTTGCTCCTTTAGGATCCAAGTCCATCGCCCAGCTGAAGTTCATCAGAGCCAGGTGAGTCTGACCCAGCTTCTTATACACCTGAGGGGGCGGGGCCAGGTAAAGAGACAGACGCACAGGTTTACAGAACAACCAGTCTATTCATTAAACACAGTATCTAAACTACTAAATACACTTTATACATCTAAAACATTACTTAGTTAACTAGTGACACCGTGTATCGAGTCTGAAGATGTAACTAAACGCATGAAAGGGTTAAAGTCATTACCTTTCCTATGAGGAAGTAAACCAGAGACTCTTTGGGAACGATCTGTTTCAATTCCTCCAACTCCTGAAGAGCAGCCTGCAGAAAGACAGACAGTTCAGGGAGAGACGGGTCAGAGAGAGAGGGAGAGACGGGTCAGAGAGACGAGAGAGAGAGACAGAGACAGAGAGACGGGTCAGAGAGAGGAGACGGGTCAGAGAGAGAGAGAGAGAGAGAGAGAGAGAGACGGGTCAGAGAGAGAGAGAGACGGTATATGCTACCCCCTCTGGTACCGAGAGCCCCCAAATTTGGGGGCATCGGGCATAACGGGAGCTTATAGTACCATATTATCCTACTAGAGAGCACCATCATAACTTAAAGAGCTTATAGTACCATATTATCCTACTAGAGAGCACCATCATATCTTAAGGAGCTTATAGTTGGAGCTGAATTGATTGATATAAATCAGTATTGATTACCTTGTACTTGTCGTTAGCAAAGAGTATGGAGGCACGGTGGAACTTGCAGAGTGGATTTTTGGGGTCGATCACGATCGCTCTGTTCAGAGTCTCTAAAGCTGCATCAGACTTCTTCAACGCATGCTGCACCTGCACACACACAGAATCCATCAATCACTAATTGATAGCAGAAGACTGAAGCTGTTATCGATGGCGGATGCTACGAGCTACGTACCACTCCGATGTGACAGAGCAGCACAGAGCTCTGAGGGTTGATGCTCAAAGCTTTCTTAAAGTGGATTTCTGCCAAGTTGAACTTCTCCTGTTTGTAGTAAATCATCCCCAGACCATACCTAGAGCAACACAGACAATGTCAGAGGAACCGGGTCTCGAACCATCGGCCCTGTGATCAATAAACTAAAGAGGTCACTGTACCAGGCGTTGTAGTGTCTGTTGTTCACTCTGATGGCGTTACGGAAGCAGGCGAGAGCTCGGTCCAACTCCTCCGTCAGAACAAACTCATGACCCAACAGAGTGTAGGCGTAAGCAAAGCCCGGGTCCACCTGAGAGACAGACGGGAGGACAGAAAGACAGGTCAGACACACAAAAGACCTACAGGTGAAACCGCCCCAAACAGTAACCACGGTAACAGCGGCTCACCTGGATGGCTCTCTGGAAAAACTTGATGGCGATGTCATGCTCCCTCTGCAGACTGAAACAGTTTCCTGCTACACACCAGGCCTGCAGAGACAGACAGGTTATCAGAGACAGAAAGGTGACCAGAGCACAGGTGACTATATAGGACCTGGACCGGGCCGTAGAAGGTCAACGACCCAGCAGGAGGACCGGTATCTGCTCCTTTGTGTGAGGAGGAACAGGAGGAGCACTCCCGGAGCTCTACAACATAACCTACAGTGAGCTAGTGAGCCAGAATGTTATGCTGCCTGCAACATCATCCAGCAGGACTGATTTGACTGCGAGTCACTGAAGGTCTGGAGAGGCAGATCCTTGGAGGGTCGCACAAACCTCCAGGTGCAACTAACGGTACCCTGACTGCTGTGAGGTACCGGGATAGAATCCTCAGACCCATTGTCCGACCCTACGCTGGTGCAGTGGTCCCTGGGTTCCTCCAGATGCAGTGGGCCCTGGGTTCCTCCATGTCCAGGATGTGGTCAGTGTGTGTAGGCTGTTCCTGGATGACGAAGGCATTGATGACATTGACTGGTCTTCACGTTCAGACCTCAATCCAATAAAAAAAACCTCGCAGACGTTTTGTATTCTGCATCCAACGCCGCCAAGATCACAGATCACAGACTGTCCAGGACCTCACTGATGCCCTGATCCAGGTTTGGGAGGATATCCACCAGGATACCATCCGTCGTCTCATCAGGAGCATGCCCAGACGTTGTCGGGGGGGCATACAGGCACGTGGGTTTGGTTTTTCACTTTGATTTTGAATCCAGCCCTCTATAGGTTCATGGATTTGGTTTCTATTGATCGTTCTAATTTTAGTTCTCATCGAATTATCCAAGGAAGATTTTCAACTTGAATATTTCGTCCATTCAGATCTGATATAAGGTTGTTTTTTAGTCAAATGAGTTATTCTCAAAAAAACCACACCCTTGATCTCGGGTCAGGGTGTCATGTCTGACAGGCCAGGGTCCAGGTTTAAGGCCGGGCAGAACCAAATGTCCAAGCTCAGTCCAGTTTGAGAACAGGACCAGTTCTTACCTCGGGACAGTTCTTGTCCATGTCGGTCAGGTCTTTGGACAGGGCGGACAGCGCCACGTCTTTCTGCAGGTGCCACAGTGTAGTTGAATAAATCTCCATTCCTTCAACTCTGTACGACTCGATCCTACGAACCTCGCTGAACAGACGCTCCGCCTACAAACAAACATTATGACATCATGACCCACGTGAACAGAAACCAAACGCCAATCAGGTCACCCCCACAAGTATAAAATGTAGGAGTGGAGCTTCAGGGTTCTTCACGGGCCGCACCTTATTGACGCAGCTGTCAATAAGGTGCGTCACCTGTGTGTTACCTGTGTGTACTCGGCCAGTTCAAAGTAAGCCCTGCCGATGTGTGTGAGGACCCAGCCGGTGTTGTAGTGCTGAGGAGGCAGTGAGGTCAGGATGTTGATAGCTTCTCTGCAGTTGTACGAGCACAACGCCTGGTAACCGCGTCCAATCTCCCGTAGCAACGCCATCACACTGTCTGTGTAAACACAGAACATGTTTATAACGTCAGTGTAACTTCCTGTTCTTATTGTAGAGGGTTCAGGTTTAAGTGTAAGATCATGTTCACACTCAGACCGAGTACTGCAGTATTTCATTGTATTATTACCTGCAGCAGCCCTTTGGTACTGGGGGATCTTGGTGTCTGGTAGACTCAGACTGGCGTCCAGTCTCAGGATGTCCAGACTCTCGTTCAGGTTGCTGCTATTTGACGTCTTTGCTGATTTACATTTAGTTTTCCTGTTGGGGATCTTTGTAGGAAACTTCATCTTTAACTTCTTGCTGTTCTCCTGCAGAAACAGAGACAGACGTTAGGATGCTGTAAAGTACTCCACCGTAAAGTACTCTACGGTGGAGTACTCCACCGTAGAGTACTCCTTCAATCAGTATTAGTTCAGCATTATAGTACTGTAGTACTGCAGTATTATTGTAGTAACAGTACCTTGGCAGTAGAACTGGCACTAGTAAACAGTCTGGAGCTTCTTCTGGGCTGAACGTTTGGAGGACCAGACATACTGGGACTGAGGACCTGAGGGGAGCCACTGAGAGACAGACAGGTCATCAGACAGATATGTCAACAGACAGACAGGTCATCAGACGGACAGAGTGGCTGCTATAGTTACCTGGTGTGAGGGGCGGAGCTCTGTGATTGGTTGAAGGGGATGGGGAGAACATCTCTGCTGTTTCCACTCTGACTGAAGACAGATTTTGACTGACTGATCCTGGAGACAGACTGAGAGACACACAGAACGAACCAGGTTCATCATGAAGCTTCAGCAGGTCTCTTGTAGAGCAGCCCCTGTATGTGTAATGTGTGTGTATAATGTGTGTATAGTGTGTGTGTAGTGTGTGTGTTTAGAGTGCGTGTGTACCTTCTTGCTCGGAGCCGTCGATTGTGTTTCCATGGTAGCTGAATAGTTCTGTAGATATGTGGGGTCTCCCGGGCTGGGCTCCAGGGGCAGGATGCCAAAACTATAGAAAACAATGAATGTTAAGAATGATGTAAACGTTTGTCTGTAAGAAGACAAAAGGTAAAGAAGTGTTGGGACCATGTGCTGCTCATCAAAGGAAAAGACAAAAGCCTGATCTGAGTTAAGATAACAACACCAAACCCCCAAGAAACATTTTTACACCTACGTGTGAATTCTGAGTTTCGGATGACCAAAACTCAAGGCTGAGTTCGCTGGGTCCTCATTGTACGAGGCCGGGAATGCCGAGGCGGGACTGCCGGGTTTATGACCGGATGTCACCGAGTTGATAAAATATCAGAGTGTACCTTAACGCACCGCTGTTCCCTTCTGACTCGCGTCGGAGAAGGAGGCACGGAGAAGAACTGTTGCTTTTGAAAGAACCTAGGTCAGACTGTTTTTGTTTTGTTTTTCGATCCTGAGAACAGATTACGCCCCGTTCTCTGCCCGTTAAAGTTGACTTTGTGCCGGTTATAAGGAAGTAGAATACCCTTTATTTCAGAGGAAACGCTCTGCCAACACAAGGCAAGTTTATTTGTATAGCACATTTCAACAACAAGGTAATTCAAAGTGCTTCACATAAAACCATTAAAAGCATCAACGCATAAGGCAAAAGAAAAGGAGATTTAAAAACAAGAACATTCATTAAAACATTAAAAAACAGTGTAAGAAATAAAATACAGTAGTAAAATGCAGAAATGCAGGAAATTGATTAATATATTACTTGAATCTGGTTCAATTAAAGGCAGCAGCAAACAGAAAAGTCTTCAATCTTGATTTAAAGGAGCTGAGGGTCTCAGCAGACCTGCAGCTTTCTGGGACTTTGTTCCAGATATGTGGAGCAGAAAAACTGAATGCTGCTTCTCCATGTTTAGTTCCAACTCTGGGAACAGAAAGTAGACCGGTCCCAGACGACCTAAGGGGTCGGGATGGTTCATAAGGTAGCAGCAGATCAGAGATATATTTTGGCCCTAAACCATTCAGTGCTTTGTAAACCAACAGCAGGATTTTAAAGTCAATTCTTTGTTTGACAGGAAGCCAGTGCAAAGACCTCAGAACTGGAGTGATGTGATCCACCCTCCTGGTCTTAGTGAGGACTCGAGCTGCAGCGTTCTGAATCAGCTGCAGCTTTCTGACAGACTTTTTGCAGAGACCTGTAAACACACCGTTACAGTAGTCCAGTCTGCTGAAGATAAATGCATGGACAAGTTTTTCCAAATCCTGTTGAGACATAAATCCTCTAATCCTTGATATATTCTTCAGGTGATAGTAGGCTGATTTTGTAATCGTCTTGATATGGCTATTCAGGTTGAGGTCTGAATCCATAACTACACCTAGATTTCTGGCTTGGTTTGTGGGTTTTAACATCAGTGATTGAAGCTGAGCGGTGATTTTCAATCGTTCGTCCTTGGTACCAAAAACAATTACTTCTGTTTTATCTTTGTTTAATTGAAGAAAATTCTGGCACATCCAGTTGTTGATTTGTTCAATGCAGTTACCCAGCCCTTGTATGAGATTATAGTCCCCTGGTGACATAGTTATGTAGATTTGTGTGTCGTCTGCATAATTATGATAACACACTTTGTTGTTTTCCATAATCTGAGCTAGTGGAAGCATGTAGATGTTGAACAGAAGAGGCCCCAGTATTGAACCTTGGGGAACACCACATGTCATTTTAGTCAGCTCTGATGTGTAATTCGCTACAGACACAAAGTATTCTCGGTCCTTCAAGTAGGATTCAAACCAGTTAAGCGCTGTGCCAGAAAGTCCCACCCAGATTTTTTGTCTTTCTAGGAGTATGGCATGGTCGACCGTGTCGAATGCAGCACTGAGATACAGTAATACTAAGACTGAACTTCTGCCATTGTCTGTGTTTAAGTGGATGTCGTTGAAAACTTTAACAAGAGCAGTTTCAGTACTGTGGTGCTGTCGAAAGCCTGACTGGAAGACATCAAAGTAGTTATTTACGGCCAAGAATTTGTTCAGCTGTTGGAAAACCGCTTTTTCAATTATTTTACTTAAAAATGGGAGGTTTGATATTGGCCTATAATTTTTCATTGTTGCGGAGTCTAAACTAGCCTTCTTTAGGAGCGGTTTAATAACTGCAGTTTTTAGGGCTTGTGGGAAGACACCTGAGAGAAGGGATGCGTTTACAATTTGTAAAAGATCAGCGGTCATGCAGTTTGAAATATTTCTAAAAAAGTGTGTTGGTAGAATATCCAAGCAGCAGGAGGATGACTTCAGATGTTGTATAATGTCTTCTAGGCTTCTACGGTCGATTTAATGAAATTGTGTCATGATATTTGAATGTATGTTATTCAGAGATGGGGACAACACATATCCTGTGGTTGGTGTGGAGGCACTGACTGCTTGTCTAATTTTCTGAATTTTGTCAGTAAAAAAGGAGGCAAATTGATTGCATGCCCAGGTGGATTGGAGCTCAGCAGCTACCGACACTGGAGGGTTTTGTTAGCCTGTCGACGATAGCAAATAAGGCGCGTGTATTGTTATTGTTTTTGGTTATGATGTCAGAGAAGAAGGACTGCCTTGCATTTCTAAGTTCCAAATTATAATTGCAAAGTCTCTCTTTATAGATGTCATGTCACAGTGAACCTGGAGATTAGTTTTTCGCCACCTGCGCTCAGCTTTCCGACTCTCGTTTCTCTATTCTGACCATCGTAGCATTTCTCCAAGGAGATCTTTGCTTACCCGAGACAATCTTCACTTTAGTGGGTGCAATGGCATCAATAATATTTTTAACTCTAAAATTGAAGCCATCTACAAGCTCATTGACTGAGATGCAAGAGAGGGCTGGTGTGGAGCAGAACTTCTGAATAAATAGTTCACTGGTGTTTTCAGAGATGTAACGCTTTGTCACAACCTCGGTTTAGACATTTGTGTGCAAGGAGATTGCACTCTCAAAGAAAACACAGAAATGATCAGAGAGTGCAACATCAGTCACAGCGACCTTGGATATGTTTACACCTTTGGTGATGATTAGGTCCAGAGTGTGCCCCCTGTTGTGGGTGGGTCCTGTCACATGCTGAGTCAGATCATAGTTATCAAGGACACCACATAGTTCTATAGACCCTCTGTCCTGGGGATTATCAACATGGATATTAAAATCACCAACAATAACAACACAGTCAAAATCAATACAGATTATAGACAGCAGTTCAGTAAACTCATCAAAGAAGGTTGCACAGTATTTAGGCGGTCTGTAAATGTTTAGGAATAAAGCTTGAGTGGAATTCAGAGCCACATATTCAAAAGAACTAAAATGACCAAAGGACATCTGCTTGCATTGAAGAGAATCATTAAATAAAATAGCAACTCCACCTCCTTTCTTATGCACTCTTGTTTCACTCATGAACCTGAAGTTGTGAGGTGTTGATTCAATAAGAACAGCTGCACTGTTATCTTGATTTAACCATGTTTCAGTTAAAAATAAAATGTCCAGTTTGTGCCTAACAATAAAATCATTGATTAAAAATGTTTTTCCTGGCAGAGACCTGACATTTAATAAAGCTAAGTTTAATGTGGTTAAAGCTTTCTTTGCCCAATTTATTTGGACAGGCTGACGAGGAATGTATGTTAAGTTTGATAAGTTTGCAGGTTTACTATTGTTTCTTCGCAGCCTCACCTTTCTTTTTCTATAAACTATCAGGACAGCTGCATACAGGGCCCCGACTTCTCCTGGAGAGAGTCATTGGTGTCATTAGCCTTGTAGCCTGGACCCAGAAGATATCAATTATAGCCTCCAAGATAGTGGATCACATCACTCCAGCTCCGAGTCCTCTGCACCGGCCTGCCTTGCCTTGCCCTGCCTTTATCAGGTAGGGGAGACAGGATGGTTGTGGAGCCGAGGTGGAGGACGGGCAGGGCGCTTTAACTTCGCCGATTGTGTCAAAACTGGCTGAGGACTAGGAGCCAGTTTCGGGGGTGGGGCTGGAGCTGTACGTCGAGGAGTGGGGCGAGGAGTGCGTTTGGTTCCAGCAATGACCAGCTCTTTCATGTGGTCAGTGAACTCCAGGTGGGGGGAGGATGGGGAGAGTGCGAGAGAGGAAAGGGACCTGCATGGAGTTTGGAAATATGTGCTGGGAGGGAGGTAAAGACTCCTCGTCTCGGAAGGGTGGGGAAAGTGGGAGATCAGAGGCGGTCCCTGATGATGAGGTTGGAGACTCCTCCTTTTGGCTGTCGCTAGGCGGGGGCATCCTTCCCGTAAGGTCTCCATGGCGATGCTGTGTGGTTATCTCTTGTTTAGTCTCCTCTTGTCTCTTGTCCTTGGCAGTAGGAACAGACGGATGACGCAGGGAGAAAAATAGGTTAGAGGTAAACAGTTTTACCCCTGACTTGTTCCAGCAAACTCCATGTGCCTTAAAAAGATGTCTACGCTCCCAGAAAAGGTAGAAATTGTTGATAAAATGTACTGAATGGTCAGTACATGCAGTTGACAGCCATTTGTTCAGTGCAAATAGCCTGCTGAATCCTTCATCTCCTCCTCTGACTGGTGGAAGAGGGCCACTGATAAACACTTCAGCCTTGACAGAGCTGACTGTGTTTAACAGATCAATAAAGTCTCGCTTCAGAACTTCAGACTGTTTCGCAATATCACAGCTTCCTGTATGCACGATGATGTTTTTCACCGTGGGATAGTCAGCCACGATGTCCAGGATTTTGTCTCTCATGTCAGAGACCATATCTTTCGGAAAGCAGAGTATTTTGGTATTCTCGCTGCACAGTGTTCTGACATCTTTTACAGCATAGTCACCAACAATCAGAGTCTCAGGCCCAGTCATTAGCTTTGCCTGCGGCCTTTTACTCTCTTACCCTGCTTTGAGGAGATAGCTGCTTATCCAGGTCATCAGATGGAGATTTAGGATCCTGCGACAATGGAGCAAATCTGTTTTGAAGTTGTAGGCTTGGTTGTTGTGGAGGTTTTACTTTTCTCAGCTGTCCTTGGCTTTGTCCGTCTGAGTGCAGGGGTTGAGGAGTTCTGCCTGTGTGATAGTGCAGGCCAGCCAGTCGCATCACAAATCTCAGGGCGCTGGGCTCTGCCTGTTAGGCGTCCTCCCACATCCTGAGGGTATGATTTTCTCTTCGGCTTTGCACCGAGAGAGTTCCAGGGAGGACTACCATTTGAAGATTCATTATCTGCTCTCTCCTCCTGTTTCTTGGTAGGCCTGGTTGTGCTAGTTAGCTGTGTCTTAGCTTGCGTTTGTCCAGTGTTTTGAGTCCATGGTAAAGTGGCATCATTCCCACACAGTCCATTTATCTCCACGTTTACTTCTAGTCGGTGGATTTTTGTTTCCAAGACTGCAATCTTCTGTAGGAGTTTGTAGTAGTCGTCCGTGGAGAAGGGAGGCATCTTGCTGCTACATAGCTTTAGCTTAGCTGCTAGTTAGCATTAGCTAACAACCCAAATAGCTCGACGACTTTCTGGATTTGTCTTCACTCAAACGTTGAAGAGTGATATATGTGATATATCTGGCAAATTGAAGCAAGAAAATGCAAGCAGAGGCAAGAGCAAGCTCATCAACACACAGGTTTTATTTTCGGGCAGCTGAAAGCTCCGCACATAAGTTTAACCAAGAAACTCGGAAGAACCACTAAGAAGGACCACCAACAAGGACCACCAACAAGGACCACTAACAAGGACCACTAACAAGTCCTCTCACCGTAAGAGGTTTAACTTGGTGTCTGGGCTTAGTTAGGTCCCTGTGTGTTTATTACCTTGTAACAGAGGGGTAAACCATCAGACGGGTAAACCATCAGACGGGTAAACCATCAGACGGGTAAACCAACAGACGGGTAAACCAACAGAGGGGTAAACCAACAGACGGGTAAACCAACAGACGGGTAAACCAACAGACAGGGACTCTCTTTACGTTTGTATTCATATAAATTCCCTCATTGGGTTAAAAAAATGTGATGTTATGGGTAATAAACAAATATTAATAATAAACTGTAAAACAAGGTGTTTCACACAGAGCAGCAGTGTTTCTATTGGTCGACAGATCACAGAGAGCAGCAGTGTTTCTATTGGTGGGTTGAATTTCCCCCTCATACAGGTTTCAATAGAGTTAAATGGGAATATTTACCTGTAGAGGTGTTACATGTGTTCAAGAACTCACCTGGGTGTCAGCGGGCTGAGTGCTGCAGGTCCTCCAAGTAAACTCCGCCCACTTTTGGGCTTGTTCTGTTTAGCCAACAAGGAGCCAGCTGACGCCATGGAAACCGAGTTACCCAATAGGGAGCCAGTCTCCGGGGAGATTAGGGAGGAGTCAATGTAGGAAACCGACAAATCAGACATCAGCTTTCCGTTAGACGATTCTAGATTCAAACGATTCAACTCCTGAGAAGGAAACAAAACATATGTCAACATCATTTAATCCGATTATCAGACTACAACCACCTCATTAATGTGATCATCTAATCTGATTATCAGACTACAACCACCTCATTAATGTGATCATTTAATCTGATTATCAGACTACAACCACCTCGGATTAATGTGATCATTTAATCCGATTATCAGACTACAACAACCTCATTAATGTGATCATCTAATCTGATTATCAGACTACAACCACCTCATTAATGTGATCATTTAATCTGATTATCAGACTACAACCACCTCATTAATGTGATCATCTAATCTGATTATCAGACTACAACCACCTCATTAATGTGATCATTTAATCTGATTATCAGACTACAACCACCTCATTAATGTGATCATCTAATCTGATTATCAGACTACAACCACCTCATTAATGTGATCATTTAATCTGATTATCAGACTACAACCACCTCATTAATCTGATCATCAAATCTGATTATTAGACTACAACCACCTCATTAATCTGATCATCTAATCTGATTATCAGACTACAACCACCTCATTAATGTGATCATTTAATCTGATTATCAGACTACAACCACCTCATTAATGTGATCATTTAATCTTATTATCAGACTACAACAACCTCATTAATGTGATCATTTAATCTGATAATCAGATTTAAGACATTGAAACTGAAAGTTAATTAAACCCTCAGTAATCTGAGTAGTGGAGGTGTGTTTTATGTACCAGGGTGTCCTGGGGCGTCTCCATGAGGGCGGTGTCTAGGCGGTGGGGGGGGTTCTGAGCGGGGCTAACAGAAGGAGGCAGCGGTGCTATAGAAGAGTTGTGTAGAGAGGACAACCTAAAGACTTGATCTGGATCTGGTTTCTCTCCTGGAACACAGAAGTAAATCACATGATGACGTTAGTTAGTGTCAGGACTCACCTGGTCAGGCGTGTGTATGTGTCTGTGTGTGTGAATTACCTAGGTGACAGAGATTCTGGAAAGGCGACCAGAGGAACGGGTTCAGAGTTAAACTCCTCTGGAAACATTCTGCACCTTTAGCAACACGATCTGTCTTACTGCTCAGACAGACAGACAGAGAGAGAGAGATGGGTCAGTAAACTGGTGTCCAACATCATTAACACCGGTAGCAGACTGACTGAACTGTTTTACCAGTAAATGTGTCCCAGTAACGACAGTGTGAAGGGGGCGGAGTCTCCAAACTCTGTGATGATGTCATCCTGACTCTTCTGTTTGTTCAGCACTCCACCAATCAGAACCTGTTCTCCTTCAGCGAGCCTGAGAGACAGACAGGTAGATAAAGAGAGAGACAGGTGGACAGCTTTAGTCATTTTCAAATGTCTCAGAATTTCTACTGGTACGAAAGTACGACTAGGTTTACTAGTTTTAACTAGTTCTGTGTGCTTACTTGCTGAGTTCGACGCAGCACTTTGCCAACAAGAATCGAACCTGCGGTGTGGAGCAGCTGTGAGCCTTCAGCAGCCGGTACGCTTTATATGGCTTCCCCGAGCGGTAGTAACATGTAGCCAACAGGTACAGGGCCTCCTCTGACCTCACTGAGATACAGACAGGTAGAAAGTTAGGTCAACATGTAGCCAACAGGTACAGGGCAGTATGGAGCAGGACGCGTGGAGCGGTACGAATGGAGCCGGACGCCAGGAATCGGACGCCAGGAACCAGACGAATGGAATGCATCGGGACATATGGAGCCAGACGCAAGGAACCGGACGTATGGATCGGAACGTATGGAACCGGACGTATGGAGCAGGACGTATGGAACCGGACGCAAGGAGCATCGGGACGCGTGGAGCGGGACGCGTGGAACCGGACGTACAGAGCGGGACGTGTGGAACCGGACGTACGGAGCGGGACGTGTGGAACCGGACGTACGGAGCTGGACGTGTGGAACTGGACGTATGGATGCACACCTGTTGTTGTATACGAGCGTAAAACATATTAGACTAGAATTAGAATATATTTCCAGTACTGGTGTCGGTATAATAACAACTCTACAGACAGGTAGAGGTAGTGCTGGGCGGTATGACCAAAAATTTGTATCACGGTATTTTTTAAGATTCTGGCGGTTTCACGGTATTTTCTTTTTCCTTGACTGTGTTTTCATATAGGTTTATAGTGGCTTACTCTACTGTCAGGAGTACATAGAATATATCAACATGTTAATGTCTTCATGTATAAAGGCTTTGCTTACTAGGGGGTTTGCTCGTTTGTTCCTATAATGTTGGGATAGCAGTTTGGCTGAAGTATAAGAAATACCTTGAATCTAGGGCTGCAACTAACGATTATTTTAATAATCCATTAATCTGGCGATTCTTTTTTCGATTGATCGATGAATCGGTTATTAATGGGCCAAAATAGGCGAGTGAATAAAAACGTGTCTTTAGTCTTGCAAACTATACCACCCCTGCTTTACTACTGTTATTAACGAGCTAACGCTAACTTGTCATGCTTGTCAAGCTGGATAACGAGTAAACACCAGCACCAGAAGAGCTGCTGGAGGGACGTTACGTTCCTCACTTCAAAACGGAACAAAAGTAGGATTCTGTAGTGATTTACCCTGCTGTTGAACTCCCTTCCTCCTCATCAAGGATTCCAACATGTTTACGTTGTTGAATCAGGAAATAAATCCTGTAGCCGTCTGTGTTCACCCAGAGCTCTACGATACCTCATAACAATAGAGACCGGACCAAACTATGTGTATACATGTGTGTGTGTGTAAACCATATGGTACAAACAATGAATAGATGCTGCCGTATTTACGTCTCGATCAGAGGTCCCCAACCTTTTTTGCACCACGGACCGCTTTCATGTAAGACAATATGTCCACGGACCGGCCTTCAAGTTGTGGCGGAAAAACACGTTGAAATAAAATTATACGATCGGCATGAAAACAAATATAAAATGCATAAATAATACAACTCACAATAACGGTGAATCAGTGGAGCCCTGAGCTTGTTTCTCTGCAAGGAGACGGTCCATCTGGGGGTAATGGGAGACAAAGACACCCGCAGTGTGTTCCTGATGTCCAGTCTACTCCGTTTTATTTTGATTGCCGTCACTGTAGAACATCCCGCTTCACAGAGAGGATGTGTGAAATGGAAGCAGGATTTTCAGTGCTTTAGTGGTGATCTCAGGATATTCAGCCTTGATGTTAATCCAACTCCAGCAGAGTTGTTGTCTCAAACATACTTTTAAGGCCACCATCATTTACAATCTCCAGCAGCTGATCTTCCTGTCGCCACATATTCTGCAGAGCGGGTTTGGCGGGTCAGAATCACTCCTGATATTTAATCAGACTCCTGATGTTGTCCGTTAAATGAAGCTTTCTTTCCTCTTCGCAAAGAAGCTCTCCAAAAGTTATTTACTCATTTTCGCTAGTTTATGGGCTTAATTTTGAGGTAACGTGTCACGTGACCGAGACGAGCGTCTTGACATGTCAAGAGGCACAGGCGGATGAAATTAAGAGAGAATCCGGTCATTTTTCAAAATAAAACTTCTTTCAGACTCTGATAATCAATAAAACGGAAATAATATAATATTTATTCTTTCTGTGCGACGCGACGTGTGGCTTGCTAGACACAGTGAATACACTTCGATAAAATCCACAGAGCTCCTCTGGACAATGTTATGAACCAGACATGACGGCGTTTAGTTTCCCGGGATATCTGGGACTTCCACAACACGTACTAAGCAGAAATAGGTTATTTTTTCCATGGTTAATGGCTTTCAGGGCGATAAGCCTCTCCGGCGCATCCAGTGGGAATGAACACAAATAGTCCCCGGCGAGACCGGCGGTGCGAATGGCGCTCAACTTTTTTTTTTTTATACTCAAACATCTCCGCGACTTATTGAGTGGCGAAATAATCGCGCGACACAACGAATCGATAATGAAATTCGTTGCCAACTCTTTTAATAATCGATTTTTATCGATTCATTGTTGCAGCCCTACTTGAATCCAGTGTTTTAATCATTGCTCTGAGTCTTTCTCGACTGTCTGTAGCGGGACATTGTCCTTGCATAGGTGGATCGTTATTGCGTTCGTAATGTCGCTCCACCGCTTGCTTTTCTTGTCATATGCAGCCTCGAGCTAATGCCTCTTCAAGCGATGTGTGACCCTTTGGCTTCACTGTTTCACTCTCGCTAACGTTACCGGTTGACGGCCGTCATCACACTCTTGGTATTCAAACACATGTTTTCTGTTGAGGTGATGGAGTAAGTTGCTCGTGATACCACCAGTGGCAACAGCAGTCGCTCGACAAACTTTGCAATATATAGTCTTTTGATCCACGTCGGATTTTTTTTAACCAAAACATGTCCAAACAGCAGACCCAGCTCCTCTCTTGGGCACAGACTCTATCGGTGCATCTCCGGTCTGTCTTTGTTCATCCTGCATCGCTCTGTTCTGTTCTTTAATGTAACGTTCCTGTAGCGACAGAGCCTCTCCCAGCTGTTAGCAGACTGTTGTTAGCGAGCTGTACCCAGCATGCCGTTCGGCGGTGTAATTTTATAAATGTACAATTATTAGTGTTACAAATTGTTTATGTGTCACAAACTGTTGTGTCGTGGTGCTTTGTTGTTACAGAGCGTTAGGTGTGGGTTATTAAGTGTTGTTATAAAGTTATAACCATGACTAGAGGTCCCTCTCAACACACTCTACACAACTAGCTCCGACCGCAGCGCTCTCTACGGCCAACAATATATCTTGCTGCCTGTTGAAGAGTCACAGAAGTTGTTTCGGCTATGCACCGATATGACGGTGTGTGAAAAATTTACATCATACGGGAAATTAAAACCGGTATACCGGCCCAGCACTAGGTAGAGGGCATCTAGTGATCTCACTGAGTAGACAGACATACAGGTGATCAGACACATACAAGGGTTACCTTCAGCGTAGAGTCTCTCAGCGAGGAAGACAGCATCCAGGTAGGCGTAGTGGTTTAGAGCCTGCCACACTGCAGCCTGAACAGAGAGAAAAACATGCTTTATTCAAACATTCAAACTTAAACCGTCTTCTGCTCCAACAATGTGGTGGAAAGAAACCCAGAAGACGCATCAGTCTGACAACAGGTGCACTAAAGGTGGCTATTTAGCCGGTGGAAACGCTGTAGGGTTACACGGTTATTTATTGTTATCATAGAACAGGGCTGTGCTACAAAATGCAGTTTGTAGTCCAATTTAGCTCCATAAGAAAAACACAGATAAAAAATGATATGTGGAGGATGAATGAAGAGGAAAGAAGCTGCTGTGAAGTAACAGACCTCAGCAGGTGATCAGGTTGTCTTTTAATATCTTTGAGCTCTTCTCACCAACATCACTGATGATTTGTAGAGCTCTACACTCCTGGACCCTGGACATCTCATGTTAGTTTTAAATGTTTTCTATTGCTGCTCTGTAAAAGTTAACAAGAACTTCTTAAGTTTCCTTCAGAAATACAGCCGTTTATGAGATGTTTCAGGACCACGTCAGGTTGTGAACTTGAAGCTGTTAACTTGCTCCTCCTCAGCTCCATTAATGGAGACAAGTGTGTCTTCACCTCCTTGGTTGTTCTCTGAGCTCCACTCTGCTCTCCTCTCTCTATGATCTGGATTCCTCTCTGCTGGTATGTTGATTCAAAGTACATTAATACTGAATGTAGGTCAGATGAACTGTTCTCCAAACATGCCTCGCTTTATAGTTTGATTGCGACACATTTCATTCATGAAAGCTAAAGTATAGAAAAACCTACATCACCCTGGTGCACCTAAAGTAGCACCGTTGTTCCATAACAGTCTACTGTGCCTCATTGTAGTTGTAAGCATACATAGACTTTAGCTTCTATAAAACCCTGCAGCTGTGTATTGATCATTTATTACATTGGGCAGAATATGCCAAAGCATTTATATTCGATGTATTGATTCAGAAGTGTTCTTTTGTTACATCCCGTTAGATTTGGTTGTGTCAGAGCTACAGAATATTAAATCCTCCATGTGTGCATAATTAACTACAGGTTATCCAAACCCGAGACGTTCTGGTCTACATCGGGCAGCCTGTGTGTGTGTGTATGTGTATGTGTATATATATATATATATATATATATATGTATGTGTATATATATATATATATATATATATATATATATATATATATATATATATATATATATATATATATATATATATATATAGATGTTCATATATATATATAGATGTTCATATATATATATATATATATATATATATATATATATATATATATATATATATATATATGTATGTGTATATATATATATATATATATATATATATATATATATATATGAACATCTGTGATCACCTGGTTACAGATGATCAATGGTTAGTTAGGTGAACTGAGAGTTTCTATTGATCTTCACTGTGATCAAAGTAATCTCATTATATCCTGTTAAATACGTCACAACAGTGAAGAAAGAATATAAACAGTGTATTGTGGTGACGTCACAGAAATAAAGATATCTATACTCTGATGCTAATGTTGCTCATGCTAACCGGCAGCTAGCTGATGCTAGTTAGCAACTAGAGGCTAATCAGTTGTTGGCTAACTTTAGCTGGACAGCTGAGATCTAAACTCTTTGACTAACAACAATAACAACAGAAGCAGTTTATTGTCCTTAACGAACTTTAGAGGTGATTTATATTCAGCTAAACGTTAGTCATTAGCTCCTCTGTTAGCATTTAGCATTAGCGACGCGAATGACACAAAACTCCGTTTGAAATCCAGCTGATTGGTTTCTGCTCATCAACAGAACCGCAGAACTCTTTATAAATACAGTTAATCAATGAATGTGGTTCATTGATTCATTCGGCAAACATACATTCAGTCAGAGATGGTTTGTTTTGGTAGAATATGAAGTTAAAAAACTGTATAATCGCGTTTTGACCTCAGCCAGAGGAACCACAGACAAACACGGTAATGTTTGATTATTTAACGTGAACTCAGAGACCAGATGCGAGTTCTGTCTCAGCCGAAGAGACGAGAGGAACAAAGTGAACAACCAGAGGTCACAATAATCATTTTACTCTATTTATTTAGTAACACACAGACACGGAACCCTTAAAGTGACGTCTTTCTAAAGGGGTTCTGGTATGAGCTCAGATATCTGAACTGTAACGAGCTGCTGTTAGAAGGTAACGAGTAGCTAACCCTCGTTAAAGTATGGAACAGAACGGCCTCGTTGTGATGACCCGGGTTAAACACAAAAACACCGATAAAGAGATCGATACAGATAAAGACGAGCAGGTGGAGGCCTGTGGTCGAGAAGAGCACGAGCTCCATAAACACTCGGCTCCACGCTCGTGACAACCAGGTACAGGTGTGTGTTTACCTGCACAGGTTCCTGCAGCACCGTCATTCCGTCTGTCTGCTCTTCTTCGTCTGTTTTCCCTCTTTTCTCCTCTTCCCTTTCTTCACTTTACTCTCCAGGAGGAGCTGCGGCCGAAGATTCGAACTCACCGACCGTTAACAGCCGAACACAACCGAAGGATGCCGAGGAGGTTCAGAGGGCCGAGGCGGAGATGAACGAGTGTCAAACGGAGAGAGCCGAAGCTGCAGATGCGCCCCCTGCTGGTGACATCAGGTGTAAGATAAAATATGATATGGAGGAGCCGATCTGAGCTCCTTCTGTCGGGTTAGTGTTACTCAGCTTAGTCTTACCTGGTTCCTATAATGTTTCCTATAATATTTCCGATAATGTTTCCTATAGTGTTTCCTATAATGTTTCCTATAATGTTTCCTATAGTGTTTCCTATAATGTTTCCTATCAATGTGTCCTATCAATGTTTCATGTAATGTTTCCTATAGTGTTTCCTATAGTGTTTCCTATAGTGTTTCCTATAATGTTTCCTATAGTGTTTCCTATAATGTTTCCTATAGTGTTTCCTATAATGTTTCCTATCAATGTGTCCTATCAATGTTTCATGTAATGTTTCCTATAGTGTTTCCTATAGTGTTTCCTATAGTGTTTCCTATAATGTTTCCTATAGTGTTTCCTATAATGTTTCCTATAGTGTTTCCTATAATGTTTCCTATCAATGTGTCCTATCAATGTTTCCTGTAATGTTTCCTATAGTGTTTCCTATAGTGTTTCCTATAATGTTTCCTATAATGTTTCCTATAGTGTTTCCTTCAATGTGTCCTATCAATGTTTCCTATAATGTTTCCTATAATGTTTCCAATAGTGTTTCCTATAATGTTTCCTATAATGTTTCCTATAGTGTTTCCTATAATGTTTCCTATCAATGTGTCCTATCAATGTTTCCTGTAATGTTTCCTATAGTGTTTCCTATAATGTTTCCTATAATGTTTCATATAGTGTTTCCTATAATGTTTCCTATCAATGTGTCCTATCAATGTTTCCTGTAATGTTTCCTATAGTGTTTCCTATAATGTTTCCTATAATGTCTCCTATAGTGTTTCCTATAATGTTTCCGATAATATTTCCTGTCAATGTGTCCTATCAATGTTTCCTATAATGTTTCCTATGTTTCCTGTAATGTTTCCTATAGTGTTTCCGATAATATTTCCTGTCAATGTGTCCTATCAATGTTTCCTGTAATGTTTCCTATAGTGTTTCCTATAATGTTTCCTATGTTTCCTATAGTGTTTCCTATAATGTTTCCTATAATGTTTCCTATAGTGTTTCCTATAATGTTTCCTATAGTGTTTCCTATAATGTTTCCTATAATGTTTCCAATAGTGTTTCCTATAGTGTTTCCTATCAATGTTTCCTGTAATGTTTCCTATAGTGTTTCCTATAATGTTTCCTATAATGTTTCCTATAATGTTTCCTATAGTGTTTCCTATCAATGTTTCCTGTAGTGTTTCCTATGTTTCCTATCAATGTTTCCTGTAATGTTTCCTATAGTGTTTCCTATCAATGTTTCCTATAATATTTCCTATCAATGTTTCCTATAATGTTTCCTATAGTGTTTCCTATAATGTTTCCTATCAATGTTTCCTATAATGTTTCCTATAATGTTTCCTACCAATGTTTCCTATGTTTCCTATCAATGTTTCCAATCAATGTGTCCTATCAATGTTTCCTGTAGTGTTTCCTATAGTGTTTCCTATAGTGTTTCCTATAATGTTTCCTATAATGTTTCCTATAGTGTTTCCTATAATGTTTCCTATAATGTTTCCTATAGTGTTTCCTATAATGTTTCCTATCAATGTGTCCAATCAATGTTTCCTGTAATGTTTCCTATACTGTTTCCTATAATGTTTCCTATAGTGTTTCCTATAGTGTTTCCTATAATGTTTCCTATAGTGTTTCCTATAATGTTTCCTATAGTATTTCCTATAATGTTTCCTATCAATGTGTCCTATCAATGTTTCCTGTAATGTTTCCTATGGTGTTTCCTATAGTGTTTCCTATAGTGTTTCCTTCAATGTGTCCTATCAATGTTTCCTATAATGTTTCCTATAGTGTTTCCTATAATGTTTCCTATAAAGTTTCCTATAGTGTTTGCTATAATGTTTCCTATAATGTTTCATATAGTGTTTCCTATAATGTTTCCTATAATGTTTCCTATAGTGTTTCCTATAATGTTTCCTATAGTGTTTCCTATAATGTTTCCTATCAATGTGTCCTATCAATGTTTCCTGTAGTGTTTCCTATGTTTCCTATCAATGTTTCCTGTAATGTTTCCTATAGTGTTTCCTATAATGTTTCCTATAGTGTTTCCTACCAATGTTTCCTATAGTGTTTCCTAAGAATGTTTCCTATCATTTTTCCTATCGATGTTTCCTCCCAATGTTCCCTATCAATGTTTCCTGTAAAGTTTCCTGTAATGTTTCCTACCAATGTTTCCTATCAATGTTTACTCTCAATGTTTCCTACAAATGTTTCCTATCAATGTTTACTATTAATGTTTCCTATAATGTTTCCTACCAATGTTTCCTATCAATGTTTCCTCTAATGTTTCCTCTAATGTTTCCTCTCAATGTTTACTCTCAATGTTTCCTATCAATGTTTCCTATAATGTTTCCTACCAATGTTTCCTATCAATGTTTCCTCTAATGTTTCCTCTAATGTTTCCTATCAATGTTTCCTTTAATGTTTCCTATCAATATTTCCTATCAATGTTTACTATTAATGTTTCCTATAATGTTTCCTATCAATGTTTCCTATAATGTTTCCTATCAATGTTTCCTATCAATGTTTACTATTAATGTTTCCTATAATGTTCCCCATCAATGTTTCCTATAATGTTTCATATCAATTTTTCCTACCAATGTTTCCTATCAATTTTTCTATCAATGTTCCCCATCAATGTTTCCTATAATGTTCCCTATCAATGTTTCCTACCAATGTTTCCTATCAATTTTTCTATCAATGTTCCCCATCAATGTTTCCTATAATGTTCCCTATCAATGTTTCCTACCAATGTTTCCTACCAATGTTTCCTATCAATTTTTCTATCAATGTTCCCCATCAATGTTTCCTATAATGTTCCCTATCAATGTTTCCTACCAATGTTTCCTACCAATGTTTCCTATCAATGTTTCCTATGTTTCCTATCAATGTTTTATATAATGTTTCCTATCAGTGTTTCCTATAATGTTTCCTATAATGTCTCCTACGAATGTTTCGTACCAATGTTTTCTATCAGTGTTTCCTATAATGTTTTCTACCAATGTTTCGTACCAATGTTTCCTATCAATGTTTCCTATCAATGTTTCCTATCAATGTTTCCTATCAATGTTTCCTCTAATGTTTCCTCTAATGTTTCCTCTAATGTTTACTCTCAATGTTTACTCTCAATGTTTCCTATCAATGTTTCCTATAATGTTTCCTACCAATGTTTCCTATCAATGTTTCCTCTAATGTTTCCTCTAATGTTTCCTATCAATGTTTCCTCTAATGTTTCCTCTAATGTACCCTATCAATGTTTCCTCTAATGTTTCCTGTCAATATTTCCTCTAATGTTTCCTCAAATGTTTCCTATCAATGTTTCCTATCAATGTTTACTCTCAATGTTTCCTATCAATGTTTCCTATAATGTTTCCTACCAATGTTTCCTATAATGTTTCCTATCAATGTTTCCTATCTATGTTTACTATTAATGTTTCCTATAATGTTTCCTATCAATGTTTCCTGTAATGTTTCCTATAGTGTTTCCTATAATGTTTCCTATAGTGTTTCCTACCAATGTTTCCTATAGTGTTTCCTAAGAATGTTTCTTATCATTTTTCCTATCGATGTTTCCTCCCAATGTTCCCTATCAATGTTTCCTGTAAAGTTTCCTGTAATGTTTCCTACCAATGTTTCCTATCAATGTTTACTCTCAATGTTTCCTACAAATGTTTCCTATCAATGTTTACTATTAATGTTTCCTATAATGTTTCCTACCAATGTTTCCTATCAATGTTTCCTCAAATGTTTCCTATCAATATTTCCTCTAATGTTTCCTCAAATGTTTCCTACCAATGTTTCCTATCAATGTTCCCTATCAATGTTTCCTACCAATGTTTCCTACCAATGTTTCCTATCAATGTTTCCTATAATGTTTCCTATCAATGTTTTATATAATGTTTCCTGTCAGTGTTTCCTATAATGTTTCCTATAATGTCTCCTACCAATGTTTCGTACCAATGTTTGCTATCAGTGTTTCCTATAATGTTTTCTACCAATGTTTCGTACCAATGTTTCCTATCAGTGTTTCCTATAATGTTTCCTATCAATGTTTACTATTAATGTTTCCTATAATGTTTCCTACCAATGTTTCCTATCAATGTTTCCTCTAATGTTTCCTCTAATGTTTCCTCTAATGTTTACTCTCAATGTTTACTCTCAATGTTTCCTATCAATGTTTCCTATAATGTTTCCTACCAATGTTTCCTATCAATGTTTCCTCTAATGTTTCCTATCAATGTTTCCTCTAATGTTTCCTATCAATGTTTCCTCTAATGTTTCCTCTAATGTTTCCTCTAATGTTTCCTATCAATATTTCCTCTAATGTTTCCTCAAATGTTTCCTATCAATGTTTCCTATCAATGTTTCCTATCAATGTTTACTCTCAATGTTTCCTATCAATGTTTCCTATAATGTTTCCTACCAATGTTTCCTATAATGTTTCCTATCAATGTTTCCTATCAATGTTTCCTACAAATGTTTCCTTTCAATGTTTCCTATCAATGTTTCCTATAATGTTTCCTACCAATGTTTCCTATCAATTTTTCTATCAATGTTCCCCATCAATGTTTCCTATAATGTTCCCTATCAATGTTTCCTACCAATGTTTCCTGACAATGTTTCCTATCAATGTTTACTATTAATGTTTCCTATAATGTTACCTATCAATGTTTCCTATAATGTTTCCTATCAATGTTTCCTATCAATGTTTACTATTAATGTTTCCTATAATGTTTCCTATCAATGTTTCCTATCAATGTTTACTATTAATGTTTCCTATAATGTTTCCTATCAATGTTTCCTATAATGTTTCATATCAATTTTTCCTACCAATGTTTCCTATCAATTTTTCTATCAATGTTCCCCATCAATGTTTCCTATAATGTTCCCTATCAATGTTTCCTACCAATGTTTCCTAGCAATGTTTCCTATCAATTCTTCTATCAATGTTCCCCATCAATGTTTCCTATAATGTTTCCTATCAATGTTTTATATAATGTTTCCTGTCAGTGTTTCCTATAATGTTTCCTATAATGTCTCCTACCAATGTTTCGTACCAATGTTTGCTATCAGTGTTTCCTATAATGTTTTCTACCAATGTTTCGTACCAATGTTTCCTATCAGTGTTTCCTATAATGTTTCCTATCAATGTTTACTATTAATGTTTCCTATAATGTTTCCTACCAATGTTTCCTATCAATGTTTCCTCTAATGTTTCCTCTAATGTTTCCTCTAATGTTTACTCTCAATGTTTACTCTCAATGTTTCCTATCAATGTTTCCTATAATGTTTCCTACCAATGTTTCCTATCAATGTTTCCTCTAATGTTTCCTATCAATGTTTCCTCTAATGTTTCCTATCAATGTTTCCTCTAATGTTTCCTCTAATGTTTCCTCTAATGTTTCCTATCAATATTTCCTCTAATGTTTCCTCAAATGTTTCCTATCAATGTTTCCTATCAATGTTTCCTATCAATGTTTACTCTCAATGTTTCCTATCAATGTTTCCTATAATGTTTCCTACCAATGTTTCCTATAATGTTTCCTATCAATGTTTCCTATCAATGTTTCCTACAAATGTTTCCTTTCAATGTTTCCTATCAATGTTTCCTATAATGTTTCCTACCAATGTTTCCTATCAATTTTTCTATCAATGTTCCCCATCAATGTTTCCTATAATGTTCCCTATCAATGTTTCCTACCAATGTTTCCTGACAATGTTTCCTATCAATGTTTACTATTAATGTTTCCTATAATGTTCCCTATCAATGTTTCCTATAATGTTTCCTATCAATGTTTCCTATCAATGTTTACTATTAATGTTTCCTATAATGTTTCCTACCAATGTTTCCTATCAATTTTTCTATCAATGTTCCCCATCAATGTTTCCTATAATGTTTCCTACCAATGTTTCCTATCAATGTTTCCTCTAATGTTTCCTATCAATGTTTCCTCTAATGTTTCCAATCAATGTTTCCTCTAATGTTTCCTCTAATGTTTCCTCTAATGTTTCCTATCAATATTTCCTCTAATGTTTCCTCAAATGTTTCCTATCAATGTTTCCTATCAATGTTTCCTATCAATGTTTACTCTCAATGTTTCCTATCAATGTTTCCTATAATGTTTCCTACCAATGTTTCCTATAATGTTTCCTATCAATGTTTCCTATCAATGTTTCCTACAAATGTTTCCTTTCAATGTTTCCTATCAATGTTTCCTATAATGTTTCCTACCAATGTTTCCTATCAATTTTTCTATCAATGTTCCCCATCAATGTTTCCTATAATGTTCCCTATCAATGTTTCCTACCAATGTTTCCTGACAATGTTTCCTATCAATGTTTACTATTAATGTTTCCTATAATGTTCCCTATCAATGTTTCCTATAATGTTTCCTATCAATGTTTCCTATCAATGTTTACTATTAATGTTTCCTATAATGTTTCCTATCAATGTTTCCTATAATGTTTCCTATCAATGTTTCCTATCAATGTTTACTATTAATGTTTCCTATAATGTTTCCTATCAATGTTTCCTATAATGTTTCATATCAATTTTTCCTACCAATGTTTCCTATCAATTTTTCTATCAATGTTCCCCATCAATGTTTCCTATAATGTTCCCTATCAATGTTTCCTACCAATGTTTCCTAGCAATGTTTCCTATCAATTTTTCTATCAATGTTCCCCATCAATGTTTCCTATAATGTTTCCTATCAATGTTTTATATAATGTTTCCTGTCAGTGTTTCCTATAATGTTTCCTATAATGTCTCCTACCAATGTTTCATACCAATGTTTGCTATCAGTGTTTCCTATAATGTTTTCTACCAATGTTTCGTACCAATGTTTCCTATCAGTGTTTCCTATAATGTTTCCTATCAATGTTTACTATTAATGTTTCCTATAATGTTTCCTACCAATGTTTCCTATCAATGTTTCCTCTAATGTTTCCTCTAATGTTTCCTCTAATGTTTACTCTCAATGTTTACTCTCAATGTTTCCTATCAATGTTTCCTATAATGTTTCCTACCAATGTTTCCTATCAATGTTTCCTCTAATGTTTCCTATCAATGTTTCCTCTAATGTTTCCTATCAATGTTTCCTCTAATGTTTCCTCTAATGTTTCCTCTAATGTTTCCTATCAATATTTCCTCTAATGTTTCCTCAAATGTTTCCTATCAATGTTTCCTATCAATGTTTCCTATCAATGTTTACTCTCAATGTTTCCTATCAATGTTTCCTATAATGTTTCCTACCAATGTTTCCTATAATGTTTCCTATCAATGTTTCCTATCAATGTTTCCTACAAATGTTTCCTTTCAATGTTTCCTATCAATGTTTCCTATAATGTTTCCTACCAATGTTTCCTATCAATTTTTCTATCAATGTTCCCCATCAATGTTTCCTATAATGTTCCCTATCAATGTTTCCTACCAATGTTTCCTGACAATGTTTCCTATCAATGTTTACTATTAATGTTTCCTATAATGTTACCTATCAATGTTTCCTATAATGTTTCCTATCAATGTTTCCTATCAATGTTTACTATTAATGTTTCCTATAATGTTTCCTATCAATGTTTACTATTAATGTTTCCTATAATGTTTCCTATCAATGTTTCCTATAATGTTTCATATCAATTTTTCCTACCAATGTTTCCTATCAATTTTTCTATCAATGTTCCCCATCAATGTTTCCTATAATGTTCCCTATCAATGTTTCCTACCAATGTTTCCTAGCAATGTTTCCTATCAATTCTTCTATCAATGTTCCCCATCAATGTTTCCTATAATGTTTCCTATCAATGTTTTATATAATGTTTCCTGTCAGTGTTTCCTATAATGTTTCCTATAATGTCTCCTACCAATGTTTCGTACCAATGTTTGCTATCCGTGTTTCCTATAATGTTTTCTACCAATGTTTCGTACCAATGTTTCCTATCAGTGTTTCCTATAATGTTTCCTATCAATGTTTACTATTAATGTTTCCTATAATGTTTCCTACCAATGTTTCCTATCAATGTTTCCTCTAATGTTTCCTCTAATGTTTCCTCTAATGTTTACTCTCAATGTTTACTCTCAATGTTTCCTATCAATGTTTCCTATAATGTTTCCTACCAATGTTTCCTATCAATGTTTCCTCTAATGTTTCCTATCAATGTTTCCTCTAATGTTTCCTATCAATGTTTCCTCTAATGTTTCCTCTAATGTTTCCTCTAATGTTTCCTATCAATATTTCCTCTAATGTTTCCTCAAATGTTTCCTATCAATGTTTCCTATCAATGTTTCCTATCAATGTTTACTCTCAATGTTTCCTATCAATGTTTCCTATAATGTTTCCTACCAATGTTTCCTATAATGTTTCCTATCAATGTTTCCTATCAATGTTTCCTACAAATGTTTCCTTTCAATGTTTCCTATCAATGTTTCCTATAATGTTTCCTACCAATGTTTCCTATCAATTTTTCTATCAATGTTCCCCATCAATGTTTCCTATAATGTTCCCTATCAATGTTTCCTACCAATGTTTCCTGACAATGTTTCCTATCAATGTTTACTATTAATGTTTCCTATAATGTTCCCTATCAATGTTTCCTATAATGTTTCCTATCAATGTTTCCTATCAATGTTTACTATTAATGTTTCCTATAATGTTTCCTACCAATGTTTCCTATCAATTTTTCTATCAATGTTCCCCATCAATGTTTCCTATAATGTTTCCTACCAATGTTTCCTATCAATGTTTCCTCTAATGTTTCCTATCAATGTTTCCTCTAATGTTTCCAATCAATGTTTCCTCTAATGTTTCCTCTAATGTTTCCTCTAATGTTTCCTATCAATATTTCCTCTAATGTTTCCTCAAATGTTTCCTATCAATGTTTCCTATCAATGTTTCCTATCAATGTTTACTCTCAATGTTTCCTATCAATGTTTCCTATAATGTTTCCTACCAATGTTTCCTATAATGTTTCCTATCAATGTTTCCTATCAATGTTTCCTACAAATGTTTCCTTTCAATGTTTCCTATCAATGTTTCCTATAATGTTTCCTACCAATGTTTCCTATCAATTTTTCTATCAATGTTCCCCATCAATGTTTCCTATAATGTTCCCTATCAATGTTTCCTACCAATGTTTCCTGACAATGTTTCCTATCAATGTTTACTATTAATGTTTCCTATAATGTTCCCTATCAATGTTTCCTATAATGTTTCCTATCAATGTTTCCTATCAATGTTTACTATTAATGTTTCCTATAATGTTTCCTATCAATGTTTCCTATAATGTTTCCTATCAATGTTTCCTATCAATGTTTACTATTAATGTTTCCTATAATGTTTCCTATCAATGTTTCCTATAATGTTTCATATCAATTTTTCCTACCAATGTTTCCTATCAATTTTTCTATCAATGTTCCCCATCAATGTTTCCTATAATGTTCCCTATCAATGTTTCCTACCAATGTTTCCTAGCAATGTTTCCTATCAATTTTTCTATCAATGTTCCCCATCAATGTTTCCTATAATGTTTCCTATCAATGTTTTATATAATGTTTCCTGTCAGTGTTTCCTATAATGTTTCCTATAATGTCTCCTACCAATGTTTCGTACCAATGTTTGCTATCAGTGTTTCCTATAATGTTTTCTACCAATGTTTCGTACCAATGTTTCCTATCAGTGTTTCCTATAATGTTTCCTATCAATGTTTACTATTAATGTTTCCTATAATGTTTCCTACCAATGTTTCCTATCAATGTTTCCTCTAATGTTTCCTCTAATGTTTCCTCTAATGTTTACTCTCAATGTTTACTCTCAATGTTTCCTATCAATGTTTCCTATAATGTTTCCTACCAATGTTTCCTATCAATGTTTCCTCTAATGTTTCCTATCAATGTTTCCTCTAATGTTTCCTATCAATGTTTCCTCTAATGTTTCCTCTAATGTTTCCTCTAATGTTTCCTATCAATATTTCCTCTAATGTTTCCTCAAATGTTTCCTATCAATGTTTCCTATCAATGTTTCCTATCAATGTTTACTCTCAATGTTTCCTATCAATGTTTCCTATAATGTTTCCTACCAATGTTTCCTATAATGTTTCCTATCAATGTTTCCTATCAATGTTTCCTACAAATGTTTCCTTTCAATGTTTCCTATCAATGTTTCCTATAATGTTTCCTACCAATGTTTCCTATCAATTTTTCTATCAATGTTCCCCATCAATGTTTCCTATAATGTTCCCTATCAATGTTTCCTACCAATGTTTCCTGACAATGTTTCCTATCAATGTTTACTATTAATGTTTCCTATAATGTTCCCTATCAATGTTTCCTATAATGTTTCCTATCAATGTTTCCTATCAATGTTTACTATTAATGTTTCCTATAATGTTTCCTACCAATGTTTCCTATCAATTTTTCTATCAATGTTCCCCATCAATGTTTCCTATAATGTTTCCTACCAATGTTTCCTATCAATGTTTCCTCTAATGTTTCCTATCAATGTTTCCTCTAATGTTTCCAATCAATGTTTCCTCTAATGTTTCCTCTAATGTTTCCTCTAATGTTTCCTATCAATATTTCCTCTAATGTTTCCTCAAATGTTTCCTATCAATGTTTCCTATCAATGTTTCCTATCAATGTTTACTCTCAATGTTTCCTATCAATGTTTCCTATAATGTTTCCTACCAATGTTTCCTATAATGTTTCCTATCAATGTTTCCTATCAATGTTTCCTACAAATGTTTCCTTTCAATGTTTCCTATCAATGTTTCCTATAATGTTTCCTACCAATGTTTCCTATCAATTTTTCTATCAATGTTCCCCATCAATGTTTCCTATAATGTTCCCTATCAATGTTTCCTACCAATGTTTCCTGACAATGTTTCCTATCAATGTTTACTATTAATGTTTCCTATAATGTTCCCTATCAATGTTTCCTATAATGTTTCCTATCAATGTTTCCTATCAATGTTTACTATTAATGTTTCCTATAATGTTTCCTATCAATGTTTCCTATAATGTTTCCTATCAATGTTTCCTATCAATGTTTACTATTAATGTTTCCTATAATGTTTCCTATCAATGTTTCCTATAATGTTTCATATCAATTTTTCCTACCAATGTTTCCTATCAATTTTTCTATCAATGTTCCCCATCAATGTTTCCTATAATGTTCCCTATCAATGTTTCCTACCAATGTTTCCTAGCAATGTTTCCTATCAATTTTTCTATCAATGTTCCCCATCAATGTTTCCTATAATGTTTCCTATCAATGTTTTATATAATGTTTCCTGTCAGTGTTTCCTATAATGTTTCCTATAATGTCTCCTACCAATGTTTCGTACCAATGTTTGCTATCAGTGTTTCCTATAATGTTTTCTACCAATGTTTCGTACCAATGTTTCCTATCAGTGTTTCCTATAATGTTTCCTATCAATGTTTACTATTAATGTTTCCTATAATGTTTCCTACCAATGTTTCCTATCAATGTTTCCTCTAATGTTTCCTCTAATGTTTCCTCTAATGTTTACTCTCAATGTTTACTCTCAATGTTTCCTATCAATGTTTCCTATAATGTTTCCTACCAATGTTTCCTATCAATGTTTCCTCTAATGTTTCCTATCAATGTTTCCTCTAATGTTTCCTATCAATGTTTCCTCTAATGTTTCCTCTAATGTTTCCTCTAATGTTTCCTATCAATATTTCCTCTAATGTTTCCTCAAATGTTTCCTATCAATGTTTCCTATCAATGTTTCCTATCAATGTTTACTCTCAATGTTTCCTATCAATGTTTCCTATAATGTTTCCTACCAATGTTTCCTATAATGTTTCCTATCAATGTTTCCTATCAATGTTTCCTACAAATGTTTCCTTTCAATGTTTCCTATCAATGTTTCCTATAATGTTTCCTACCAATGTTTCCTATCAATTTTTCTATCAATGTTCCCCATCAATGTTTCCTATAATGTTCCCTATCAATGTTTCCTACCAATGTTTCCTGACAATGTTTCCTATCAATGTTTACTATTAATGTTTCCTATAATGTTCCCTATCAATGTTTCCTATAATGTTTCCTATCAATGTTTCCTATCAATGTTTACTATTAATGTTTCCTATAATGTTTCCTATCAATGTTTCCTATAATGTTTCCTATCAATGTTTCCTATCAATGTTTACTATTAATGTTTCCTATAATGTTTCCTATCAATGTTTCCTATAATGTTTCATATCAATTTTTCCTACCAATGTTTCCTATCAATTTTTCTATCAATGTTCCCCATCAATGTTTCCTATAATGTTCCCTATCAATGTTTCCTACCAATGTTTCCTAGCAATGTTTCCTATCAATTTTTCTATCAATGTTCCCCATCAATGTTTCCTATAATGTTCCCTATCAATGTTTCCTACCAATGTTTCCTACCAATGTTTCCTATCAATGTTTCCTATAATGTTTCCTATCAATGTTTTATATAATGTTTCCTGTCAGTGTTTCCTATAATGTTTCCTATAATGTCTCCTACCAATGTTTCGTACCAATGTTTTCTATCAGTGTTTCCTATAATGTTTTCTACCAATGTTTCGTACCAATGTTTCCTATCAGTGTTTCCTATAATGTTTCCTATCAATGTTTCCTATCAATGTTTCCTCTAATGTTTCCTCTAATGTTTCCTATCAATATTTCCTCTAATGTTTCCTCAAATGTTTCCTATCAATGTTTCCTATCAATGTTTCCTATCAATGTTTACTCTCAATGTTTCCTATCAATGTTTCCTATAATGTTTCCTACCAATGTTTCCTATAATGTTTCCTATCAATGTTTCCTATCAATGTTTCCTACAAATGTTTCCTTTCAATGTTTCCTATCAATGTTTCCTATAATGTTTCCTACCAATGTTTCCTATCAATTTTTCTATCAATGTTCCCCATCAATGTTTCCTATAATGTTCCCTATCAATGTTTCCTACCAATGTTTCCTGACAATGTTTCCTATCAATGTTTACTATTAATGTTTCCTATAATGTTCCCTATCAATGTTTCCTATAATGTTTCCTATCAATGTTTCCTATCAATGTTTACTATTAATGTTTCCTATAATGTTTCCTATCAATGTTTCCTATAATGTTTCCTATCAATGTTTCCTATCAATGTTTACTATTAATGTTTCCTATAATGTTTCCTATCAATGTTTCCTATAATGTTTCATATCAATTTTTCCTACCAATGTTTCCTATCAATTTTTCTATCAATGTTCCCCATCAATGTTTCCTATAATGTTCCCTATCAATGTTTCCTACCAATGTTTCCTAGCAATGTTTCCTATCAATTTTTCTATCAATGTTCCCCATCAATGTTTCCTATAATGTTCCCTATCAATGTTTCCTACCAATGTTTCCTACCAATGTTTCCTATCAATGTTTCCTATAATGTTTCCTATCAATGTTTTATATAATGTTTCCTGTCAGTGTTTCCTATAATGTTTCCTATAATGTCTCCTACCAATGTTTCGTACCAATGTTTTCTATCAGTGTTTCCTATAATGTTTTCTACCAATGTTTCATACCAATGTTTCCTATCAGTGTTTCCTATAATGTTTCCTATCAATGTTTCCTATCAATGTTTCCTCTAATGTTTCCTCTAATGTTTCCTCTAATGTTTACTCTCAATGTTTACTCTCAATGTTTCCTATCAATGTTTCCTATAATGTTTCCTACCAATGTTTCCTATCAATGTTTCCTCTAATGTTTCCTCTAATGTTTCCTATCAATGTTTCCTCTAATGTTTCCTCTAATGTACCCTATCAATGTTTCCTCTGTTTCCTATCAATATTTCCTCTAATGTTTCCTCAAATGTTTCCTATCAATGTTTCCTATAATGTTTCCTACCAATGTTTCCTATAATGTTTCCTATCAATGTTTCCTATCAATGTTTACTATTAATGTTTCCTATAATGTTTCCTATCAATGTTTCCTGTAATGTTTCCTATAGTGTTTCCTATAATGTTTCCTATAGTGTTTCCTACCAATGTTTCCTATAGTGTTTCCTAAGAATGTTTCCTATCATTTTTCCTATCGATGTTTCCTCCCAATGTTCCCTATCAATGTTTCCTGTAAAGTTTCCTGTAATGTTTCCTACCAATGTTTCCTATCAATGTTTACTCTCAATGTTTCCTACAAATGTTTCCTATCAATGTTTACGATTAATGTTTCCTATAATGTTTCCTACCAATGTTTCCTATCAATGTTTCCTCAAATGTTTCCTATCAATATTTCCTCTAATGTTTCCTCAAATGTTTCCTACCAATGTTTCCTATCAATGTTCCCTATCAATGTTTCCTACCAATGTTTCCTACCAATGTTTCCTATCAATGTTTCCTATAATGTTTCCTATCAATGTTTTATATAATGTTTCCTGTCAGTGTTTCCTATAATGTTTCCTATAATGTCTCCTACCAATGTTTCGTACCAATGTTTGCTATCAGTGTTTCCTATAATGTTTTCTACCAATGTTTCGTACCAATGTTTCCTATCAGTGTTTCCTATAATGTTTCCTATCAATGTTTACTATTAATGTTTCCTATAATGTTTCCTACCAATGTTTCCTATCAATGTTTCCTCTAATGTTTCCTCTAATGTTTCCTCTAATGTTTACTCTCAATGTTTCCTATCAATGTTTCCTATAATGTTCCCTATCAATGTTTCCTACCAATGTTTCCTGCCAATGTTTCCTATCAATGTTTCCTATAATGTTTCCTATCAATGTTTTATATAATGTTTCCTGTCAGTGTTTCCTATAATGTTTCCTATAATGTCTCCTACCAATGTTTCGTACCAATGTTTTCTATCAGTGTTTCCTATAATGTTTTCTACCAATGTTTCATACCAATGTTTCCTATCAGTGTTTCCTATAATGTTTCCTATCAATGTTTCCTATCAATGTTTCCTCTAATGTTTCCTCTAATGTTTCCTCTAATGTTTACTCTCAATGTTTACTCTCAATGTTTCCTATCAATGTTTCCTATAATGTTTCCTACCAATGTTTCCTATCAATGTTTCCTCTAATGTTTCCTCTAATGTTTCCTATCAATGTTTCCTCTAATGTTTCCTCTAATGTACCCTATCAATGTTTCCTCTGTTTCCTATCAATATTTCCTCTAATGTTTCCTCAAATGTTTCCTATCAATGTTTCCTATAATGTTTCCTACCAATGTTTCCTATAATGTTTCCTATCAATGTTTCCTATCAATGTTTACTATTAATGTTTCCTATAATGTTTCCTATCAATGTTTCCTGTAATGTTTCCTATAGTGTTTCCTATAATGTTTCCTATAGTGTTTCCTACCAATGTTTCCTATAGTGTTTCCTAAGAATGTTTCCTATCATTTTTCCTATCGATGTTTCCTCCCAATGTTCCCTATCAATGTTTCCTGTAAAGTTTCCTGTAATGTTTCCTACCAATGTTTCCTATCAATGTTTACTCTCAATGTTTCCTACAAATGTTTCCTATCAATGTTTACGATTAATGTTTCCTATAATGTTTCCTACCAATGTTTCCTATCAATGTTTCCTCAAATGTTTCCTATCAATATTTCCTCTAATGTTTCCTCAAATGTTTCCTACCAATGTTTCCTATCAATGTTCCCTATCAATGTTTCCTACCAATGTTTCCTACCAATGTTTCCTATCAATGTTTCCTATAATGTTTCCTATCAATGTTTTATATAATGTTTCCTGTCAGTGTTTCCTATAATGTTTCCTATAATGTCTCCTACCAATGTTTCGTACCAATGTTTGCTATCAGTGTTTCCTATAATGTTTTCTACCAATGTTTCGTACCAATGTTTCCTATCAGTGTTTCCTATAATGTTTCCTATCAATGTTTACTATTAATGTTTCCTATAATGTTTCCTACCAATGTTTCCTATCAATGTTTCCTCTAATGTTTCCTCTAATGTTTCCTCTAATGTTTACTCTCAATGTTTCCTATCAATGTTTCCTATAATGTTCCCTATCAATGTTTCCTACCAATGTTTCCTGCCAATGTTTCCTATCAATGTTTCCTATAATGTTTCCTATCAATGTTTTATATAATGTTTCCTGTCAGTGTTTCCTATAATGTTTCCTATAATGTCTCCTACCAATGTTTCGTACCAATGTTTTCTATCAGTGTTTCCTATAATGTTTTCTACCAATGTTTCATACCAATGTTTCCTATCAGTGTTTCCTATAATGTTTCCTATCAATGTTTCCTATCAATGTTTACTATTAATGTTTCCTATGTTTCCTATCAATGTTTCCTATAATGTTTCCTATCAATGTTTCCTATCAATGTTTACTATTAATGTTTCCTATAATGTTTCCTATCAATGTTTCCTATAATGTTTCATATCAATTTTTCCTACCAATGTTTCCTATCAATTTTTCTATCAATGTTCCCCATCAATGTTTCCTATAATGTTCCCTATCAATGTTTCCTACCAATGTTTCCTACCAATGTTTCCTATCAATTTTTCTATCAATGTTCCCCATCAATGTTTCCTATAATGTTCCCTATCAATGTTTCCTACCAATGTTTCCTACCAATGTTTCCTATCAATGTTTCCTATCAATGTTTTATATAATGTTTCCTGTCAGTGTTTCCTATAATGTTTCCTATAATGTCTCCTACCAATGTTTCGTACCAATGTTTTCTATCAGTGTTTCCTATAATGTTTTCTACCAATGTTTCGTACCAATGTTTCATATCAGTGTTTCCTATAATGTTTCCTATCAATGTTTACTATTAATGTTTCCTATAATGTTTCCTACCAATGTTTCCTATCAATGTTTCCTCTAATGTTTCCTCTAATGTTTCCTCTAATGTTTACTGTCAATGTTTACTCTCAATGTTTCCTATCAATGTTTCCTATAATGTTTCCTACCAATGTTTCCTATCAATGTTTCCTCTAATGTTTCCTCTAATGTTTCCTATCAATGTTTCCTCTAATGTTTCCTCTAATGTTTCCTCTAATGTTTCCTATCAATATTTCCTCTAATGTTTCCTCAAATGTTTCCTATCAATGTTTCCTATCAATGTTTACTCTCAATGTTTCCTATCAATGTTTCCTATAATGTTTCCTACCAATGTTTCCTATAATGTTTCCTATCAATGTTTCCTATCAATGTTTCCTACAAATGTTTCCTATCAATGTTTCCTATAAATGTATCCTATAATGTTTCCTACCAATGTTTCCTATCAATTTTTCTATCAATGTTCCCCATCAATGTTTCCTATAATGTTCCCTATCAATGTTTCCTCCCAATGTTTCCTGACAATGTTTCCTATCAATGTTTCCTATCAATGTTTACTATTAATGTTTCCTATAATGTTTCATATCAATGTTTCCTACCAATGTTTCTATCAATGTTCCCCATCAATGTTTCCTATAATGTTCCCTATCAATGTTTCCTACCAATGTTTCCTGACAATGTTTCCTATCAATGTTTCCTATCAATGTTTACTATTAATGTTTCCTATAATGTTTCATATCAATGTTTCCTACCAATGTTTCCTATCAATTTTTCTATCAATGTTCCCCATCAATGTTTCCTATAATGTTCCCTATCAATGTTTCCTACCAATGTTACCTACCAATGTTTCCTATCAATTTTTCTATCAATGTTCCCCATCAATGTTCCCCATCAATGTTTCCTATAATGTTCCCTATCAATGTTTCCTACCAATGTTTCCTGCCAATGTTTCCTATCAATGTTTCCTATAATGTTTCCTATCAATGTTTTATATAATGTTTCCTATCAATGTTTTATATAATGTTTCCTGTCAGTGTTTCCTATAATGTTTCCTATAATGTCTCCTACCAATGTTTCGTACCAATGTTTTCTATCAGTGTTTCCTATAATGTTTCCTATCAATGTTTCCTATCAATGTTTACTATTAATGTTTCCTATAATGTTTCCTATCAATGTTTCCTATCAATGTTTCCTATAATGTTTCATATCAATTTTTCCTACCAATGTTTCCTATCAATTTTTCTATCAATGTTCCCCATCAATGTTTCCTATAATGTTCCCTATCAATGTTTCCTACCAATGTTTCCTACCAATGTTTCCTATCAATTTTTCTATCAATGTTCCCCATCAATGTTTCCTATAATGTTCCCTATCAATGTTTCCTACCAATGTTTCCTACCAATGTTTCCTATCAATGTTTCCTATAATGTTTCCTATCAATGTTTTATATAATGTTTCCTGTCAGTGTTTCCTATAATGTTTCCTATAATGTCTCCTACCAATGTTTCGTACCAATGTTTGCTATCAGTGTTTCCTATAATGTTTTCTACCAATGTTTCGTACCAATGTTTCCTATCAGTGTTTCCTATAATGTTTCCTATCAATGTTTACTATTAATGTTTCCTATAATGTTTCCTACCAATGTTTCCTATCAATGTTTCCTCTAATGTTTCCTCTAATGTTTCCTCTAATGTTTACTCTCAATGTTTACTCTCAATGTACCCTATCAATGTTTCCTATAATGTTTCCTACCAATGTTTCCTATCAATGTTTCCTCTAATGTTTCCTATCAATGTTTCCTCTAATGTTTCCTATCAATGTTTCCTCTAATGTTTCCTCTAATGTTTCCTATAAATATTTCCTCTAATGTTTCCTCAAATGTTTCCTATAAATGTTTCCTATCAATGTTTCCTATCAATGTTTACTCTCAATGTTTCCAATCAATGTTTCCTATAATGTTTCCTACCAATGTTTCCTATAATGTTTCCTATCAATGTTTCCTATCAATGTTTCCTACAAATGTTTCCTTTCAATGTTTCCTATCAATGTTTCCTATAATGTTTCCTACCAATGTTTCCTACCAATTTTTCCTATGAATTTTTCTATCAATGTTCCCCATCAATGTTTCCTATAATGTTTCCTACCAATGTTTCCTATCAATTTTTCTATCAATGTTCCCCATCAATGTTTCCTATAATGTTCCCTATCAATGTTTCCTACCAATGTTTCCTGACAATGTTTCCTATCAATGTTTACTATTAATGTTTCCTATAATGTTTCCTATCAATGTTTCCTATCAATGTTTCCTACAAATGTTTCCTTTCAATGTTTCCTATCAATGTTTCCTATAATGTTTCCTACCAATGTTTCCTATCAATTTTTCTATCAATGTTCCCCATCAATGTTTCCTATAATGTTCCCTATCAATGTTTCCTACCAATGTTTCCTGCCAATGTTTCCTATCAATGTTTCCTATAATGTTTCCTATCAATGTTTTATATAATGTTTCCTGTCAGTGTTTCCTATAATGTTTCCTATAATGTCTCCTACCAATGTTTCGTACCAATGTTTTCTATCAGTGTTTCCTATAATATTTTCTACCAATGTTTCGTACCAATGTTTCCTATCAGTGTTTCCTATAATGTTTCCTATCAATGTTTCCTATCAATGTTTACTATTAATGTTTCCTATAATGTTTCCTATCAATGTTTCCTATAATGTTTCCTATCAATGTTTCCTATCAATGTTTACTATTAATGTTTCCTATAATGTTTCCTATCAATGTTTCCTATAATGTTTCATATCAATTTTTCCTACCAATGTTTCCTATCAATTTTTCTATCAATGTTCCCCATCAATGTTTCCTATAATGTTCCCTATCAATGTTTCCTACCAATGTTTCCTACCAATGTTTCCAATAAATTTTTCTATCAATGTTCCCCATCAATGTTTCCTATAAGGTTCCCTATCAATGTTTCCTGCCAATGTTTCCTACCAATGTTTCCTATCAATGTTTCCTATCAATGTTTTATATAATGTTTCCTGTCAGTGTTTCCTATAATGTTTCCTATAATGTCTCCTACCAATGTTTCGTACCAATGTTTTCTACCAATGTTTCGTACCAATGTTTCCTACCAATGTTTCCTATCAATGTTTCCTATCAATGTTTTATATAATGTTTCCTGTCAGTGTTTCCTATAATGTTTCCTATAATGTCTCCTACCAATGTTTCGTACCAATGTTTTCTACCAATGTTTCGTACCAATGTTTCATATCAGTGTTTCCTATAATGTTTCCTATCAATGTTTACTATTAATGTTTCCTATAATGTTTCCTACCAATGTTTCCTATCAATGTTTCCTCTAATGTTTCCTCTAATGTTTCCTCTAATGTTTACTCTCAATGTTTACTCTCAATGTTTCCTATGAATGTTTCCTATAATGTTTCCTACCAATGTTTCCTATCAATGTTTCCTCTAATGTTTCCTCTAATGTTTCCTATCAATGTTTCCTCTAATGTTTCCTATCAATGTTTCCTCTAATGTTTCCTCTAATGTTTCCTCTAATGTTTCCTATCAATAATTCCTCTGTTTCCTCAAATGTTTCCTATCAATGTTTCCTATCAATGTTTACTCTCAATGTTTCCTATAATGTTTCCTACCAATGTTTCCTATAATGTTTCCTATCAATGTTTCCTATCAATGTTTCCTACAAATGTTTCCTATCAATGTTTCCTATCAATGTTTCCTATAATGTTTCCTACCAATGTTTCCTATCAATTTTTCTATCAATGTTCCCCATCAATGTTTCCTATAATGTTCCCTATCAATGTTTCCTACCAATGTTTCCTTACAATGTTTCCTATCAATGTTTCCTATCAATGTTTACTATTAATGTTTCCTATAATGTTTCATATCAATGTTTCCTACCAATGTTTCCTATCAATTTTTCTATCAATGTTCCCCATCAATGTTCCCCATCAATGTTTCCTATAATGTTCCCTATCAATGTTTCCTACCAATGTTTCCTGCCAATGTTTCCTATCAATGTTTCCTATAATGTTTCCTATCAATGTTTTATATAATGTTTCCTGTCAGTGTTTCCTATAATGTTTCCTATAATGTCTCCTACCAATGTTTCGTACCAATGTTTTCTATCAGTGTTTCCTATAATGTTTTCTACCAATGTTTCGTACCAATGTTTCCTATCAGTGTTTCCTATAATGTTTCCTATCAATGTTTCCTATCAATGTTTACTATTAATGTTTCCTATAATGTTTCCTATCAATGTTTCCTATAATGTTTCCTATCAATGTTTCCTATCAATGTTTACTATTAATGTTTCCTATAATGTTTCCTATCAATGTTTCCTATAATGTTTCATATCAATTTTTCCTACCAATGTTTCCTATCAATTTTTCTATCAATGTTCCCCATCAATGTTTCCTATAATGTTCCCTATCAATGTTTCCTACCAATGTTTCCTACCAATGTTTCCTATAAATTTTTCTATCAATGTTCCCCATCAATGTTTCCTATAAGGTTCCCTATCAATGTTTCCTACCAATGTTTCCTACCAATGTTTCCTATCAATGTTTCCTATCAATGTTTTATATAATGTTTCCTGTCAGTGTTTCCTATAATGTTTCCTATAATGTCTCCTACCAATGTTTCGTACCAATGTTTTCTACCAATGTTTCGTACCAATGTTTCATATCAGTGTTTCCTATAATGTTTCCTATCAATGTTTACTATTAATGTTTCCTATAATGTTTCCTACCAATGTTTCCTGTCAATGTTTCCTCTAATGTTTCCTCTAATGTTTCCTCTAATGTTTACTCTCAATGTTTACTCTCAATGTTTCCTATCAATGTTTCCTATAATGTTTCCTACCAATGTTTCCTATCAATGTTTCCTCTAATGTTTCCTCTAATGTTTCCTATCAATGTTTCCTCTAATGTTTCCTATCAATGTTTCCTCTAATGTTTCCTCTAATGTTTCCTCTAATGTTTCCTATCAATAATTCCTCTAATGTTTCCTCAAATGTTTCCTATCAATGTTTCCTATCAATGTTTACTCTCAATGTTTCCTATAATGTTTCCTACCAATGTTTCCTATAATGTTTCCTATCAATGTTTCCTATCAATGTTTCCTACAAATGTTTCCTATCAATGTTTCCTATCAATGTTTCCTATAATGTTTCCTACCAATGTTTCCTATCAATTTTTCTATCAATGTTCCCCATCAATGTTTCCTATAATGTTCCCTATCAATGTTTCCTACCAATGTTTCCTGACAATGTTTCCTATCAATGTTTCCTATCAATGTTTACTATTAATGTTTCCTATAATGTTTCATATCAATGTTTCCTACCAATGTTTCCTATCAATTTTTCTATCAATGTTCCCCATCAATGTTCCCCATCAATGTTTCCTATAATGTTCCCTATCAATGTTTCCTACCAATGTTTCCTGCCAATGTTTCCTATCAATGTTTCCTATAATGTTTCCTATCAATGTTTTATATAATGTTTCCTGTCAGTGTTTCCTATAATGTTTCCTATAATGTCTCCTACCAATGTTTCGTACCAATGTTTTCTATCAGTGTTTCCTATAATGTTTTCTACCAATGTTTCGTACCAATGTTTCCTATCAGTGTTTCCTATAATGTTTCCTATCAATGTTTCCTATCAATGTTTACTATTAATGTTTCCTATGTTTCCTATCAATGTTTCCTATAATGTTTCCTATCAATGTTTCCTATCAATGTTTACTATTAATGTTTCCTATAATGTTTCCTATCAATGTTTCCTATAATGTTTCATATCAATTTTTCCTACCAATGTTTCCTATCAATTTTTCTATCAATGTTCCCCATCAATGTTTCCTATAATGTTCCCTGTCAATGTTTCCTACCAATGTTTCCTACCAATGTTTCCTATCAATTTTTCTATCAATGTTCCCCATCAATGTTTCCTATAATGTTCCCTATCAATGTTTCCAACCAATGTTTCCTACCAATGTTTCCTATCAATGTTTCCTATCAATGTTTTATATAATGTTTCCTGTCAGTGTTTCCTATAATGTTTCCTATAATGTCTCCTACCAATGTTTCGTACCAATGTTTTCTATCAGTGTTTCCTATAATGTTTTCTACCAATGTTTCGTACCAATGTTTCATATCAGTGTTTCCTATAATGTTTCCTATCAATGTTTACTATTAATGTTTCCTATAATGTTTCCTACCAATGTTTCCTATCAATGTTTCCTCTAATGTTTCCTCTAATGTTTCCTCTAATGTTTACTCTCAATGTTTACTCTCAATGTTTCCTATCAATGTTTCCTATAATGTTTCCTACCAATGTTTCCTATCAATGTTTCCTCTAATGTTTCCTCTAATGTTTCCTATCAATGTTTCCTCTAATGTTTCCTATCAATGTTTCCTCTAATGTTTCCTCTAATGTTTCCTATCAATATTTCCTCTAATGTTTCCTCAAATGTTTCCTATCAATGTTTCCTTTCAATGTTTACTCTCAATGTTTACTATCAATGTTTCCTATAATGTTTCCTACCAATGTTTCCTATAATGTTTCCTATCAATGTTTCCTATCAATGTTTCCTACAAATGTTTCCTATCAATGTTTCCTATCAATGTTTCCTATAATGTTTCCTACCAATGTTTCCTACCAATTTTTCCTATAAATTTTTCTATCAATGTTCCCCATCAATGTTTCCTATAATGTTTCCTACCAATGTTTCCTATCAATTTTTCTATCAATGTTCCCCATCAATGTTTCCTATAATGTTCCCTATCAATGTTTCCTACCAATGTTTCCTGACAATGTTTCCTATCAATGTTTACTATTAATGTTTCCTATAATGTTTCCTATCAATGTTTCCTATAATGTTTCCTATCAATGTTTCCTATCAATGTTTACTATTAATGTTTCCTATAATGTTTCATATCAATGTTTCCTACCAATGTTTTCTATCAATTTTTCTATCAATGTTCCCCATCAATGTTTCCTATAATGTTCCCTATCAATGTTTCCTACCAATGTTTCCTATCAATTTTTCTATCAATGTTCCCCATCAATGTTTCCCATCAATGTTTCCTATAATGTTTCCTATCAATGTTTTATATAATGTTTCCTGTCAGTGTTTCCTATAATGTTTCCTATAATGTCTCCTACCAATGTTTCGTACCAATGTTTTCTATCAGTGTTTCCTATAATGTTTTCTACCAATGTTTCGTACCAATGTTTCCTATCAGTGTTTCCTATAATGTTTCCTATCAATATTTCGTACCAACGTTTCCTATCAGTGTTTCCTATAATGTTTCCTTTCAAATTTTCCTATCAATGTTTCCTATAATGTTCCCTACAATGTTTCCCTACAATGTTTCCTATCAGTGATTCCTATCAATGTTTCCTATCAATGTTTCCTACATGATTTCCAACAGCTTATTTTAGTTTTTGTCCTCTCTGCAGCTTTAGGACTTTACATTTCTCATCTCTGGAACGATTAATTTATCTTAAACATGAAAAAATATGACAAAGGTTTATATGACAAATATTAAGTTAAATGTTTGAAGTATGGAGAAATGTCTATGTGATGTATATTATTTACTGTTATTTATTAATGTTGATAATGTATTGTGTTTATTAGCAGTTTTCTATATTTGCCATTAATCTTATATGTTATTCTTTTTTTGTTTTTTACTTATTTGTTTCAAAGTAAATAAATATGAAGACAATAATACCAGATGGTTGTCAGTGTCAGTCGATGACTATGAAAAAAATTGCTAAATCTGAGCAAGGAATTGTGGGTATTATATTGTCTCCTCCTTTCCTTAAGGATCGTCCAGTGTTTCTGTTAGGGCCGAACTTTTGAACACAGAGAGAAATCGCCCCCCCTCCTGCAGCCATGTGCTCTCAATCGCCTCCAAAACACTACAGCAAGTTTAAGTCAAAATCAAATGGATTTATTATCCATACAAACATAAAAACAGTTACAAACCGAATCACACTATTAATAACAAAACAAACATATATATATATAATGAAAGTGAGTCCCCATCCGGGCCACACGACAGACAGTTGTGTCTGCCCCATGGTCAGGAGTTGGTCTGAGGATCTCCTGCAATTCGAAGATCCTTTGTCCCTCCAAAGTTACATCTCTCAGCTCATCGATCAGCTCATTGATTGGCTGAAGTCCAACAAGCCCCTCCTTGACTCTTGACCTGTTGACACCTCTAACACCTCACACAGCCACTTTCGCCCAACCCCCGCTCTCAGCACATTCCTTAACCTGATGACACAGACACTCAAACACACTCCTTGGTTTAAAACTTCCTAAGTAAATATACTGTTTCACATAACATCCATAATTAGGAGCGCTTTAAAACTTAAATTCCTCACATTTCCTAAGCTAAAGGAGATAAGAAAGGCAGCATTGAAGCACCTTTCCTTTCACTCCGTTAGGAACCCAATGAGCAAACGGTGTCACATGATGTCATCCAACAATACTTTCCCCATAGACTTAGAATGGGAAAGATCATTTGATGTGAATGAACTTCCTGTATGAACACTTGAATATCTCTTATTTAAATTATCAGCTCCTAAGAAAGAACGACCGGGTTTAGAGGAACATCTGGCTCATTTTACACTCTGGAGTCAAACTGTCTTGTTTTTAAGTCTCTGAGCATCTTTCATAGGAATCAATGGGGAGCTGCCTCAAGGCGTCATCCAGTTTCACAAAGAAACAAAGATAATATTCACTTTTTCACTATTTCCTCATTCTAAAATGTTATCCACATTTTATAGCTGATATTACATTTTTATTTTCATTTTCAAATTAATTGAGTCTCAATAAAAAGTATATAACCATAAATACTGTTGTCCAGTTCAGCTGATATCTTTATTCTTGTTTTTTTTTCTTGAGTTATTGAAAAGGTCTAAAATTACTCATTCAACCTGTACTTGTGTCGATACCCTGAAGGACAGCTGGTGCTAGCTTTGGTGCTATGAAAGGATGCTAGCTCTGGTGCTATGGAGGATACTAGCTCTGGTGCTATGGAGGATACTAGCTCTGGTGCTATGGAGGATGCTAGCTCTGGTGCTATGGAGGATGCTAGCTCTGGTGCTATGGAGGATGCTAGCTCTGGTGCTATGGAGGATACCAATTCTGGTGCTATGGAGGATACTAGCTCTGGTGCTATGGAGGATACTAGCTCTGGTGCTATGGAGGATACTAGCTCTGGTGATATGGAGGATACTAGCTCTGGTGATATGGAGGATACTAGCTCTGGTGCTATGGAGGATACTAGCTCTGGTGATATGGAGGATACTAGCTCTGGTGATATGGAGGATGCTAGCTCTGGTGCTATGGAGGATACTAGCTCTGGTGCTATGGAGGATACTAGCTCTGGTGATATGGAGGATACTAGCTCTGGTGCTATGAAAGGATGCTAGCTCTGGTGCTTTGGAGGATGCTAGCTCTGGTGTTATGGAGGATGCTAGCTCTGGTGCTATTAATATTACCTATTAATTCATGCTTATTACAGGGACCTTAATGTTTTTAGTGGTGTTTGTCATGAGGAGGAACTGTTCCCTCTTTAAAGTGCAGTTTAATTATCATGAGGAAAAACAACCACATAAACCTGAAGACACATGAAAAAGATACCGTGAACATCAGTGAGTTTACGAATCATCGACACGCATCTGAATGCAACAAAACACTTTATTTCACATGCTGATGGTATGACATCACTTCCTGTTTACAACTGTCAATATAATAACATCAGAAAACATTTCATCATCAGCACAGAGACACTCAATCTGCATCAACAAACCACTGAACTGAGGCCAACACTAATGCTAATGCTAACGCTTGTTAACAGAGTGATATGACATGGAGGCTGAGCTACAAAAAACACAGGATTACATTATCCACAAGGGGTGTGGCCTCACAGTAGAGAGGCGGGGCTACAGGGTGCAGTTGGCTTCTGGAGAGAGTCGACATTTAGCCACCGTCAGGTAGGTCTCCACCTGTAAACACAAACTTCATCTTTATTACATCATTATGACATCATTATCATCATCATCACATCATCATGACATCATCATCATCATGACATCATCATCATGACACCAAACCTCCCCTTTTCCTCACCTTGTGCATGTCTTTCTTGAAACAGGCCAGTAGTTCGTAGGTTCTTCTCAGCGACTCGTCGGCTCCCAGACTTTGATAGTAGTTTCCATACGGAGCCAGCTGGAGGGCGGAGCTATCAGGGAAGAGCTCTGCTCCATCCTGATTGGCCTGCAGGGTCAGGTGGTTAGTCATACTGGTACACTGTTTTCATTAGATTAGTGTTCACGATATCATTTATGTGTGTTCTTACCTTGATCAGCAACAGGATTCCCGTCTTCAGTTCGGACAGTTTGGGGGAAATCTGGATTCTAGGAGCAGAACCTCCAGACAGGGAAAGACTGGGAAACTCCCAAGACTCAACCAATCGATAGGAGATAGATAACAGCTTCAACACCTAGAACCAATCAGATGATAGGAGATAGATAACAGCTCCAAAAGGGAATCAATGTTAAAATAAACAACTTCTCAGCAGAGATAAACATGTTTAAAGTTTGGTAGAAAACCGGCTAGCTAATATCTTCGTTCATGACAACTGCTTAAATTAAGTCTTAGTCTGACACAAGTATAGTGCAGTATTGTGTAGTAGTATAGTGCAGTATTAGTCCTGTAATGTGTAGCAAAGTGCAGTTTAGTGTAGTATAGTATAGTGCAGTATAGTGTAGTATAGTATAGTGCAGTGTAGTATAGTATAGTGCAGTGCAGTATTGTGTAGTATTGTGCAGTATAGTGTAGTGCAGTGCAGTATAGTGTAGTATATTATAGTACAGTGTAGTAGTGATAGTACTCTCACAGAGCTGCGTTGGGTCTCATGCTTGTCGATTGGGGTGATGATGTAATCAGAGTTGCAGAAATCTTGCAGGAAGATTTTGTTGAGTTGACGTTGCTCCTCGGTTTGCAGAGAACTCTCCTAACAAACACAAATACACCCAGTAATACCCCCAGTAATACACACAGTAATACACACAGTAGTACACACAGTAATACACACAGTAATACACACAGTGATGGTTCATATTTCCGTCTCTGTTGAGCTGCTGTTGACTTACAAAGTCGGAGAAGAGTCTCTGAGCGAGCAGGTGGAGGTGTTGAACTCTGCCAACAGCGATGGAGAACAGACGGCTGTCTGTGATTGGCTGAGAGGAGACGCCAAGACACACCACCGACAGCAGGAGGACAACTGAGAGACAGACAGGTAAGAGACAGACGGGTGAGACTTATAATAAAGTAAAAGAAAACATTACAAAATAAAAGAAAATGAGTTCTGTCTCAACAGCTCTATTCAAACCACTGATCTTCATGTCTTACCTCGGTCCATGGCTGGTCTGGGATCAGTTCTGGTTCAGGTTCTGCTAAATTTGATCTAAGGTCAGTTGTTCTGTGTGTTCTGTTTTCAGCTCAGAGTTTAGTGGTTTTATAGAAGAAAACTTGATGATTATATTCATCAACAGAAACATGAAACGAACAAACAACACTGTGTGTGTGTGTGTGTGTGTGTGTCTGTGTGTGTGTTGACCTCTAATAACATTAACGCCCTAATAATAATATTTATTGAACATGAAAAACTGGGTGGTGACGTTCAATTGATTTTAAGGTGAAAATATTTCAATATGAAGAAAAAATCGAAGTGACGTTACAAGGAAACTAAATAATAATAATTATTATTATTATTATCATCATTAAAATAATAATAATAATTACAATATTCTTTATATTATTATTATTATTATATATTTTATGAATGGAAATCAAGATGTTTTTTGTAAGGGTTAGGTCAAAAAGAGGCCGAAATGATCGTGGAGCTACCAGAAAAAAACTATTCACATACTGGTTCTAATTTTCTGAAACAATGTAAAAAAAAAAAAAGAAACGTCCCTGAAAATGAAATAGCAGTTGCTACTGAGACTAATACCTGAAGGACTGAGAGTAATAATAATAATAATAATGCATTTTATTTGTGACGCACTTTTCATTTAAAAAATCTCAGAGTGCTCAGAGTAATACCTGAAGGACTGAGAGTAATCCCTGAAGGATTGAGAGTAATCCCTGAAGGACAGAGTAATACCTGAAGGACTGAGAGTAATCCCTGAAGGACTGAGAGTAATCCCTGCAGGACTGAGAGTAATATCTGCAGTACTGAGAGTAATATCTGGAGTACTGAGAGTAATACCTGAAGGACTGAGAGTAATATCTGCAGTACTGAGATTAATACCTGAAGGACTGAGAGTAATACCTGAAGGACTGAGAGTAATCCCTGCAGTACTGAGAGTAATACCTGAAGGACTGAGAGATGAAAAAGTACAATACAGTACGTTAGAGTACAGGAGAGATCAATAAAGGTAGGTAAAGTACAATAGAGTACATTAGAAATCAGACGAAATTGATAAAGTACAATGGAGCACAGTAGAGATCAGTAGAGTACAATAGAGATTGTGTTATTTAAGAGGAATCATTTCAGTATTATATATATTATAAGTTCTTTATCTCGGCTGATTTACAGAAACTAGTTGCTGATGTAAACATTTAAAAATGTTCTGTTCTTTCAGAAAACAAAATCAGATGTTTGATGTTTTTGTCCTCAGAGATGTGAATTTATTCACAGGTGTCACTGATCTGAGGTCAGACATTCAGCAGAGAGGAGTGACATCACACTGGAAACTGAGTTTATTCAACGCTCCGTGAAACTGATCCGACCAGAGAGTTCAGCTCAGATACATGAAACAGGAGAAGTGACACAACAAAGATAACAGTTTCATCTTGTTATCCTCGTTCACGAACAGCTCGATAACAAACAGCTCGTTAAATAACAGCTCGTTAACAGACAGCTCGTTACCTAACAGCTTGTTGATAAACAGCTCGTTAACAAACATCTTGTTAACAAACATTTAGTTAACAAACAGTTTATTATAAAAGTGTTTCTGTATAAAGGTGTACACGTATAAATGTGTACAGGTATGAATCTGTTTAGGAATACAGGTGTACAGCAATAAAGGTGTACAGGTATGAGTGTGTTTAGGCATAAAGGTGTACAGGTACAAAAATGTTTAGGTATTAAGGTTTACAGGTATAAAAGTGTACAGGTATGAAGGTGTACGGGTGTAAAGGTGTACGGGTATAAATTTGGTTAGGTATAAAGGTGTACAGGTATAAACGTTTTTATGTATTAAGGTGTATTGGTATAAAGGTGTACAGGTATAAAAGTGTACAGGTATGAAGGTGTTATGTCACAGCTCTGCCCCTTCTCTCCTGTCTCTTTATTTCTCACCCACCTCACTCACCTATCAGCTCATTCAGTGCACTTGTCAGCCTCCCTCATCATCAGCCTAACTCCCTTCACCTGCCTCTATCCAGCCACTATTTAAACTCCTGTCTCTCAGTCACTCCTTGCCAGATCATTGCCATGTCTACCCGCCCGTTTGGCTCGTCTTGTTCCCGGTTTCCCCGTCTGCCTGCCCTGCCTCGTCCTGCTGGATTTCCCCCCTCATCTCTTGTCTCGTCCGTGGATTCCCTGTTGTGTTCCTGTAAGTTTCCTGTTCTGATTTCATTATTCATTAAATACCTGCTTCACTCTACTTCTGGTCTTGTCTGCCTTTGAGTCCTCCACCACACCCCGTGACAGTTTAGGTATAAAGGTGTACAGGTATAAATTTGGTTAGGTATAAAGGTGCAGGTATTAAAATGTTTAGGTATTAAGTGTAGCCCACCTTCTCAATTCCAATTTTAGTTCAGGATCTTCAGAATATACCCCTGTTGCATGAGAGGTGAATTGGAGAGGGTCTATGAAATGATAGAATTTAGGAATGTGCCTACAATAGCCAAATTTAAACGAATATACTCTGACTAAGGTGCAGAGAGGCCTGGTTATCTTAATACAGCTATACTGTCCTGTGCGTTCAAACTCCCATGCATTCATATGTAGCCCTGTTTAGCCCTTACTTGCTACATTGACATACATCACTTCAACAAATTAATATTTAAACGATCAACATTTATTATAACATCAACATTGTGACCCACAGAAAAATACAATATAACACACAATAATGATACCCAAAGATGTGATAGTCAGTGTGACGGTACCAGGATGTTGGCGCGCTTGTTGGAGCTCAGTTGAAATCCTGAAGGAACATTTGTGGTGTACTCACTGTTCCTCGGTTACCCAGAGAGCGGCACGTCTAGTCTCCACAGATCCAACATCTTAGCTAATAGACTCAACAATTCAGACTTGATGTCTTAACCTTGCAAACAGGCTACTGCTTTGAAATCCTCTTTTGCTCCGTCAGTTGAAATCACGAGCAGAAAACTACCATGAAAACAGCCCACTTTATTCCTCTTCAGAGCCGCACCGTTACTCCACGAACATCCGTTTTGATCCCTCGACGGACTGTCCTGTCAGCCTTTGTGTCTCCCCGAAAGAAAAACTCACCTCTAAAGTTAGAGCGTCGTGTTAAACAACTTCTATATTATCCTTTCAGTTCTCCTCGGTGCATTAACATTGTCTAGTGTCCGTGTTTCTGAAGTTAAAACAGTGCCCTCTGTCATTCCTCTCGGCTCCCCTTTGTCCACTTCCCGCTTTCCGGTCCTTAGTCCCGCCCCTCTAAAAACCTGGCAGGCCACCAAAAACTCCCATCAGACTCTTCTGATTGGCTGGCAACACAACGACACCTGACCAACCAATACGACAAGGACACGGGAGGTTCAAGGGCAACTCGAACCGTAGCACACATAAGCACTTCTCCAAACCATGAACACAAATGCAAAAGTACTGTTTTACAGACATAAAAAAAAAAAAAAACACACATGTAAACAAATTAGCAGGGCGCTACATAAGGTTTACAGGTATAAAGTTGTACTGGTATAAAAGTGTTTTGTTATAAAGGTGTGCACGCTCAAACATTCAGAATCGACCAATCAGCAGGATGATGACAACACACCAATCCATTAAGTTTAGTTTTTTTATTAACGACAAGCCACAGTTTGACAGTCTCTAATTGAATTATTTAAAGAAAGAAAAGATGGACAAAGATTACTGCACAGATTAATACAAATAAATAATATAATAAACACTGAAATTCCACAAATAATACATGAAATAGTAAAGAAATAAAAAAAAAGATCAAAGTAAAAGAAAACAGAAAAGAAGGCTGCAGATTAATTCGATCATTAATGGTCAATATTTATTTCAACTTTTCTCAACGTACGTCCTTGATCTGATACGAAGTATCGATCTGATACCAGTGCATCATAATTCATCTCTATGTAACAACTGCATTCATTCAAGATTCTGACCAAAAACTACATTTTAAAAGATTCAATTTGAACACATGATAATAACGTTATTAACCCTCGCCCAATCCTCAATTTTACTAAATGGACTTTGAACGCCTCATAATGTAACTCAATGGAAGCCCCATTAATAGCTGTTAGCTTCGTTATTTAGCCGAAATAACGACAATCAGGACTGTGCTGCTAGCAGCTAACGCTAACTAGCTCTTCTCCCGATTTCAACACAGATCTGTTGTTCACAATGTAGCATAATCAAAGTAAACAAAAGCTTGCAGGTCTGTATTTCCTGCAGGAGAGACGTCATAGACAACAGTTACATGATGTCATCGTCATAAGGAAGTACTTCTGTCTTCACAGTCACGTCCGTGTATGGCGGGGGCCTCACTTACTGATCTTTCAGTTTTATTTCAGACTGCAGCAGAAGGTTCACAAAATGTAGCTTGATTCTGAAAATGTAGATACACTCTACACTACTGCCAACACTGATAACATCATAACTGTTACTAATAACCTCAAGTTGACCTCAAACCTCAAAGTGTAGGTAGCACTTTATTTCTACTAGATTATGATGTATTTCAGATGATTAACGGATCATCTTTGATCTAATTTGTTTGTTATATTATGATGAAGTACATGTTAAGCTAATAATTATATTTTAAAGACCATATTTCAGTTACCTTTAATGGAAATAATTTGGCGTGATTTGAAGGCTGACTTTATGATTTAAACAAGATGTTGTAATCTCTTTCTTTCTTTGTGTAGAACCATAGCAATCAGAAGCAATCACCTTCCAACCAACGTCTTGGCTAAATAAACGGCACAAGTGATTGTAACCTTGTTTCCTGGTGGTGTGTGGCTCCAGTTTGAACATTAAATCCGTAACAAACACAGTGATAAAACATTTGGTGAAGAGCCATCTATTGTTCAGGATCCGTCATCAGTTTTTATAGAAGCTAACAGAGAGATTAGTCCACTGCTCCTCCAACGAAGGAAAACAGGAAGAAACAGGAGACACGTGGTAAACATCAGACAATAGACTCCCTCAGGTTCTCATCCAGCAGGAAGTTGGAGGTGTTGAGAGGAGGAGCAGCGTGGAGTAGAAAGTCTCTCTGAAGCTCCACCCGGGTGGGTGAGACAGGCTCCTCTGTGTCCTCGCTGTCTCCGTACAGCTGATTGATGCGTTTACAGAGAAGTCCTTCTGTCTCAGGTGACAGCTCGTCTCGCCGTCCCTCCGTCTTCTCTCTGTATTTGTAGGAGGCCAATCTGACCGTCCGCTTTAGGAGGTGTTTCCTGTACACTCTCTGGATCACCGTCGCCGCCACCTCTTCCTGTTTCCTCCGCAGAGTGCTGCTGATTGGTTCATACGACACCTGTAGGTAACAATGGTTATCTGTGACTTCAGTATACTTTGATAAAGGAAACAATATCCGACCCTTTTAGAATATGACAATCGTTCAAACTGTCTAAAATAACAGAGTGAAACCTTGGAGGGATTGTTGGCCATGAACTTCTCCTCCATGCTGGCTTTGAGAGCGTCCATCTCTCCTGAATCACCCAAAACCTACACACATATAATACTAATAATGTGATTTAATATAACACAACATCCAACGAGACAAAACATGAAATAATGTAACATGACATAACATGTGAGCAGGTCATCTGACCTGTGCAGTGAGAGCCAGCAGGATGTCCAAACAGTGGATCTTGTCCCCAGGAACCAGAGGCAAATCCATGTGGATCAGTTTAATGGTGTTTGGTTTGGAGATCCTCAGAGGATCCTTCAGAGTGTCGCAGAAATCTGACAGCTTACTGTGGAACACAGGAGAGTCTATCAGAGCTCCGTAGAGTCCGATTAGGATCCATCACTACCAGTTGAAGACTCACCTGTACTGAATGAATTGAGAAGCATCGGGGTCAAACTTCTCCCAGGTTTCATAGAACATCTCAAAGTCGTCCTCACACAGTGGGTCAGCGCTCTCCTCTGTAGCCACGTTGAAGTTCTCCAGGATGATGGCGATGTACATGTTGACCACCACTAGAAAGGACATGATGATGTAGGTGGTGAAGAAGACGATGCCCAATGCCGGGCTGCCACAGTCCCCCCTCACCATGGATCCGGGGTTCTCTCTGTCGGGGTCGCAGTCCGGCGGCGTGTTCATAATGGGGTTCAGCAGACCGTCCCATCCGGCTGACGTGGTGATCATAAACAAACAGATCATGCTGTTCCCAAATGTCTCAAAGTTAAACATGTCGTCGATCATGGCCTCCTTCCTCACGTACGCAAAGTTAGACATGCCGAAGATGGAGAATATAAACATGATGAGGAAGAGGAGGAGGCCGATGTTGAAGAGGGCAGGAAGTGACATCATCAAGGCGAACAGCAGCGTCCGGATCCCCTTGGCTCCACGAATGAGACGAAGGACTCGGCCGATTCTAGCCAATCGGATTACACGGAAGAGCGTGGGAGAAACAAAATATTTCTCAATGATGTCAGCAAGGAGGAGGCCTGAAGGGAACGAAGTAAGGAAACAAGACAAAATGTTTTTCTTCTGGGTTAAAGAGAACATGGTCGCTTCATCTCTGATCATATTCAATACCCCATAAATTACACCAAAACTTTAAGACATTTAAAGACATTTGTTGGCCTTAAATGTAAATAGAAGACACTTCGAGACAGCAATGAATGATGACATCACTTGATGAGACAATGACATCACCAGACACCGATTCACTGACTCACCTACAATAGACAGGATGACGACAACAAAGTCAAAGATGTTCCAGCCAACAGCAAAGTAGTGCTGCCGCAGAGCGATCATCTTCAGAGAGCACTCCGTGGTGAAGACCACGATGAAGACCAGGTTGACCCAGTACAGGATCATCTCTTTGTCCTCGCTCTGCTCGTCCGTCTCCACCATCATGGTCACCATGTTGAGGCAGATTAACACCATGATGAAGATGTCGAAGAGCTGAGTCGTCACCAGGTCAAAAACCAGAGCCTGGAACTTGTTCTGGTGAGACGGAGAGACAAGAAACAGAAGACGGACTGAAAGCTTTTCACACCTGGATTTAACGAAGTCTGGCAGGAAGGACCTGGACTGACCTCCGGCCGTGGAACCGGTTTCTGAGGTTTTTTAGAGCCCAGTTTCTTCATGGCGTTGTAATATTTCTTCTGCTCCTCTGTCATGAAAAGATCTGTTCCTCCCAAGTAAAGACAACAGAACAGAGGAACAGATTAATGTCTGTTATCAGACATCAGAGTTTAAAATAAGGTCAGTGAGTAGAAACATATCTTTGATTTCTGCTGGTTGAAGTTGTCGATGATGACTCCAATGAAGAGGTTCAGGGTGAAGAAGGAGCCGAATATGATGAAGATGACAAAGTAGAGGTACATGTACAAATTGGCCTCGTACAGCGGCTGGAACTCCACCTACACAAGGTATAGTAATCATGGTAACCATGGTAACTAGAGTCAAGTCACTATGAAGGTAGTTTTGTTCCTGTACCTGTTAAACCAGCATCTACACCACTATAGTACCTGTTAGTACCAGTACTAGTACCAGCATCTGTACCACTTTAGTACCTGTTAGTACTAATACCGGTACTAGCACTAGTAGTACCGGGATCAGTATTAGTACTTTTATCACTATCATTAGGAGTACCTGTTATTATCAGTACTAGTACCGGTATTAGTACTTGTTCATGTATCAGCGTCAGGTCCAGTATTAGTATCAGTATTAGTACTAGTATTAGTATCAGTGCCAGGTCCAGTATAAGTATCAGTATTAGTTAGTGGTGTAACGGATCACGGATCGATCCGTGATCCGTTCAGATCAGCCCTCACGGTTCGGATCACTTGTGAACCGCGGATCAATTGAGTATTTTTTTTCTATTTTTTTTTTTTTACAGTTTAATTAAAACCTTTTGGGCCCTAGCCCTATTTTTAGGCCTCTTCGCGGAAATTGCATAGCCATACGCAAAAGAGTCCTGAGCTCTAACTACAAGGTCTATTTTAATAATTTTGATGCTAGAATACTGGTAACACTTGTGAGATGTGTTTAATTGTGTAAATATGGTGTATATGTTACTGGTTAATAACTGATATACTTATGGCACAGCTCAAATTGACAAATTTCTAGGTTCGCCTGGAAAAAAGCACTTGTATTGAACATTTTTTTATTTAAATAATGCAGCTGTAAATCTAAAACCACACAAAAGTCATAGAACAACACGTGTTACATGTCCCCACAACATATTTTACTTCGATTGAGTGAAGAAAGGCCAGCATAAATGGTCATAAAAATCAAAATTATGATTTTCGGAACCAGCTGTTGCATTGCTGTATACTCATTTTATATACTATATAACTACATATTAACTATATATTCACTTTTCTTATCACTAAGAGTGTTCAATAATCCTAATAAATCAGTTTGACACAATTTTGAATAATTTTGAGCAGTTATGATTTTTCATATCTGTCATTCATAACAATAAATGGCTCATAATGTGTGTCATGTGACCCTGGTAAGGCCTATTTACTAGTGTGAGACATTTTTAGATGCGGGATAGTCCAACGGGAGCCATGCAGGGGTGTTTGATCGTATCCGGGTCTGTTTACTGGCTAAAAATCGCAAAATGCTGGGCGAACCCCCCTCTCTACATGGATTGCTCCACCCCACAGAATCGTCTGCCATTTTGTCATTCATTCCGCCAGCGCATTGATCTCACTCACAGGCATGCAGCACAACATGGAGGAAAGAGCTGCACCGAAATCCGCTGGAATAAATCCGTTTTTCGTCGCCAAAACGGTCAAAACGTAAGTTTTTTTTACCCAAATTTTTTTCTCGTGACCTGTGGCTGATGTTGGCATGCATACCCATAACGTTTGAACGGTTTGAAAGAGAGTAATTTGGACGCCGCTGTGCGTTTCCGGGTCGAATCGTGCCCCTGCTGCATGTGTTCAGCCGCCATGTGCGATCATGCTCCGTGATGAGAGAGCCATAGAGTGAGCATAGATCGTCGATTTTTGGCCAAAATTGTGGCAAATCTTCCAGATATCGTCCAGATATGATATTAGTTCATGTATAATTGTGTTTGCAGTGTTTACAATGGCTGGTATGATGATGTTGCTCGGACTTTTCACGTTAATTCGATATGTATTTTGTCTGGAGCAATAATCATATTTCTTTATGAAAAATGCTTTCTACGACACGCTGAATGCTGCACACTCTAAAAAAGCCCCCCACCGGGGGCTCTCGGGTCCAAAGGGTTTTAATCATCACTGCGTGTAATAATGTTTTACTGCTGCTGTTCCTTTTCAAGTAACAAGTCCCCGAATATCAATGCAGAGTGTCAGTGAACAGATATAAAGCAGTAGTGTGTTCATGTGAACGGAGCAGGTTAGAAGCATTTAACGGTGAAAGTCATGGCGAGCAGAGGAACTTGAGAAGCCCCCGGCGTCATTTAAGTGGCAAGTTTGGGAGCATTTTGTCTTCCTTGTAACTTATAATGACGGATAACGGTGGTGGACGAAACCGTTACGGTATGTAGGTGTTATTTAAAGAGAAAGACACACAACACCGGCAATACATCGGCATGTCCACACATATGAAGAGACCATCCCGTCTGTCAGCGACGGGGGACACTCCGGTGTGGAAAACAAAGGATTTCAAAATCTGGTTAAAATGCTTGAGCCACGCTACGAAATCCACTCACGCACCCACTTCAGTATGAAGCTTGTTCCAGGCCTCTATGAAAAGGAAAAGACTGTGACTGCTTTCACCATGGCGGAGTGGAGATTCATAGTCCGGTGCTGCAGACGCTCCCTCTGTGACAGTCACACAGACACACACCTGGGGCAGGTGCTGACAGAAGCAGCAGAGTGGAAGCTAGACGGGCCCAATAGCAATATCACAGTCACCACAGAAAGGTCTCCCCTCACTCCAGACAATGGAGATATTCTCATCTTTTTGAAAATAATGTCACAGTAATGGTAAACATTATTGTGTATTTGAATGACATAACCTGACAGGAAGTAAACATAGACCCAAGTTGTTGCCAAGCAGTTCAGTTCAGTTGAAACAGTGGAAGCTAGCTCACAGGCTGTTTCTTTCTTTGAGTATTGATCAAAGGACGAGGGTATCAACATACCTCATGTTGCACTTAAACTTAACAGAATTGAGTATATTTGAATGTTTTATTTATTTCATTTTGTTTCAAATTGGACATCTTCAATATTTTTGTTTTTATGTAAGATTATAGCCCAAAATTCTTTTCTTTAAGTGTTCTTGAAGTTCTTTAATTAATAAATGGAAAGCAAATATTTGTCTGCTCCCCTTTACTTTGTTGATCTGGAAAATGATCCGAACCGTGACTCAAGAACCGTGATCCGAACCGAACCGTAAGGTTTGTGATCCGTTGCACCCCTAGTATTAGTACTAGTATTAGTATCAGCGCCAGGTCCAGTATAAGTATTAGTACTCGTATCAGGGTCCAGTATTAGTACTAGTAGGAGTGTACATAGTAAAACTACTGGACGGTGCACTGACGTCTCTGGAGTCCACGGCTGCGTACATGATGTCCATCCAGCCCTTAAATGTGGCCTGAAAGAGAAACATTGAGTTCAGCTTTAATCAGACATCTGGATGTAAAACATCCGGTCATCTGCAAACAGTGAAACTAGAAACAACCAGAAAACACCAGTGAACTCAGATTCAAACAGCTGTCATGACTATTATGAGTATGGATATGGCTGTGATGTTATAGTGATGTATAAGCTGTTATAGGGTTGATGGGTATGGATATGACTGTGGTGTTATAGTGATTATTCTATAAACTGTTATAGGGTTGTTGAGTATAGATATGACTGATGTTATAGTGATGTATAAGCTGTTATAGGGTTGTTGAGTACAGATATGACTGGTGTTATAGTGATTATTCTATAAGCTGTCACAGGGTTGATGGGCATTGATATGACTGTGGTGTTATAGTGATTATTCTATAAACTGTCACAGGGTTGATGGGTATGGATATGACTGTGGTGTTATAGGGATTATTCTATAAACTGTCATGTCTGATGATTTTAATGACTCACCACTTGCAGCAGCGACAGGTAGCCCATCCCCACATTGTCGTAGTTGACCTTTATGTTCTTCCAGCGGACCTCGGTGAAATTCACCTTCATCAGAGCGAAACACTCAGTCCTGTTGTTGACGACTTCAGCAGGAAACGTCTCCTCAGACGTCTCGTTGAAACAATAATAAAACTTTCCTGCAAACAGATTCACTCCCATGATGCTGAAGATCAGCCAGAAAATCAGACAAACCAGCAGCACGTTGAAGATGGACGGGATCGCTCCGACCAGGGCGTTCACTACTACCTGCAGACAGACAGACAGGTACAGGGAGAGAGACATGTAGACAGGTAGCCAGGTCAATGCACTGATACAATAATAACTAATACACATTCATGTGGAGCTGCCTTCTATTGATGGGTTCAGGAATTCTGGACCAGTTGAAGCTTGGACAGGTTTTACTGGCTCAGACAGACAGACAGAGTAAGATAGATGGTTAACACCCTCTGGTGACAGAGAGGTTACATATTGATAAACCTGTCTGTCTGTGTGTCAGTGTTTAAAATGCCTGTCTCACCCTCATGCCCTCGAAGCGAGACAGGGCCCTCAGGGGCCTCAGAGCTCTCAGAGTCCTCAGAGACTTGATGGCTCCCAGCTCAGAGTATCCCAGGATGTTTGCTGTCAGAGACACCAGAGACACCTGGAAGACAAGCACACCTGGCGATGACATTACACATCCAAACGCCAGAGACCCGACGGAGACTCCTCTGTAATCTATAATAATAACAACAATAATAATATTAATAATGATATTAGTGGAGCCTGATCTTTATCTGCAACCGTGCACTAATCTGGCTTCAAACACAATTTTTTAAAAAGCCTTTTGAATGTTGATTTACAAATCAAATGTTAACTTTATAAATGAAGCTTCGAACTATTCGGTTCAGTCCAACTTCATTTTGTGTTTACTGATCAGGATGCGTTTAATGTTGCCGTGTCACTCTTTATACTACAGTATAAGTATAAAGTGTATATATATATATATATCTGTAGTATAAAGTCTAGTGATGCGGATGCTTCTCATTGGTTCTTTCATACGATGATAAGAGCTGCGTCATATCAGACGCCACAGACCTAGCGTTGGTCTTTGAACAGGTTATTACAGTGTTCCTCTCATCACTTCCCTGTTAGGTGAGTTCACTTAAGTATCATTACTGTAGCTATGGTTACCGACAGGCATTACTGTTCTTACGTCTACGATGAGGAAGTCGAGCCAGCACCAGGCGTTGGTGAAGTAGGTCTTGAATCCGTAAGCGACCCACTTGAGGATCATCTCCACCACGAACACATAGGTGAACACCTGGTCCGCGAACTCGAGGACCGTCTTTATGACCCGCCGCTGCTCCAGGTAGACGTCCTCAAATGCCTGTTCACACACAGACTAACGTTACCACATGGAGAGTCTACCCTGACCCACACGTCAGAACAGGAACAACTCCCCCAAAAACCCTTTAACGAGGATAAAAACAGAAGAAACCGCAGAGATCATCAGAAGAGGATCTGAAGAGTGATAGATGTTTTATTTATAAAAACTAAAGTCCTGAGTCATAGATTGAAAGTGAGGAGACATGGAGATGAACTTTTGGACAACCATCTCAATATGTACAGCAAGTTCAGAAGTGTGATTTACTCCAACCTCAGTCTGGAGGTTCTTCTCAGGTCTTTGTATCCACTCTAGTCCTAAATCTAAGTAGAGTCAGATACATTAAGTTCAACTCTAACTCAGAGCAGATAGTTTCAGAAGAGCTCTTCTAGTTTACAGGATTATCTCGTAAAGTCAGATAAATTTTATTTATTCTATGATTAAGATCAATCTATTGAGCCAATCAGAGTCAGGGGCAGAATCACATGTAACAGTTAAAATGATGAATTCATTTGTTTCATGTTGGTAAAGTTAAAAACCAGGATCTGTGAACACAAGTGTTCTTTACATAACCATGATGACAAATCATTGCTGTAACAGTCTGAATGGAGACGGTAAAGATCAGCTGATCGATTCCACCGGAGATGAAGACGCAGAGATGAGAGAAATGGAAAGAAGAGCAAAGCAGATTCAAACTCTGCAGGAATGTGAGGTCACTGGAAAATAAGGCGGACGAGCTGAAAGTCGCTAGAATCTTAAAGTGTAGCTTCCTGTGTTTTACTGAGCCGAGGCTCCACAAACAGATACCAGACTCAAAGGTGACCCACAGAGACCTGAGCAGGTGTCAAGGGCTTCACAACACTGCTCTTCTGATCTATTATCTAATTCTCACAATCTTATCACGCTGGCCCGGAGGATTGTACACCGGCAGCTACAACAAACAAAAACAACAACAAAGATCATCGGCGATCAGCAATTCTGATCGAGACATCTGAATTTATGTTATTGTTTACTAAGTCATTATTATTCATCATGATAATACTGTTTATTAATGGTTAATAAACAAAACAAAAAAAAGAATAAAAATGGAATGGGCTAATAAGGGTTAATAGGGGTTATTAAGGGGTGATAAGGGGTTATTAAGGGTTAATACGGGTAAATAAGGGTTAATAATGGTTAATAAGGGTTAAAGATATTCTCACCTGGGTAACATGTGGCGGCCATGTTAGTAGTCCTATGGTCAGTTTATCAGCCTGCTAATGTTGGCCATGTTGTCTCCACAGGTTAGTACTCACACCGCATGCCTTTTTGAGAACCAATCAGATCAGACCTACACGGTCACGTGATCACATTAAACAGACATTATGGGGACATTATTATGTATAAATAAATAACCTATAAAAACATATAAGAACATTTACCAGAGCTCCACTGCTCAGCAGGATCATGAAAATGATGAAGGACTCAAAGTAGTTGTGTTCTACGATGGAGAAACAGGTTCTCCTGATGTTAGACCACACCTTTCCTCTGCTCTGGGACGTGTCTATGTCCAGGAATGGACAGCGTCGGTAACACTCTGAAACGAATCAGACAGTTATATAATAATGTGTACAGACGGGAACAACATGTCACCTGCTGTCTTCTTCTTCTGTTAACCTGACGATATCTTTTCACTCTCTTCTTCTGTACATTCATATCCGGCTCTGACACACTGACCTACAACTTGATTTCTATTCATTTAAATTAAACTTAAATGCTGAATGTACATCTCTTCCTGTTTTTCATGACAATAATCAAACATATTCTGGTTCTGATTGTTACAGGAACGAACAGTTCATTTAAACACTTTGTCCTTGGTCACCGCCAGCTGCGCTTCTTTGAGCTTCAACTTTATTCAACTTCTTCCTGTTTTTGGCCGTACGGAAGCCTCTGTAGGACAAGCCTCTGGCACCATGCGTATATATATATATATATATATATATATAGTGTTGGGCAACGATTACAATTTTTTTTTGCGATCAATCGCATCGCATGACTGTTATGCGCAAAATTCAATAATGAATTCAAAAGTAGTGTATTGTGCACTTTTATTTTGAAAGTACTGCTATATGAACAAAAGGTCAATAACATTTGGTTTGTAAACACTTTAAACACATCAGGTTCTTGTTAGCAGCAGTATTCCCTTTACACAGCAGTTATAACACAGTTATAATGATTCTGATCATAGATATTCAGCCGGTGTTCACAACTTTATCTTCATGTGTGTAAGAGATGCAATTTAAATATACACCTTGAAAACTGCAAACCTATCTACGTCACGTTTTTTTCCTTTTTCTTTATGTTTGATAAATTCTCAGTAGCGATAACTAAATGATGCTTATTATACATATTACAAACAAAACACTTTAAAAACTCTAAAACAATAATTTAAATTAATCATTTATTTTTTTGGTATTGTGGTCAGACACATATGCAACGCTGATTACCGTAATATGTGTGGTATTTGTTATAAATGTACGTTGGTACATAGAGGGTGATAAGAAGCTATGCCTGGAGGGACTTAGGACCCAGGGGAAAGTAGGTGAAGCATGGAACCTGTAGTCTGTACCGGGGCAGTAACCTGCATGAGGAAGTTATGCTCATAAAGAGTTGCAGTTAAGAGCAGTTTGTTCTCACGTGTGTGTGTGTGAGACAGAAGGGACCGACGGTGACGGAGTGACGGGGGGTTCCGGACCTGGCATGTCACCCGGGGGGGGCAGCAGCAGCAGGAAGTGACGCCACACAAACACAGCTGTTCACCGCTTGCTGCCTGGTTCTTGTGTTAAAAATGTCCGCTTAATAATAATAACAAAAACTGCGTTAACGCTCGATAATATAATTGTCGGCATTAATTAATTAATGCGTTAACGCGATAATAACGCATTAACTTGCCCAGCACTAATATATATATATATATATATATATATATAAAGTCAGTGATGGACGTACAAACAGGGACCGCCTCCCAGTGAGAGCTTCTGAATGGCTCCTCAGCAGCTTCATTACGAAGGAAAACTGAGACTCAACAGAGCTTTTTATTGATCATTGATTGGTTCCTTTTCTTCAATACTTTTTTACAAGTTATACAAAGGTGTATTCGTATTAGTTTGTTTCTGCACTACTTCTGCTCTGGTTTATGCTCTTAGATGCTTGTGTAAACAAGGACATGCACTTATGACTTCTGGTGACTAGACCTCAGAGAGGCCGGGTTAGAGTCCCAAGACGGGGTTGGAGTCCCGCGTCTAGACGGGGTTAGAGTCCCGCGTCCAATTGTCCGGGTTAGAGTCCCGAGGCGGGGTTGGAGTCCCACGCTAAATAAGACCTCAGGGAGGCCGGGTTAGAGTCCCGCAATGTGACAAAACTGTATTGATAAAACTGTAGTGATAAAACACAACTTTTCTTTTTTCTTTTTTGTGTTTTAATGACTGTTTTTATTGTTTCAATGTATGTTTTAAATCTCCTTTACTTTTGCCTTATGTTTTGATGCTTTTAATGGTTTTAAATGGCTGAAATGTGCTATACAAATAAACTTGCCTTGCCTTGCCTTACCTAGTAGTTCTCTTGAATACCGATGTTGAATACACTTATTGTAAGTCCCTTTGGATAGAAGCGTCTGCTAAATGACTGATGTAATGTAATGTATGTGTGTGTGTGTTTTCGTACGGTCACTGAAGCAGTCCTCAGGTGTGTTGGCTTCGTGCTCTTCTTCTTCGTCCTCAGGAGCTTCAGGATTTTTCTGTACGGTGCTGCAGACCGACGACTCGTCACACTGAACAAACACATCAGACATCGTTGATATTCATGTTCAGATCTCACAGACAGTCCAGTACTAGTTTCATCTAATTAAGTTTCCTGATCTGGTCAAACTTGTACTGAATGCTGCCTCAGACTAAATGTATTTTATTCTCCAGAATCACCCATAGACTTGAGAATTTAACCTTTTTTTCACTCTTATTAATACCTGAATTCGGCTCTTTGACTTTTTGAACAGCAACTGGCTCTAAACGTCTCAACACTACATCCATCTCTCTTTGATAAACAGCTCACAGTATGTGATGAGAGATGAGTGCATGTGCTCTCACCATGCACTCATCTCTCCTTTAGAACGGTCATGGGTTTGTCTTCACAATACTCACAGTATAAGAGTGTTGTGTTTCAATATGCCTCCTCCAACCTTCACCTTCTTCTAAATACTAATAAAACTAAATAAACTTAAACTTTATTAGAGTCATCATTAAACATGAAATTTGACCTCTGCATTGAACCCATCCCTAGCATATTGTGAGCAGTGGGCTGCTGAGAAGTGCCCGGGGAGCGGTTAGGGGCTCAGTATCTTGCTCAGGGACACTTCGGCACAGGACTCATAGTAGCCGAGGATCGAACCATCAACCATGCGGTTGCCGGTCGACCCTCTCTACCCGTTGAGCCACGGCCACCCCAATGCATGGTCTCCACCTATAACTCACCTTAAGTGGCCTTCTCCCCTCTAAATCTCCTCCCTCGATGGGCCAGAATTATAATTTGTCCTCTCCAATAGATACCTGGGTATCAAACTCTACATTTCACTCTCCTTTCAAACGCTAGTGTCCAAAGTCAGAGAAAGAATTGGTTTCCTGTACTGAAATTGTGGCGACTTAATCTACAGATTTACCAGCAAAAGTCTTCTCAATAAACCGGACGTCATCTTACATCCAGCCATTTGCTTTAACTTTCATTCTCTAGACAACTGGCTATCAGTTATTTAGAAGACTATCATTATCAAAACCCTCCATATCTCCGCTCACTGCTCAACATCTCCAACAGTAACCACAATTTATGTTCTAGTAAAATCCTTAGTATGGTCTTTACTAAAGTCTGTGATCGTCTCTTTCCTTTAATAACTCAGTGTAAGAAATAGTTTATATATATACAGTCCACATCTCTAATGTTGTATGTATTGTGAAGTTTTAATGTTGTCTCATGTTGTTTTATTGCAATAGTTGTATTTATGTTCTCTTCTATTGCTGCTTCTTGGCCAGGTCGTCACTGTAAATGAGAATTGGTTCTCAATTGACTCACCTGGTTAAATAAAGGTTAAAAAAGAATAATAATGAATATAATGCAAGCTGATATTTGGACTATTCAGTCTACCACTAACTGAAGGTTACATCAATATCTGTTTCTGAGTTTCATCTGAACTTGACACTAGAGTTCAATAGAATAGAATAAAGTAGAAAAGAATAGAGTAGAAAAAAATGAAATGAAATGAAATAAAATAGAATAATGTTCACATGGGACTGTGTTTCTTCCTCCTCATCTTCTTCTTCGTCCTCTTCATCATCTTTGTCAGGCGTCTCAAAGTCGGACTCGGCCTCGGCGATCGGGACCCTCGGGCAGGGAACGTTGTCGTAGTTGCTTGTCAGGTTGCCATGGTTACAGTAGAGGGACTTGACCTCTGACACCGGCTGGCTTGAGGTCACAAAGGTCAAAGCTAAAATCTCCTTCGTCGTCCTGTTGTCTTCTTCACTGTCGACCACTATTGATGAAATTCACAAACATGAAAAATCAGTAAGTCACACAAAATACATCCAGACATGAAATCTGTGATTCAATGAACTTCATAGTGAACATTTAATTTGAACATAACGACCTGGAACACTGAATAAATACTGAAACGCAACAAATAATACCAAGAAAAGAACACATAAATAGATACATAAGTCTTTGCTGTAGTTTCAGGTCTGGTCCTACCGGTGTGGTCTGGGTTGATATTGTCCTTCTTTCCAGTGATGGTCCAGATTTGTTCCAGGATCCATTTCTTTGTCCAATCCACAGCCCTACTGATCCGGTTTATGGCGATCTGCAAATTGTTTTCTCCTTCTTCTTCTGGAGCTGCAAGATTATCACCGCTGAATGAGCTCAGCAACAAGGCCAGGAACAGATTCAGGACCTGAAACAAGACCAGGAACATATGAAACAGATTCAAGACCAGGAAAATTGCTCCTGTAGCTGTGCCTATGGTATGATAGAATCTGAATTGTAAGTCGCTTTGGATAAAAGCGTCTGCTAAATGACTGTAATGTAATGTAAATGTAATGAACAGATTCGGGACCTGAAACAAGACCAGGAACATATGTAACACATTCAAGACCAGGAACATATTCAGGACCTGAAACAAGACCAGTAACAGAGGAATCCTCTACTGGACTCTATGGGTTATACTCTCCTCCAATCACGAGCACAAGCTCATTGAAAATTTGAATAAGCGTAGCCAGCAGTCAGGAAGTGCCTACCTGAATATATGTGCACCCCACAGTATATACGGCTACGCCTGTGCTTTTAGAACTAGGGTTACAATATCGTAACCTTCATTCTAACTCACACAGTCTCCACCCTCTACTGGCCTCGATGGGTACAGCAGATGAAATATGCCCTGCCACCACGTAACATCGATCCCAACCACACTGATCCTGAATTAAAGGTTAGCCGCCACAGCCCACCTACTTCTAGGCTACCTAGGCTGCTATAGCTGAGTAAGGCGCCCCTGCCAATCCAGGTAGTATGAAACTGAACTGGGTATAGCCATGGCCCAAATCTGAATGTGTCTGAAAGCCAAGCCACAGCCACCTTGCACTTCACAGTACCTGGGCTATCAAGGAGCACTGGGACATGTATCAAGCCCAGAGGGCGGCTCAGGTGCAACACAACCGACACACACTAACTGTTTTCACCAGTCCTGTGTTGTTCCAGTGAGCACAGACCCTGTTTCAGGGGTCTGAAGTGCTGGAGGAACAAAAACACTTCCTGTACCTCAAGGAGGTTGATGTTTCTGTCCACACCACCAAACGTTCTCCCAAGTTTGGCCCTCCCCCAACCTGTCATAGATGCATACGTCAAAACTGTTATGTAGGAGTTCCCTCATCCCAGCAGAGATAAAAGACGACCCCTATGCCACGGTCCTGCAGCGCCGTGTCCACACATCTGCTGACACACCACATTTGTCATCACAATTAGGAAGTCATGAAAATGAATCCATCGATTCTTGGGCAGCAATCGGCGGACCGGGACACGACAATCACTGATGAAGTTCTTGAAGCGGCGACTCCATTTTTGGAGAAAGGCAGTCTGGATAGCTTAGCTTAGCGTGCTGCCTTATATACTGAGGGGTCTGCAGGTATTCGGGTCGGCACGTCCTGATTGTCCGGCTACATTTATTCATAATTTCAGTGTGTGAAGGTATGCTAGTGATTGGAGGAGAGTGTTACCCGTAGAGTCCAGTAAAGGTCAAAGAGTATCTTTGTGCCTACAGGGACTCACCACCAGGTTTCCGATGACGAGGACCATCATGAAGACAATCAGACACATGGTCTGACCTGAGACCTCCATGCAGTCCCACATGGTCTCAATCCACTCTCCACATAGGACCCTGAAGATGATGAGGAAGGCGTGGAAGAAGTCGTACATGTGCCAGCGGGGAAGTTCGCAGTCGAGTGCGATGCGACAGACGCAGTCTTTGTAGTTCTTCCCGAATAGCTGCATGCCGACGACCGCGAAGATGAAGACGATGATGGCCAGGACCAGAGTCAGGTTCCCCAGAGCACCCACCGAGTTCCCAATGATCTTTATCAACATGTTGAGGGTCGGCCACGACTTGGCCAGCTTAAATACTCGCATCTGGACATGAGACAGGCAGGGAGACAGGTGAGAAGACAGACATATAGACAGACAGGTAAAAAGTAATTTGAGTGATGAGTTCACACCGACCAATCGGAAGGAGCGCAGCACAGACAGGCCCTGAACGTTAGCCAATCCCAGCTCCACCAGACTCATGGTGACGATGATGCTGTCAAAGATGTTCCAGCCCACCTGCAGCCATGGCAACAGAACAATGACAGACACGTGTTACCATGGCAACAAAAACAATGACAGACACGTGTCCATGTATCATGTGCCATGTATCCATGAGAATAGCTGTCATGAGGTAAACGAAAGATGTGAATGAGGATGCTTAAGACTTCAAGTCATGGTGCTGGTTAGAGAACCACCAGTCAACAAACAAGAAGTCTGACCTGGAAGTAGTAGTACGGGTCCATGGCCAGAAGTTTGAGGACCATCTCAGCTGTGAAGATCCCTGTGAAGACCTGAGGGGGGTCAGAGGTCAGCAGAAGAAGCTATTAAATTAATGGGGTTTGACAGATGTTGGAGGTTTACAGCCGATGGCACAAATAAACGGAAGCTGTCCGCTTTGGATTCTTAGCTGACAGAACTTTTGAGTGAGAATATACAAAAGAACATTTTCAAATATAAAAGCATTTTTTTGTTTAAGATCTTTTCAATAATTGCAGAATTTAAATTGTCAGCCAGTAAGTAGGCAGCTCTGACTTCTTTTGGTTGCCTCAGTGAAACAAATCAATCATCAATCCTCATGTTCAGCTAGTGAGGCTTCCAGCTATATGACGGTACACACGTGGACAAAATTGTTGGTACCCTTCCGTTAAAGAAAGAAAAACCCACAATGGTCACTGAAATAACTTGAAACTGACAAAAGTAATAATAAATAAAATTGTACTAAAAATTAACTAATGAAAATCAGACATTGCTTTTAAATTGTGGTTCAACAATCATTTTAAAACACAAACAAATGAAAATGGCCTGGACAAAAATGATTGTACTCCTAACTTAATATTTTGTTGCACAACCTTTTGAGGCAATCACTGCAATCAAGTGATTTCTGTAACTCTCAGTGAGACTTCTGCACCTGTCAACAGGTATTGTGACCCACTCCTCGTGAGAAAACTGCTCCAGCGGTCTCAGGTTTGAAGGGTGCCTTCTCCAGACTGCATGTTTCAGCTCCTTGCACAGATGTTCAATAGGATTTAGATCAGGGCTCATAGAAGGCCACTTCACAATGGGCCAATGTTGTGCTCTTAGCCATTCTTGGGTGTTTTTAGCTGTGTTTTGGGTCGTTATCCTGTTGGAGGACCCGTGACCTGCGACTGAGACCAAGCTCTCTGACACTGGGCAGCACATTTTGCTCCAGAATGCCTTGATGGTCTTGAGATTTCATTGTACCCTGCACAGATTCAAGACACCCTTTGCCAGATGCAGCAAAGCAGCCCCAGAACATAACCGAGCCTCCTCCATGTTTCACAGTAGGTACAGTGTTCTTTCTTTGTATGTTTCATTTTTGCGTCTGTGAACATAGAGCTGATGAGCCAAAAAGCTCCAGTTTTGTCTCATCTGTCCAAAGGACATACTCCCAGAAGGTTTGTGGCTTGTCAATATGCATTTTGACAAATTCCAGTTTCAAAACTGGAGCTTTTTGTGCAACTAAATATTAAGTTAAGGGTACCATCATTTTTGTCCAGGCCATTTTCATTAGTTTTTTTTTTTTTAATTATTCTGTTGAACCACAATTCAAAAGCACTGTCTTATTTGTATTAGTTAATTTTCAGTATATTTTTATTTATTGTTACTTTTGTCAGTTTCAAGTTATTTCAGTGACCATTGTGGGTTTTTCTTTCTTTAACGGAAGGGTACCAACAATTTTGTCCACGTGTGACATCTCCTCTTTTAACCCTCCTTCATTAGCAAGTAAAGTTGTACCTTTTACTTTCAATTCTTTTATTTATTCATTATTGTATGTCTTTCTGCACATTAAGAGGCTGGTGGTCTGCTGATCCGAGGTCAGCTTCATAAATCTTCAGTACATCAGAGAACTGACAGCGATCTAGAAAATACCTCCTGATGTCTACACTGAGTGCACAATTATTAGGCAAGTTGTATTTTTGAGGATTCATTTTATTATTGAACAACTACAGCTCTCGTTCAATCCAAAATGTTAATAAACCTCAAACCTGAATATTTAAGAAAGTAATAGTGAGGTTTTGGCGTGTGCACAATTATTGGGCAACTATTAGTGTGCACAATTATTATGCAACTAAATGAAAAGCGAAAATTTTCCCATATCACTTGTTTATTTTCATCTATTAAAGTGAGAATAATAAACAAACAACTCAAAATTTATAAATAAACATTTCTGACATTAAAAAAAAAAATCAGTGACCAAATATAGCCCCCCTTCTTTTCAATAACAGTAATACGCCTTCATTCATGGATTCTGTCACTTTCTTGATCTGTTGACGATCAACCACAGCCTCCCAGACACTGTTCAGAGAGGTGTACTGTTTTCCTTCACCGTAAATCTCCCGTTTAAGAAGGGCCCACAAGTTCTCAATAGGCTTTAGGTCCAACTAGCTGGTGTAATGTTTCTGTATTGTAATTATGACCCAGACGAACAACGACTTGATGCACTGCAACAGGCTTTTATTCCGAGCTTCATATATACGCTGTTCATGCGGTCTTGCTGACTGACCGTATATATCCTGTTCCGCCCACCAGGTGGTATGGTTCTACTGTGAACATCACATTGCCCTTTTTTTATTTTTAAAGAAATACCTAAAACTTGACATTCTTAAACTAGGCTTGCTCTTACATATTACTCAAACTTCAACAACTCTATTTACTGTACTGAACATTTTACTCATCTAGAGGTATGGCAGCTCTGTATTAACTGTATGCCTTAAAACATTAATTTTACACTCTGTCTTATAGAAATGTTTAACAAACACTTAACTTCTCAAACTTGGCTAAATCAGTACCTTTTAAGTTCACAACAGATCAAATTAGTGTCCATGTCCCTGAGCATATTTATTGTATGCAGCCAAGAGATTGTCCACATTTAACAGTCCATAATCTACCTATAGTCCTGTTGGTAGGCGGGAGGACATCTGTTGTGCCTTGAGGGGTATCTCGGTGTTGTTGATGTATTAGAGGCATCACTGTAATCACAATCCTCATCATCGGGATCTGGTGAGATGTCCATTACTTCTGGAGTGATCTTCTTGAAGAATGAAGAATTCCTGACAATGAAGTGTCCACTTCTGGCTGCTGTGATCATGGAGCCTTTGACTTTGGTCACCGTGTATGGCTTACTGTTATACGGTGCAGTGAGCTTGTTGTGCTTGGGCTGACGATGAAGCACAGCGTCACCTGGAGTGAGAGTGTGTGGTGTAGCATTACGATGAGAGTCTGCATGAGTTTTCATCTTGGCTTTAGCCTTGTTGTCCCTTGCTCTCACTTCAGAGTCTGAACAGTTCCTTGCAGTTTGAGTGATTGAATGAATCTTCGTGTACATCTTGCGTTGGAACAACAGTTCAGCAGGTGATCTTTCTGTTGTGCTGTGAGGTGTGGATCGATACTCACGTAGAAAGATGTTCAGTCGTTGTTTCCAGGGAATGCCTTGTGTTTCGGCCACACGAATAGCTTTGCCTAGGATGCGCATGAATCTTTCAGCTGTAGCATTAGCTTGAGGCCACAGCGGTGTGATCCGGCGGTGGTGGAATCCTAGATGCTCTGCAAACTGGGAGAACTGGTCACTGTTGAATGGGGGACCATTATCAGTTTTCACAACTCTGGGGATCCCAAACATGGAGAAAACTTTGTCCATGACCGGAATGACTGTGTTAGTCGAGGTTGACCTTATGCTCTCTACAACTGGGTAGCGTGTGTAATCATCCGTGATGACAAGCAAGTACTCTCCAGTTGGAAGTGGTCCATAGAAGTCTGCACTAACACTATGCCAAGGAGGTTCTGGCAGAACGGACATTTTTAGTGGCTCAGTATGTGCAACTGGCGTGTTGGCTTGACATGCAAGACAACTGCGTACTACTGCTTCTGCTTTGCGATCAATGTCTGGAAACCAAACCTTGGTTCTGAGTAGGGATTTGGTTTTGACAATGCCCTGATGTCCTTCATGGGCTAGCTGTAACACTCTATCTTGTAGGGCTGTGGGAATTACTATTCTAGTGCCCCGCAGTACAATGTCTGATGCATGTGATGTTGTTAGTTCACTGCTAACTTGTCTGAACTGCTTTACTATGTCAGCATGTCGTGACTTGTCACCCTGGTGCCATGTGTTGTGTCTGATGTGAGCACTAATCTCTTGAAGGATTGGGTCTGCGAGTGTCTCTCTCTTGATCTCCGTGAGTGTCATGGCTTTAGGTGTTGCATGACTTGCGATGAAGTTCACATACTCCTCTGCTACCTTTGCTGCACGTGTACTGTCAGCTGTCTGAGACAAGATAGGATGACGAGACATATAGTCAGCTGGGTTGTCGGCTCCCTTTCGGTATTCCACCTTGAAGTTGTAGGGCTGAATCCTCAGTCCCCACCTCTCAATCCTGGCGGGTGGTTTTGACCTGGGATTGTTCCATATGATTTCCAGTGCTTTGTGATCTGTCACTAGAGTTAAAGGATGACCATAGATATACAGGTGGAAATGCTCACAGCTCCACACAATGGCCAGCGCCTCCTTTTCTGTTTGGGAGTATCTCCTCTCCACATCGCTGAGAGACCGACTAGCATATGCTAGCATGTACTTCACCCCTTTTTCATCTTTTTGGCAGAGGATTGCACCCAGTCCAACAGGGCTAGCATCCACAATCAGTTCTGTCTCTCTACCTAGGTAAAAGTATGACATAGTAGTGTTACTGGTTAGACTGTCTTTCAGTGTCTGTAATGCAACTTGCTGTTCTGGGCCCCATACCCAGGGTGTGTCTTTTCTGGTGAGCTTGCGCAGTGGTTCTGAAATGGAGGAGAAGTCTTTGATAAATCTGGAGCAATAGTTGGCCATGCCCAGCAGACTCCTGATTTCACCTGGATTCTGGGGGTCTGCAGCTTGCTGAACTGTAATGACTTTCTTGGGACCAGCCAGCTGAGACACCCTCTGCAGAGAAGATGAAACCAAAGAACTCGAGCCTGGACTTGTTGAACTCACATTTGTCACAATTGAGTGTGAGACCGCTTTCCCTGAGTCTCTGGAACAGTGCTCGGAGGTTGTTGTCATGTTCAGTCTGGGAGGCACCGTAGACGATGATGTCATCGCTGAGGTTTTTCACACCAGAGAGACCTTGCAGTGTTTGGCATATGGCATTTTGAATTACCTCAGCAGCAGACGATATGCCAAAACTCAGTCTCTTGTAGCGTCTCAATCCAAGGTGAGTGGTGAAGGTAGTGATGTATCTGCTGTCTGGATGAAGCTCTAGCTGGTGGTATCCAGCTCTCAGATCCAGTTTGGAAAACACAGTTGCTCCATTCAACTCATGTATCACATCGTCCATGGTGGGAGTGATGTGGCGTTCCCTCTCTATAGCCGTGTTAGCTTGGCGCATGTCAACACAAAGTCTTACTTTGTCAGGGTCTTTAGGCTTGGGAGGAGCGACAATAGGTGAGACCCATGGTGTCGGGCCAGTGACCTCCTCAATGATGTCATCTGCCTCCAGTTTCTGAAGCTCATCCTCAACCTTCTGGCGGATGTGGAACGGCACACGTCGATGTGGTTGGCATGTAGGCTTAATGTCAGGATTTATGTGAAGCTTTACCTGAACGTCTTTCAGTTTTCCGATCCCTTGAAACAATTCAGGATGACTCTCCACTAGCTCATCTGCGACTGTGCAACTCTGTGGTGTGGATGATACTGCTGTGACTATTTTGATCAATCCCAGTGCTTTGGAAGTTTTGTAACTGAGAATATTGAATCCGTCCCCTTTAATTACAAAGAATGTGCACCATGTCCTTTTCTGTCCTTTTTCCACGCTGCACTTGAAAGCACCACTGACAGGCAATGGAACCTTGGAGCAGAAGGGGTAGATCTTGGTGCTGGTGGGGCTTAGTTGTGGACATGGAATCAATTTCTCGAAACTTGTTTCACCGACACAGTTTGCTGTGGCTCCTGAATCAATTAAAACTAGCATACTACTGCCATTTAGCTTGATGTGAGTCTGTGGCAGCTCAGAGGTTTTATCAGCATCAACTGCAAAAACATAAGCATCATCACTGCTGGAAGAGTTGTGCTCTTTTTCCTCACCTGTCGTCTTTGTTATGTGATGTATTTTTTTAGGGCGTTGGTTAGCCTTGTACTGCGTTCGTTTTGTATCACCGTCTTCGGCTTTAGAACGGCATTGCTTTGCAAAATGGTTTAGTTTACCACAGGCTCTGCATTGTTTGTTTCTAGCAGGGTATTCACCATCATGAGGATATCTACCTCCACAGTTCCTGCAGCTGTTGTCAGAACGTCTTCTTTCCGACCATCTGCTGTTGTTTGGATGCGTCTGCTTAGTCTTTTGATCCAACCAGTTGACTGTAGCTGTTGAGCCTCTTTCTATGCCAGTCGCTTGCATTTCAGACAGTTCCAGTGTTCTTCCATGATCAAAAAGCTCATCTAGGCTAAGGTCAGGCTCCCTTAGCGCTTTCCTGCGTAGCCTGGATGATGTACAGCTTTGTATGATTTGCGTTTTAATCTCTGCCTCGACACTTGCAAATTCACAGTTCTTAGCTAACATCCTCAGCCTAGTGTGATAACTGTCCACATTTTCTCCTGGTTCCTGTACAGTTTTTCTGAAGATGTACACTTGATACTGTACGTTTTTCTTAGGAGAGAAATATCCAGATAACTTCTGCTTTGTGTCTGCATATTTGTCATCTTCTGCCGCTAATGTGTCGTAAATATCATGCACTCGTTCTCCTGCTATATGTAGCAATAACGCTTTGAGCCTAGCATCTCCGCCAATGTTCATTGCAGTGGTGTAATTTTCAAACCTTTGCACCCATTTATTCCAGCGAGGTCCAACAGAGACGGGGTCAGTTTCGGTGTCGAAAGGTGGGAGAGCAGCGGTGTTTCCTGCCATTCTTGCTGTGGTGTGCCAACGACCATCCACGTGTCTGTGTTAGCTTAGCTAGCTTGGCCTAGCCGCACTCATCCGCATGTCTGTCGTTCTTTTTTTTTCTTTCTCTCTTTGAGTTCTTCCGTTTACTCCTCGTCGCCAATATAATGTTTCTGTATTAGTAATTATGACCCAGACGAACAACGACTTGATGCACTGCAACAGGCTTTTATTCCGAGCTTCATATATACGCTGTTCATGTGGTCTTGCTGACTGACCGTATATATCCTGTTCTACCCACCAGGTGGCGTGGTTCTACTGTGAACATCACAGCTGGTATTATTAAAGATGAGCTAGTTGGACTGTTTGTTTATTATTCTCACTTTAACAGATGAAAATAAACAAGTGAGACGGGAGACGTTTTTCATTTAGTTGCGCAATAATTGTGCACACTGTGGCATCACACGGGGCCAGGTGGTAGATGGGTGCTACTTCCCCTTTAAGGATCAGCAGCCACACTACAAGATAGCCGCTGAGGCAACAACTAAAGCTCCCAGAAGGCCTCACCACTGTTTAGGCTACCTGATTGAGGCCGGACTTAAGAGAGCTGCAGGAGGAGAGGAGAAGAGAGAGAGCGCACGGCGTGAAGGAGCTCCGAGACCTACATGGAGTAAAGTTCCGAACCAGAGGGAGGAGGATTTGAACTGAAGAAGACCGGGTTGTCGGAGAAAAGCCAAGGACACTCTAAGTTGAGTTTTGTCTAACATAGTTCTGCTTAACGAACTATTATCTCTGCTTGGACGCTTTTTGTTTGTTTGTTTTTGATTTTTTTATAAAAAGACTACCCTGAGTGGCATAGCCAAATCAGAATAAAACATGATCTTATTCTGAGAACCTTTTGATTTTGTCTGTTTTTGTTAGTTTCCCTTCCACCACCCCACCCTAGCCGGCCCTAGTGACCTCTCATGACGTTACAACACATAGTTATTCTCCTAATGCCGTGTTCACACAAATACGTATTCGCGTCATTCGCGCCGCCGGTCTCGCCGGGGACTATTTGTGTTCATTCGCGTGAATCACGCTGGACGCGCTGGAGAGGGGGCGTGGCTTATCACCCTGAAAGCCATTCAACTTTCCGCCATTAACCATGGAAAAAATAACCTATTTCTGCTTAGTACGTGTTGTGGAAGTCAAAGATATCCCGGGAAACTAAACGCCGTCATGTCTGGGTTCATAATATTGTCCAGAGGAGCTCTGTGGATTTTATCGGTGTATTCACTGTGTCTAGCAAGCCACACGTTGCTGTTTACTACAGCTGTATGAACACAAAATAAACTGATTTGACTGTGATTTAACGGCAATAAACCGACAAAAAGGGACTCCGAAATAACTACGTAATGATGCCGATTTGTACTCGTCTTCTCCGACAAAAAGGGACTACAAAATAATTACATAATGATGCCGATTTGTGGAACAGTGGACCAGCTCTTTACCCTCGCAAGACTACTGGAGGGGCTCTGGGAGTTTGCCCAACCAGTCTACATGTGCTTTGTGGACTTGGAGAAGGCTTTCGACCGGGTCCCTCAGGGGGTCTTGTGGGGGGTGCTGCGGGAGTATGGGGTGCCGGACCCGTTACAACGGGCGATCCGGTCTCTGTACGACTGCAGTAGGAGCTGTGTCCGCATTCTCGGCAATAAGTCAGACACGTTCCCAGTGGGTGTTGGCCTCCGCCAGGGCTGCCCTTTGTCACCAGTCCTGTTCGTGATTTTCATGGACAGGATATCTAGGCGCAGCCTGGGGGCGGAGAACGTCAGTTTCGGGGGTCTCGGGATCGCCTCTCTGCTATTTGCAGATGATGTGGTCCTGTTAGCCTCCTCGGATCATGACCTCCAGCATTCACTGGGGCAGTTTGCAACCGAGTGTGAAGCGGCGGGGATGAGAGTTAGCACCTCCAAATCTGAGGCCATGGTTCTCTGCCGGAAACCAGTGGATTGCTCCCTCCAGGTGGGGACAGAGTGCCTACCTCAAGCGAAGGAGTTTAAGTATCTCGGGGTCTTGTTCACGAGTGAGGGTAAGATGGAGCGGGAGATCGACAGGCGGATCGGTGCGGCTGCAGCAGGAAAGCAGGCGCTGCACCGGACCGTCTTGGTGAAGAGGGAGCTGAGCCGGAAGGCAAAGCTCTCAATTTACCACTCGGTCTACGTTCCTACCCTCACCTATGGTCACGAACTCTGGGTCGTGACCGAAAGGACAAGGTCGCGGCTACAAGCGGCCGAAATGAGTTTCCTCCGTAGGGTGGCCGGGCTCAGCCTTAGAGATAGGGTAAGGAGCTCGGTCATCAGGAGGGAACTTGCCGAGTCGAGCCGCTACTCCTTCGCGTCGAAAGGAGTCAGCTGAGGTGGTTCGGGCATCTAATTAGGATGCCTCCTGGACGCCTCCCACTGGAGGTTTTCCAGGCACGTCCAACTGGGAAAAGACCCCGGGGAAGACCCAGAACACCCTGGAGAGATTACATCTCCCAGCTGGCCTGGGAACGCCTCGGGATCCCCCAGAATGAGCTGGAACATGTTGCCGGTGAGAGGGAGGTCTGGGTCAGCCTGCTTGGCCTGCTGCCACCGCGACCCGACCCCGGATAAGCGGTGGAAAATGGATGGATGGATGCCGATTTGTAGGCTACTTGTCTTCTCAATGGAGCTCGGATGGATCGGTGCTAGGCTATGCTGACATTGTAGCAGCTCCACCAACACTCAGAATAACGTCATCTAGACGTAAATACGGCAGCGTCCATTCATTGTTTGTACCATATGGTTTACACACACACATTTATACACATAGTTTGGTCTGGTCTCTACTGATATGAGGTATCGTAGAGCTCTGGGTGAACACAGACGGCTACAGTATTTATTTCCTGATTCAACAACGGCAGGAAGTCAGTGATGACAGGAGAAACATCTCAACGCTGAAAGGCTATCGCGCTGGGGCGTAACGCGAATATTTCGGCGAAGTTGAAAAATTTCAACTCACGCGTTTGGGGCGATTTAGCGTTTGACGCGAATTTGCGTCAATCGCGCCGCGCCATCGCAAATTCGCATCACTCCAGTCTCATCGCGTCTGTGCATAGACTTTGTATGTAATCTACTCGGGCGAATAATTCGCGCCGCGTTTGGTGTGAACGCACCATAAGAAAGCCAAAACCTAACTTTTACTTTCTTAAATATTCAGGTTTGAGGTTTATTAACATTTAGGATTGAACGAGAGCACTGTAGTTGTTCAATAATAAAATGAATCCTCAAAAATACAACTTGCCTAATAATTGTGCATGCAGTGTATAACGTTCTGTCTTAGTGACAGTACCCATTTAAAAAAACTTCTGTCTTTGACTAGTGGTTGTTCAAGAAACTTTTGATAAGAAACAAAAATAAAATGAATAAAAATGCTTTTTGTGTCATATGCTGGTGTTGCTCAAAGGATATTCACACAATCACCTCATCATCTCCTAATGAGCCTGATGGTACGAACATGAGTCATCTAATCTTAGACATTAGATAATAGAAACATATATCTATACTGAGATGATTGAGGACACTGTAACATGTTGACATGTTGAGTTTATAATACATTATATAGACATGGCGTCATAAAAAGTGCTACCCGTAGTTTGACTTTGACTTGAGTACTTGTTTTACAGATCAACAGTACTTTTACCTCACAGATGCTCAGCCTGTGTTGAAGCTGTGATCTCACTTGAAAAAAAAACAACTCTCTGACTTCTCTTCATCACTGACCAGATTTCCGATGCTCAGAAGCTCCTCAAACTCCTCAGTCATCGGGTAATGCTCCATGGCCATGAAGACGGTGTTGAGGACGATACAGACGGTGATTCCCAGGTCAACGAACGGGTCCATGACGATGAGGTAGAGGTACCGTTTAATCCACCGCCAGCAGCCACAACAGTTCCACTTCAGGAAGATATCGGCAAAGACATACCAACACGGAGGACACGGTCTCTGGTCGTCTGCAAAGTCTGAAACACACAGCGAGTTAGAGACGATGCAAATAGAAAGTTGTTTTTGAGATGAAACTAAGTCTGTCGATCATTAGTGTAGAAACGAAGCAGAGATCCTCAACAGGAATATTACGTCATCAGTCTGTGAACAGAACGTTACGTCATCAGTCTGTGAACAACGTTACGTCATCAGTCTGTGAACAGAACTATACATCATCAGTTTGCCTCCTTTCTTCATCCGTTTTATCTCCTCGTCTCGTTCCAATAAACGATCAATACATTTGGCGGATCGATCGTTGGAGATTCACATGTTGCTCTCATGTGTTCAGGAACACTGTGGTGGATCTGTTGTGTGTTTTCGAATTAAAATGTATACCTTCCATGTCTGTGTGTACATGTATGTGTGTACATGTCTGTGTGTACCTTCAATGGCAGTGTGTTCTTGCTCGTGGCCATTTATTTCTGCAGATGAATTCTTCTTCTGTGGTGCCGTACCTTGTTCCCTGCAGGCCGCCTGCTGTAACAACAAGCAGAATAAATGTTGAGTGTGTTTTCACTGTCAGCTGATTGAATGTAGTTTCATCATGTCAGACCTCCTCCTCTCTCATCTTCAGCATCTCCAGGATCTGAGCGTACTCCTGCTCCTTCTGTTTGGCCTCGGCCATCGTGGCCTCATTCTGCTCAGCGTACGCCATGGCGACCACAGCGAGAATGAGGTTAATGAGGTAGAAGGAGCCGAGGAAGATGATGACCACGAAGAAGATCATGTAGGTTTTACCGGCGGCTCGCAGTGTCTGCAACCCAGGTGGATGAGAGACAGACAGGTGATATAAAGGCAGGTGAGAGACAGTCGTGTGACATACAGACAGGTGAAATAAATCAAACTGTTTCTGTTCATGTCCTCCTCTATGATTGGTTGTCTGTCCTCTCCATCTTTAACCTGTCTACACAAAGAGAGCAGATTTATTCCCACAACGTTCACTCTAACTAAAAAGTCAAACTAAGAAATCATCACAATGTGAGTGAAAGTCAAAGACCAGTTAGGACCAGTTAGTACTGGGACCAGTTAGTACTGGGACCAGTTAGTCCTGGGACCAGTTGGTAATGGGAGCAGTTAGTAATGGGACCAGTTAGTCCTGGGACCAGTTAGTCCTGGGACCAGTCCCTTACTGACCAGCTGGAACAGGTTCTCCCAGAAGTCCTGAGTCATCAGTCTGAACAGAGACAGGAACGCCCAACCAAACGAGTCATAGCTCGTGTATCCGTAGTTTGGGTTTCTCCCTGCCTTCAGACAGACGTAACCCTCAGGACAGACCCTGAACACATCATCATCTTCGTCATCATCACCATCGGTATTATTATTATTGATCACTGATCATTGATTGTTGTGAACTCACCCGGCATCAGAGCTGTTTCCACACAGCAGAGCATCAAGCTGACCTGGCTGGTAGTAGTAGTTCTCTATCAGACAGGCAGACAGACAGGGAGAGGGACAGGCAGATGGACAGAGAGACAGACAGGCAGAGAGAGAGAGACAGAGTCCGTCTCAACATGTGTAGATGTCTTCAGGATTGGACAGATTGGATTTAGTTACGAAGGTTACGATATTGTAACCCTGGTTCTAAAAGCACAGATGAAGCCCTTCATTGGTCTCTATGGGTAATACTGTCCTTCAATCACAAGCACACATTCACCAACAGAAAATTATCATCATTCAATTCAACTTTATTTGTATAGCAGTAATATTTAAAAAATCACAAATTTTCCTCAGAGGGCTTTAAAACCTGTAAAACAGACCAAATCCGTATTTTTACTGCCGTCACACTCTTTTAATAAAACAATCCAACAGCAATGTAACATGAAGTTATTGTCCTGTTAGTAGTAGCAATAGTTATTGTAGTATTAGTGGTAGTAGGAGTAGCAGTAGTATTTGTATCATGGAGAGGTTGTCGATGAGGTATTGTAGTATTAGTGGTAGTAGTAGTAGTAGTATTTGTGCCATACCTGGGTTGCTAATGTACTTGGAGTATTAATAGTAGTAGTATTTGTATCATACCTGGGTTGCTGATGTACTTTGAGTATTAATAGTAGTAGTATATGTATCACACCTGAGTTGTTGATATACTATAGTATTAATAGTAGTAGTATTGTATCATACCTGGGTTGCTGATGTACTTGGAGTAATCAAAGCCGCTGCTTTCTGTATTGTTGCTTTGGGTGTCGTTGCCATGGTAACCAGTACCGAGGTCGGACGTGTTAGATGTGTTGTTGCCGAGCAACAGCGGTGGTATCAGAACACATTTCTGACGCAGGTTTCCCATGAAGAGCTGCAGACCAATCAGAGCGAAGACGCTGAGACAGAACACCGTCAGAATCATGACATCAGCCAGCTTTTTCACTGATTGGATGAGGGCTCCGACAATCGTCTTCAGACCTGGCGGGTGGGGGGGGGGGTGGGGAATTAAAAACTGACCGACCAATCGAAATCGGAATCGTAAACTCACACACACACACACACACACACACACACACACACACACACACACACACACACACACACACACACACACACACACACACACACTCACCAGGGATGACTGTGATGGTCTTCAGAGCTCGAAGAACCCTGAATGTTCTCAACACAGAAAGATTTCCCAAATCTACAAACTCTGTCAGGTATCTGAAACACAGAGAGACATCATCATCATCATCATCACCACCATCACCATCGAGAAAAATCTCAATACCAAGCAGACAATTTCTAGATTAGAAAGTTGATCTTAAGTTTTAAATAGAAAGTCATCTTTTAACCCTAGGTTCTTTATAAAGTAGTAATAAAGCATTTATAATTTCAATTAAAGCGATGAATAACAATAATAATGATAATAATGACGATTATAATAATGATATTAAAATAACACTAAAAAACAATAGGTTCTCTTGTGCTAGAGCTCGAAATAGGTTAAGTATGTGTATTATTGTGCATGAAGTATGTGTATTACTGTGTATAAAGTATGTGTATTATTGTTTATAAAGTAAGTCTATTATTGTGTATAAAGTATGTGTATTATGAGTATTACGCCATGCTGATGACCATGAAGTCCAACCAGTTCCAGGGGTCTTTCAGGAAGGTGAACCCACCAACACAAAATCCTCTGGACACAACTTTGATCGTTGCTTCAAACGTGTAGATGAACGTAAACACGTATCTGTTCAACGACAGAAAAATACGTCAGACATTGACACACAAAAAAAAGCTTAAACTACAGATGGAGAGAGAGCAAATATTTGTCTGGACTTTTAGTGCTTCATAAAGGCTGCAGCAATCAACACACATTTATAATTAAATAACTTATAATACAAATGACATCCTGATGGTGTTTTTATGAAGCCTGCACAGTTAAACTATTAAACTATTAAAAACAGTTAAACTATTGCTAAACTATTACCACTGATAAGCTCTCCTCTCCTGATGGGACGTCCTCTAGCGCCCCCTTCAGGACAAACACACTGTAGTGCCCCCCCCCCCCCCCCCCCCCTCAATACAAATACTCTGTAGTGCCCACCCTCAGGACAAACACAGTGTAGTGCCCCCCCCTCATTACAAACACAGTGTGGCACCTCCCCCTCAGAACAAACACAGTGTGGTGCCCCCCCTCATTACAAACACAGTGTGGCACCTCCCCCTCAGGACAAACACAGTGTAGTGCCCCCCCCTCATTACAAACACAGTGTGGCACCTCCCCCTCAGAACAAACACAGTGTGGTGCCCCCCCTCATTACAAACACAGTGTGGCACCTCCCCCTCAGAACAAACACAGTGTGGTGCCCCCCCTCATTACAAACACAGTGTGGCACCTCCCCCTCAGGACAAACACAGTGTAGTGCCCCCCCCTCATTACAAACACAGTGTGGCACCTCCCCCTCAGAACAAACACAGTGTGGTGCCCCCCCTCATTACAAACACAGTGTGGCACCTCCCCCTCAGAACAAACACAGTGTGGTGCCCCCCCTCATGACAAACACAATGTAGTGCCCCCCCCCCCTCATGACCAACACATGTGTCCATGTTGGTAAGAGCTGCTACACATTTAATCGACTCTTTCTAAATAACATTCTGGTTTGGTCAAACTATTTTTTTACAAACAAACCAAGAGGAAAAAAAATGACGTCACATGGCGGATGCCGAGGTCACTGATTGGACAGTTTTGATGTTGTCATCCAGCATCGTCAGAGTTACATGGACCCATAGAGGAAACCCTTATGTGTTTCATTATTACCCACCGCTGGCTGTGTGTATATTTGTGTGTATTCTCGTGTGTATTTGTGTATATTTGTGTGTATGTGTGTGTATTTGTGTGTATTTGTCTGTAAACTTTGTGTGTGTTGACTCACTCCACAGTTTTGCTCCACGCTGGAGGATCACTCAGAGTCATGAACGCACAGTTGGCCAGAATCGTTACCATGATGAACAAACTGAATAACGTTTTTAAGGTTTTAAGGAACAAAAAACATCATCAGCTGATTGTTTAGCAATAACATGCAAATCAAAGCAAACCGGCCAATGAGGGAGAAGCACAGTGTGATATCATAAAGGATATGAGTGAATGAGGATCTTGATGGCGATGGTCCTCAGCGGGTTGAACGGACTCAGCAGGTAACACGCCGACTCAGCATTAAACCTGTAAATGACGTTTCCTTTACCGAGCACGATGAACGTCTGCAGAGAAACAGACAGGTCAGAGACAGACAGGTAAGAGAGACAGAGAGAGACAGACAGACCGTTCAGAGGGACAGACAGGTAAGAGAGACACTCAGGTGAGCGAGACAGACAGGTCAGAGACAGACAGGTATACTGATTCATTACATTACTTAGCTGATGACTGAGACAAACAATCTAAAAATGAATCAATGATCAGATTTACTTTCTAATGTGACTTCTGCAGCTGAAGCTGAGAATAAATTGATTGATTTATTGATTAATACTGATCAGTCCCTGGGTCACAGGGAATATCATTTGTCAAAGAGAGAGAGAGACCTTCTGTGATTGGTAGAAGGGATCCAGCTCCTCCAGTGGGGTGTTGAGAAGCCCAGGGGGCGGGTCTCCGTAGATGAATGGGAGGGGTTTCCCGGCCTCTAGGTCACTGGCTGGTTTAGGAAGATCTTCCTCCGCTATCTGTCATTCAGAGGAACAATTTTTCATTCATTCATACTATTATTAAATTGTGATCAACCCTTTGCTAAACCCCGCCCCCTGCTGATACTCCATCAATCTACACTGGAGTCCACACTGTTATTAACTGCACTCCCTGAATAAATGTTATCTAATGTTGGAAAAAACATCATTACAATCATTAAAAAGCAGCATATGTATACATTTAGTATACCTTCTAGCGTAGCATAGACAAACTAATACATCCCGTCTCCAATGTTAGCTCTACAGGTCATCTGTGTTATTTACAATGTTAGCTCTACAGGTTGTTATGTAGAAACGTATCGTTTCAAATCCACAAAACCAGCCAGAAAATGAAGAAAATCTACAATTCTTGCATGAGAGTCTTTGGAGCCGGATAGTTGTCATGAGATGATTGGCCGATCTGCATTTGAGTGAGGAACTTGAAGGATTAATTGATTACTTATTCTCAGAGAATTAATTGCTAATTTTCAGTGTATTGATTAATTGTAACGATAGCTGATCAATGTTTTTGTACCTCTATGTTCTTCTCCTTCCTCCCCTGTTGCTCCTTCTCCTCAACTTCATGTCGTCGCTGAATTTCCTCCAGCGAGGACGGCGTGAAGTGTTTTAAGACCTCCGAACCAACAGGGGGCAGTAGAGGCGCCATCCTGGCATCATGCAGCGCTGCTTGAGCTCCACCGTCTTCTAGCAATCACCTCCTGTAGGAGAAGAGCGGGGATGATGCCTGTTTGTGAAATAATCACCAAATGCAATCTATTGTTTTTTTCGTGTTGCTCAGGATGCAGACAATGGCAACGGAAAGTCAATTGATGATGGACACACAAATTGAAGCCATCCGTGTGACTATGCAATGATCATAGCTAGTGACTTTGTATTCAATTTATATATATATACAGTCCTGTTTATCTTTACGACAACATAAAATACAACAAATTAGTGCTCAGTGTAGAAATAAAATATTGAAATAATAAATTTACGACAGCAGCAATTTGAACTTGTAAACATGAACTGAATTGAATGTAGAAACATTCAAGATAAAAAACAAATAATATTGGGGGAATGTTTTTAATGAATGCGGTTTGAAGAACTGTGAACGGCAGAAAGTTTGATCGTCTTTAAAAACTACAATAACAAAAGCAACAATGACGTTTGTAGAGTCCAGCCGTGGATTATTCAGCTGTGTGCAATGGCTCTTTTATTTGTTTACGTATGAAAAAAAAGTCCTCCACAAAGGAGACACCAGTGTTTCCTGTTTCCTCTTATAGCTCTTCCACAAAGGAGACACCAGTGTTTCCTGTTTCCTCTCATAGCTCCTCCACAAAGGAGACACCAGTGTTTCCTGTTTCCTCTTATAGCTCTTCCACAAAGGAGACACCGGTGTTTCCTCTTATAGCCCCTTGCTCCTCCAGATGCTTTGCAAGAATCGGAACGGACTTCAAGATGGAGGACTGAGATTGATTTCTGGGTCACAAGATGGAGGGTCGTCATCGAGACATCGAGGAGACACAACACGGGGGGGGGGGGGGTCAAAGTCAAAGTCCTACTTCCAGATGGTTCACTTTGTTTTTATCTTCATCTAGTGTGAATTATATTTTGTCTTTTATCATTATTTGTAAAGTCCTTTGTAATCTGTGGTTTTGATAAAATGATGATGATGGTGACGATGAAGATAATGACGTCACAGCTCTGTCACTTCTATATAGTTTTTTCCACCTTTCACTCACCTAATCAGTTCATTCAGTGCACCTGCCAGTCATACTCACCTCATCAGCTCATTACACTCACCTGCTCACTCTGCCTCCTCCACTATTTAAACCCCTGCCTCACACACACTCACTGCCAGATCGTTCTCTGCTTTCATGCAATACTTTCCCGCCTTCACCCATGGACTGATTCCCTGTTACCAACCCTGCCTGTTTCGGACTACCTCGCCTTGCCTCTGCCCTGGTAACTCGCTCAGCATTCTGTCCTTGACCACGAGAACCTGTCGCTGTTTTCCTGAGAATATTCTTCCTGTCGTGTGTGTCGAAGAAAATAAAGAATTCAAGTCAAACTATTCTTGGTGTTTGACCAGTTACGACAACTCACGGCAACCGTAGCCCCGACCAACATGGCGGCGTCGCCGCTACTTGCTCCGGTTTGCTCGGGAACGGATCCAGCAGCATCTACGGCGGTCTCAGAACCCCGGGTGGGGGAGCCCGAACGTTACGCTGGGGATCCTGAGGGTTGCAACGCATTCCTGACGAACTGTTCCATCCTGTTTGCGTTGCAGCCCCGCACCTTTGCGTCAGAGGATGCCAGGGTGGCGTTTACCATCAACCACCTGACAAGGAGAGCTCGCCTGTGGGGAATGGCGGAATGGGATCGTCGTACTCCTGCCTGTGCTTCCTTCCAGTCCTTCTCCGCCGAACTATGCAAGGTTTTCAGAGCGGTGTCCGGAGGACCGGATGTCACCAGAGGGCTAATGAGGCTCCAGCAGGGCCACCGATCTGTCATGGACTACGCCATTGATTTCCGGACCCAGGCTCGATTAAGCTCATGGAACATGGACGCCCAGTGTGATGCGTATCTGCTCGGGTTAGCGGATTACGTCAAAGATGAACTCATCTCGATCGAGCTACCCACATCCCTGGACGGACTTATTGAGGCAACCTCCAGAGTGGATCGCCGTATCCAGGTCAGGCGGCTGGCAAGGCGCCGGGAACAGTCACGCCAGGGGCAACCTTCTCAATTTCCTCGTGCTACAGCTCCGGAGTACACGCCGACGCAGCCGCTTCCTCAGGAGAGTGAACCCATGCAAGTGGAACGTACTGAGCTATCCATGGAGGAACGTGAGTGGCGCAGACGGGGAAATCTCTGCATGTACTGTGGTCAGGCGGGTCATTATGCTCACAATTGCCCGTTAAAGGGCCGGGGCTCGCCAGTAAGGAAGGAAGTACTGGTGAGCCGAGCAGATTCCCGATCCTCCGTCTGTCAACGACCACGCCCAACTACTATTAACCGGGGGCTCCCATACGATTTCCACCTTCCTGGATTCTGGAGCAGACGCGTCCATTATGGACGAGGACCTTGTTACACAGTTGGGGATCGACCGGATACCTCTTCCCCAGGCTGTTTCAGCTAGCGCCCTGGACGGTCATCTTCTGGGAACAGGGACTCACTAAACCGTCCCAGTACACATGCTGTTGTCCGGCAACCACCACGAGACCATCAGCTTCCACATCCTGCAAACCCCTCGCATTCCCCTCATTCTGGGATACCCCTGGCTACGTTGACATAATCCGCACGTCGACTGGACTACGGGAGCTTTTCGGCGTTGGAGCCAGTCCTGTCACCTAGTCTGCCTGAAGCAAGCCGCCGTTCCACAAGGTGCCGCGCTCACCCAATCCACGCCTGAACTTACGGGAGTTCATGCAGAATACTTGGACTTTAGGGAGGTTTTCAACAAATCCAAGGCCATGTCTCTGCCTCCCCACCGTCCGTATGATTGTGCCATCGACCTCTTTCCTGGTACGTTCCCACCTAAGGGGCGCCTTTATTCCCTGTCTGCTCCTGAAAGAGAAGCGATGGACAGTTATATTAATGATTCCCTGGCTTCCGGTATCATACGCCCCTCGTCCTTTCCCGCAGGGGCTGGATTTTTCTTTGTGGAGAAGAAGGATAAGACTCTCAGACCCTGCATCGACTACCGGGGCTTAAATGAAATCACGATTAAGAACCGGTACCCTTTGCCACTCATCGCAACGGCCTTCGAGCTACTTCAAGGAGCCACCATCTTCTCCAACCTCGACCTCCGCAATGCCTATCACCTGGTCCGGATCAGAGAAGGGGATGAGTGGAAGACGGCATTTAATACACCTAAAGGACATTACGAGTACCTTGTGATGCCCTTCGGCTTAACCATCGCCCCTGCCATCTTCCAGGCCCTGGTTAACGACGTGCTCCGAGACATGTTGGACCGGCACGTATTCGTCTACCTCGATGACATCCTGATCTTCTCCAAGAACCAAGAGGAACATGTGTACCACGTCCAGTCTGTGCTTCAATGCCTACTGGAGAACTCCCTGTTTGTGAAGGTGGAGAAGTGCGAGTTTCATGTTCCTACAGTCTCATTCCTGGGTTATATCGTTTCCCGGGGCAGCATCCAGATGGACCCCGTTAAGGTCACTGCTGTCACTACCTGGCCTGTCCCAAGCTCCCACAAGCAACTTCAAAGTTTCCTGGGGTTCGCCAATTTCTACCGGAGGTTCATCAGGAATTACAGCGCGGTCGCTTCCCCACTCACCGCCCTCACCTCCTCCAAGACTCCTTTCCTGTGGACTTCTGCAGCTGTAGAAGTCTTCCAGAACCTGAGGTCCAGGTTCACTTCTGCACCCATCCTCCGAGTCCCGGATCTGGACAGACAATTTGTGGTGGAGGTGGATGCCTCCGACATAGGAGTTGGGGGTGTCCTGTCCCAGCACTCAGCCACTGACCAAAAGCTCCATCCCTACGCCTTTTTCTCGAGATGGCTTTCCCCCGCCAAGAGAAACTATGACATTGGTAACCGAGAACTACTAGCAGTGAAGCTGGCCCTGGAGGAGTGGCGGCATTGGTTGAAGGGGACCAAGCTCCCATTCCTGGTTTGGATCGACCATAAAAACCTTGAGTACATCCGCACAGCCAAGAGACTCAATTCTCGAGAGGCCAGCTGGTCTTTATTCTTCACCCGGTTTCACTTCACGCTCTCCTATCGCCCCGGGTCCCAAATGTCAAGCCTGATGCCCTTTCCCGTCAGTTCCAGGAGGAGGAAACCACCTCTGGCTCCTCGTCCATCCTCCCTGCCTCCTGTCAAGTAGCCGTTCTCACCTGGGAGATTGAGGAATCGGTGAAGGCCGCGACTAGGGGTCAAGCCGGTCCCAGCGCGTGCCCTCCTAACCGCCTGTTCGTCCCTCAGGCCCTTCGGTCCGACGTCCTCCAGTGGGCACACTCCTCTCCGCTTACCTGCCACCCGGGCATCCAGAGGACCCAGGACGTCCTGCGGCAGCGCTTCTGGTGGGTCTCGCTCAACGAGGACACCAGGGAATTCATCAACGCCTGTCCAGTGTGCAACCAACATAAACCTTCCCACCAGGCTCCGGCCGGCCTCCTGCAGCCTCTCCCGGTGCCTCATCGTCCGTGGTCTCACATCTCCCTGGACTTTGTCACCGGATTACCATCATCTGAGGGCCACGCCGCCATTCTGACAGTGGTCGACAGATTCAGCAAACTGGCCCATTTTATTCCTCTGCCCAAACTCCCATCTGCTAAGGAGACGGCAGAACTCATCTCCCTGCATATCTTCCGCCTGCATGGAATTCCAGTCAACGTTGTCTCCGACCGAGGTCCTCAGTTCACCTCCATCTTTTGGAGGGAATTCTGTACTCTGCTGGGGGCCACCGTCAATCTGTCCTCGGGGTTTCACCCTCAACCCAACGGTCAGACGGAGAGGAAGGAATCAGGAGATGGAAACAGCCCTCCGCTGCATGGTCTCCCGGAATCCTGCCTCCTGGTGCCGCCAGTTGATGTGGGTGGAGTACGCCCATAACACCCTGACCAGCTCCGCCACAGGCCTGTCACCTTTTCAGTGTGCTTATGGGTTCCAGCCACCTCTGTTCCCTGCATTGGAAAAGGAGGTTTCCTGCCCATCTGTTCAGACATTCATCCGCCGCTGCCACCAGACCTGGGCTAGGGCCCGAGCAACCCTGCTCCGGTCTGCGGACTGCGCTGCTACAGCGGCTAACCGACACCGCACTCCAGCCCCTATCTACCAGGTGGGTCAGAGGGTGTGGTTGTCAACCCGGGACCTACCTTTGCGGGTGGAGTCAAAGAAGCTGGGCCCAAGGTTCATCCGGCCGTTCGAAATTGAGAGGATCATCAACCCGGTGGCAGTAAGGCTCAAGCTCCCCAGATCCATGTATCCAAGTTCAAACCGGTCCGGGAGAGTCCTTTGGTGCCGGCTGCTCCGCCTCCTCGCCTCATCGAAGGAAGTCCGGTTTACTCGGTTCATCGCCTGCTTGCGCTCCCGCCACTGGGGGCGAGGGCTTCAATACCTGGTCGACTGGGAGGGATACGGTCCGGAGGAGAGGCAATGGGTTCCGGCTCGGAACATCTGCGACCCCCGACTCATTGCCAGATTTCATCGGCAGCACCCAGAACAACCATCTAGGACCAAGACGACTGCCAGGAACACCCAGCAGGTCCCCGGTGTGGACTATGAGGGACCTCCCTCCGGGCCCAAGAAACCCTACCACCTGAACCCCTCCACCCACCCGGCTGGGGATTCTGACTCTGCGGCCTCTGAGGAGTTTTATGTTTTGGACTACCTCGCCTTGCCTCTGCCCTGGTAACTCGCTCAGCCTTCTGTACTTGACCACGAGAACCTGTCGCTGTTTTCCTGAGAATATTCTTCCTGTCGTGTGTGTCGAAGAAAAGAGTTCAAGTCAAACTATTCTTGGTGTTAGTCGTACTGCTCCTGGGTCCTTACTACACCCGTAACAGATGATGATGATGATGAAGATGATGATATAACCATCATTAGTATTTGTGATGGTTTCATCTTGTTCTGCAGATATTCATTAGTGGAACCTCGAACATCTGCTGCTCTTAGTTTGTCTCAGGTCATTTCAACTTGTTACTAGCTGTCTGTCTGTCTGTAGTACAGGGTTATCAGAATTAGTGATGGGCAAGTTAACGCAATAATAACGGGTTAACGCATTAATTAATTAAGGGCAACAATTATTTTATCGCGTGTTAAGGCATTTTTTTTTTTTTATTATTATTTTTAAAGTCCGTTGCTCACTGGCAGCGGTGGAGGAAGTCTTCGTGAGACTACGTTGATGCAGCGTGTGGGAGAAGTATATATAAACTAAAGCAAGACAAGCTAACAGATGCTACAGAGAAGTGGATACAAACTGCAGCCGATTAGTATTGTGGAAGATGTCGGTCTGAGGAACGTTCTCAAGATGCGTTCGCGTCGCGTTTGGTGTGAATGCACCTTTAGGATCGCAACGAATGAAGTCACGTATGAGCCTCAAGACGCACGGTCACAAGAAGAATACACGAGTTGTATGAAAAGGAGAGGACTACTAAAGCGACGGCGTTACAACCAGCAGCTGTTGCTCTCACTGGAGACTACTGGACATCGCTGGGTCACCATCATCACCTCGGAGTTACAGCATTATATTGAACAGTAGAGCTGCATTCACATGCTCTAACTGTCATGAAGACACAAGACACACATTTAGATGAAACGTGCTGAAACATGTTATTCATGTTGCACAGCAGTGGAATGTTTCACATAAAGTCAGCACACTGAGCACAGATAGTACAAGAAATATAACTGCTACTGTGTAAAGGGAATACTGCTGTTAAAAAGAACCTGATTTGTTTAAAGTGTTTGCAAACCAAATGTTATTGCCCTTTTGTTCATATTGCAGTACTTTTAAAATAAAAGTGCGCAATACACTATATTTGAATTCATTATTGAACTTTGCGCATAACAATTTTATGCGCAAAATTTTATGCGCAACATTTTTTTTTAATCGCGATTAAATGCATTATGCGCAAAATTCAATTAATTCAATTCAACTGATCTACAGTCAGTTTGATAGCCAATCAGACACACAGCTGCTCCAAGAAATAAACACACACACACACACACACACAGTCTCTGGTGTCTTCATCGTTGCCAGGGATGACCCCACCCTTGCGTTGCCATGGCAGCAGCAGCTGTTGCAAGTCATCAGTTTGACCCTCTGGTGTAAAGTTGCAGTCGCTACGATGACCCAACTCATTCCAACACACACACACACACACACACACACACGTTTACTGAGGGAACTGTTGGGGACATTGCATAGACTTCCATTCATTTCCTGGAGACTTACTGTAAGTGTGAAATGTGTCACGGAGCTAAACAAACTCTTCAGGGGTTGTAGTAACTGGAAGAGATGGAGATTCACTTCTGTACATGACTGAGTAACATGAAAGGTGAAAGTCTAAACTCTAAAAACACAGAAAGAGTTATTGCTCAAAACAAACTCATAGAAATGGTAAATGTAACGCGCTCTAACACCACTTGTCATTCAACCATTACCACCTAATACCACCCATTCACACCCATTACCAACCTGATGGCACACAGGAGCTACTACGGGTTAAGTGTCTTGCTGAAGGACACATCGACATAGACTGGAGGAGCCGGGGTTTGAACTTCCGATCTTCTGAAGGATCTACTGGTCATCTGTCACAGCTATCGTTGGTGGTGTCGTATTTCATAGTAATTATATCACAAATAAGAAGTAGTTACCTTCTTAGATCCAGAACGAAGACAGACAATGACTTCACTCCTGTCCTGCTCATTTTAAATCATTTGAGTTAATAAAATGTTTAAAAATTATTTGTGTAAAGAATCCTCCTGAAAACCAAACAGACAGTTTTTTATCTAACTGTCTTCATCAAAATGAATATTTTCACAACAAAACAGATTATCTGCATTCTCACTGTTCATTACTCTCAGATAACATAGAGTTCACCTGTCTGTCTGTCTGTCAGATCGGCTATCAGCTCAGTGACTCTGCTGGTTCCCACAAATATTAGGCTTCAGGCAGCTAAATACAGCAGCACGCACACATGCACACACACACACACACAGTAGAGGTTTTACAGCTGTCCCACACTGACTCCACGTCTCCACAGAGCAGCATCAGTGTTTCATTACTTTGACCAGAATACAGTAATCTTTTAAACTTCACTCAATTTACATTCATAACAGAACGGAAAATATTACATTCTGCTACAAATAAATGAAAAACCAAATACATATACTGTTCAAATCTGATTGCAGTGTTGGAGGAAATAAAAGACTGAAAGACGAGAGAGATCTTAAGAAGTTTATAGTACCATATTACTCTACTAGAGAGCACTATCATATAGTATATTATCCTACTAGAGAGCATCATCATATCGTAAGGAGCTTATAGTACTTTTTTTGGGTGATGTCAGAAAATATGACAACAGACTTTGAAAGCGAACAAGATCAGCTCTTCAATCATTGATATAAAATCTGATCACCAATCGCTCAAAGCCCAATGAACACCATCCATCCAGCAGTCAGAGCACATGCTGGGACATGACTCCTCCACATTCATCCAACATCTGGAATCACCAGGCTACTTCGCTTCTGCTCTTCTTGTTGACTTCAGCTCTGCTTTCAATCCAACGACATCAAATGATCAAGAAAGTTCACCATCATCACCACCATCATCACCAACGCCGTGTCCTCACCCTCCCCCCTCCCCACACACACACACACACTAATGACCGGGCCAGCACTTCACTCATCACCAAATACTTCAAATACTGACACTGCATTTCTCACTTGACTTAATGGACAAGACAAAAGAACACAGCCAACACCTCCATCCACAGCTTAAAATATCTTGGCCTCATCATAGACAATAAACTCAGTTTCTATCAACACATCACTAACATCCAGAAAAGATCATCGGGACACTGAAAACACTTTCTGTTGTGCTCCCCCTCCTGTTCTTGTTTTAGGGTTAGCATCACCACAGCATCACCACAGCATTATCTACTGTGTTGTTCCCCTGTAATCTCCAACAAAAACAAACTCACAATCTCAACTGACAAGAATCACACCTTGAACACTTCACACAGTTTCTGGTCTTCTTCCATCACTTAGATGGAGAAGAGCTTTCTTTCCCCTGAACCTCGCAGGGGGGTCTCACTGGGCGATCAGAAACCTTTCTGGTACACAGGTCCGACCGAGCAGCTCACTGTGACCCCTGACACTGGGGGTTACATTACAGTCATTTAGCAGATGCTTTTATCCAAAGCGACTTACAATTCAGATTCTATCACATTTCTACACCGTAGGCACAGCTACTGGAGCAATTTTGGGGTTAAGTGTCTTGCTCAAGGATACATCGACATGCGACTAGCAGAGCCAGAGCCGGGGATCGAACCGCCGACTCTCTGATTGAAGGACGGCCCTGCTATCCACTTAGCCACAGTCGCCCCCGGTTGAGTGGCAACAGCCAGTAAATGAAGGTCTCTCCTGTGAAATACTTGTCTCATCTTTGGTCTGATAAAGTCCTCAGATTCAATGAACCGTGCCACTAAGCTACAACTGTTGCTCTCCTATGTCGCACTGATTAGAGACAGGTTTTTATATGAATAAATGGATTGACATTGGTGGCTAAAACAAAGCTAGCTAACACTTTGGATGACGTTAGCTGGATGTGGCTAACGTTAGCAGAGCAAGTACCGCAGCGCTTTCTGTGATTATGAGCATGATGACAAACATCGACAGTAGTTTGTATGAAGTTAAGAGTGTAAAACTATTAATGACCAAAACAAATGCATGAGACTCATGAGCCAGATGAAGATCTTATATAAATACATTTGTGAAGATACAACTGACTAAATATGTAACTAGAGAACCGTTAATGATGTTAGAAAACATGAGTCTTACTGTGTCCAGTAGCTGTTGGTTTGTTCACTGCTTTAAACTGGAGGTGTGTGTGTGTGTGTCCATCACTCACATGTCGTTCAGCCTCTTGTCTTTGTGATAACAGGCGCCACACAGAGTCTGAGACAAACTGCATTAATGTCACAGAGTTGTTTTTCACCACAAGATGGCTCCAGCGAAAATTTGAATTAATACAAATAGTAATCAGCGTACAAATTTAAAGCTGACAGGTACGAGTTTCCTACTGCACAACATTCAGGTCATACTTTGATACGCATTTTATTTCTCATGTTGGCTGGTTTAATAACTGTTTATACATGTAATGACAAACATGTGTTAACCACTGTAGGTCTTTTAATGATTTATCCACTATAACAAAGGTTTTTTAAATATTTCCTTCCTCATTAGGCCTGTTCTTAATCTGACGATCAGCTGACTATTCGTTTGAAAGCTTCTGTTTCCTGCTGAAATCTAGTCGGTCAGTCAGAGTTCCTCTTAGCTAGGCTAATAGTTTACCTCTGCTCCCAGCCTTTGTGCTAAGCTAGGCTAACAGTTTCCCTCTGCTCCCAGCCTTTGTGCTAAGCTAGGCTAACAGTTTCCCTCTGCTCCCAGCCTTTGTGCTAAGCTAGGCTAACAGTTTCCCTCTGCTCCCAGCCTTTGTGCTAAGCTAGGCTAACAGTTTCCCTCTGCTCCCAGCCTTTGTGCTAAGCTAGGCTAACAGTTTCCCTCTGCTCCCAGCCTTTGTGCTAAGCTGGGCTAACAGTTAACCTCTGCTCCGAGTCTTTGTGCTAAGCTAGGCTAACAGTCTCCCTCTGCTCCCAGCCTTTGTGCTAAGCTAGGCTAAACCTGTCATCTATCCTGGAGTAACAGGGATGAAAATGATCGCAGTCTTCTTTTCTCTTAGAGTCAGAGGCAATGCTGTCTGCCTGCCACACACACACACACACACACACACACACACACACACACACACACACACACACACACACACACCTGTTATCAGTGTTCCAGCAGTGTGACGCTGTGTCACACTGATAGAGAAAAGTCATTCTGGTTTTATGCGCACACTGTGTGTGTGTGTGTGTGTGTGTGTGTGTGTGTGCAATTGCGTGTTGGGGTGTGTGTATGTGCAACTGTAGACTGCAGAATGTTGTTGGACGCAGTCAGAGACGCCAGGCATTTCCTCTCTCTGTTAGCTCTCCACGCTAAAATAAAACGCTGTGTGTGAGAGAGAGAGTCCATATTAACACTGTGTACTTTTGTATTTGTCAACATTATTTTTTTTAAACTTTCATGCCAAGAAAGTGATATAGAATTGAAATTTGAATTATCTGTGTGTGTGTGTGTAGGTATGTGTGTGTGTGTGTGTGTGTAAGTATGTGTGTACGAGTGTCCTTCATGAAGTTCAAATGATTTCAGTTAGTATGGACCATAAACAGCTCACTATCCATCAAATATGGAAAAAGGGTATGTGTATAATATATATATTAGTGCTGGGTAACGATTAACATTTTTAATCGCGATTAATCGGATGATTTTTTTGCGATTAATTGCGATTAATCGCATTGTTATGTGCAAAAATTCAATAATGAATTCAAAAGTAGTGTATTGTGCACTTTTATTTTAAAAGTACTGCTATATGAACAAAAGGTCAATAACATTTGGTTTGTAAACACTTTAAACACATCAGGTTCTTGTTAGCAGCAGTATTCCCTTTACACAGTAGCAGTTATAACACAGTTATAATGATTCTGATCATAGCTATTCAGCCGGTGTTCACAACTTTATCTTCATGTGTGTAAGAGATGCAATTTGAAATATACTTCTTGAAAACTGCAAACCCATCTACATCACGTTTTTTTCTGTTTGTTAAATTCTCAGTAGCGATAACTAAATGATGCTTATTATACATATTACAAACAAAAAAAATTGTTTAAATGAATCATTGCTTTTTGGCTTTTTTTGGTATTTTGGTCAGACATGTGCAACGCTGATTACCGTATTATGTGTGGTATTTGTTATAAATGTACGTTGGTACATAGAGGGTGATAAGAAGCTGTACATGGAGAGACTTAGGACCCAGGGGAATGTAGGTGAAGGAAACAGGAAGAGACAGAAGAGACGCCACACAAACAGCTGTTCACCGCTCACTGCCGGCTGGTCAGCCGGCCGGTTCTTGTGTAAAAGATGTCCGCTTAATAATAAAAAAAAAACTGCGTTAGCACGCGATAAAATAATTTTCGGTGTTAATTAATGAATGCGTTAACGCGATAATAATGCGTTAACTTGCTCAGCACTAATATATATATATATATATATATATATGTGAAAAAAATGCTCCCATGGGTTTCACATTTTTTAATTTTGATTCTGTTAATCATTGAAAAAACGTTTTATTAGTACACTTTTGGCTACTTATCTCTACTTTCGAATGTTAAATGAATAAATCTGTAAAAAAATGGCTTCCAAGATGCGTTAAGAATAAATAGTTATAGATATAATTGGTCTTACCTTCAAACTCCTGGAGAGGGACTGTAGCCTTGTTACTCTGGAACCCCCAGCTAAGGTTTGTGGTTACGGTGGAAGGAATGGCTGAGATGATGGAGACAGACTTGCTGCTGACTTCTAGCAAATCGTTAGACGTCTCAGAAATAGAGAGCAGGGTTTGCATCAGACTGTGTTCAGGAGGGGAGGAGAACTGCAGACCCGTACTGGGGATATTTTAGAGCTTTGGAAAGAGCACTTTGAACTCCTGAACCTACATGTTCTCTGTGACAGAGGTGAGGACTTTAGAAAGAGCCCATATCTCTGGCAGAGTTTGCTGAGTTAGTCCAAAAGCATCTGGGGTTGATGAGATTCTCTCTGAGATGCTGAAGGCTCTGGACATTGTAGCCGTCTTGGTTAACACACATTTTCTGTGTCGCATTAATGTCAGGATGGAAGTTTCCATTTTTAAAAAGGGGAAAGGGAGAGGGAGCTCTAACTATCGGGGTATTACACTACTTTCCCTCCCAGGAAAAAGTTAATTATAAGTTATGAGAAAAGAGGCTCCATCCAAATGTCAAACCTCAGATTCCGAAGCAGTAATGCCAATGGAACAGTGGACCAGATCTGTACCCTTGCAGAGCAGTTGAGGGGTCATTGGATTTTGCCCATCCAGTCTACATGTTTTGTAGACTTGTAGAAATCTTATGACCGTGTCCCCCGGAGTATACAGGTACTGTAGGAACACAGTGAACTGGGGTTGTTGCTTTCGAGCCATCCAGTCCTTGTATAACCAAAGTGAAAGATATGTCCAACTACCCGGCACAAAGTCAAACATGATTCCAGTGGGTGTTAACCTCCCTTGGGACCATTTTGTTTGTGATTTTAATGGACAGGATCTCAAGGCACATCTGGAGGAAGCCGATTGTCTAGTTTGGAGACCCCGGATTTGTGTCTGTGCTCTTTGAAGATAGGCATGTGGAGGTAGCTCAGAGAAGAGCAGCTGCTCCTTCACGTCGAAAGGGGACAGCTGAGGGGTTTCTGATCAGGACTCTCTTCTGGGAAAGCCTCAGGGTTCCCTAGGAAGAGGTCTGGAATACCCTCATAATACCCCTCCTGTACCAACATAAGATACTAGATGGATGGAGGAATGGAGGGGTGGATGGTCTGGTCTGTCGATGGACAGAGAAAATAAACTCTTCCTTCCATTTGAAATGAAGTTGTAGGTTTTGCGCTTTTTTAATATATTTTTCGTGATCCTTACTTTATGTAACATCCTAAACATAGTGCTGCAAAACGTGTTTTGGGGTTTAAATGAAGGCAATCATGTTAAAGAATTCTCTTATTCTAAATTATTGTTGTTTGTCCATTTGTATTTGCTATGCGACCTGTATTTGCTATTCGCATTTTATAGAAGGTTTGGAGTGTTGTAATCCCAGGGGGTTAAAAAAAACACAACGAACAGCAGAATCCCAAAACTGAAAACAGAATGCCAACTCAACGAACGAATAACCAAGGAGTCAAATATTCAGACCCAGCCCTAAATTTTAGTGACAGAATGTTCTGAAGATATGTGGTTTAGGGTCCATGAGTGTCCTCACAAAGATAGGAGTACAAGGTTGTGTGCGTGTTAATGTGTGTGTGTGTCTTTTGAGGATCACATTGCGATTCAGATGCCAAGTAACTTGTAACTCTAAAACCTCCAAATGTGTTGCAATTACATCTGTGTAGGTGTATGAGTGTGTGGTTGTGTGTGTGAGAGAGTGATCTCTGAGTCTCTGCAGCAGCTTCATTCAGTTCCATTTAAAAATATCCTGATTAAAGCAAATTCAAGCATTACAGGTTGAACTGAAGGAAAGTGCTACTTTTGGGTAGCCAACTCCTACACCATCAACTTTACTGACGACATAGTTGTGGTGGACCTGCACACAATGAAAAAGCCGACCTGAAGGAAGTAAAAGACGTGATCGGCTGGTGTCAGAATAACAACCTACTCCTGAAGTCAGCAAGACTACGGAGCTGATAGAGGACTTTAGGAAGAAGCAGGGAGGACTCTCCCCCCTTAAGATCTGCAGGTTGTTGGTGGGGAGGGCAAACAGCTTCAAGACAACAACGTTATGCTGGGAGGATATCATGGCCATAGTTTTGCTCTATATAATGTGGCAACCCGGGGGACGTGGAGTCAAGGATCTGAATAAAACTCAGGGGCAGTTGGTACGAAACAAAAAGTGTCCCTTAATAAAGAGGTAGGGGTCAAACTTAATTAAAGATTCTTTCATCTACTGCCAGTGCAGTTCTTCTGTCCTGTGTGGGACGAGCAGAGGAGAGAGGTGAGTCTGCTGGATTACCTCCTGTTTCATGCAGCTTGTCTCTGGTGGTTAAGGAGGCCGCTGCTGCTTCTCAGCTCTGTGAACATGTGCTCACTCTAATCACCTGATGGGCTGCAGGTGTGACCAATGCCTCGTTTCTAGTGGCTGCAGCACCTGAACTGGATAAACCTGATATACCTGTTATATATATCTATATGATATACCTGAATTGGATAGAAGACTCCCTCTATCACCTCCTCCAACCTGAGCTTGGAGATCCGCCCCCCTGTGCTGGATCTGCTGGGTTCTCCTCCTGGTTTGCCACACTATCTAATAAGATGTTGAAGCAATTTTTGAGTTGATACCATTTGTTACACAGATTTGGTGCTACATTTCACAATTTCTTGCAACTTAAGAATTCATAAAAATGATTAAAAAAATCCCTCCAAAATACCACATTAAGATTACAAGACCTTGAGGAGAACCATAGAACAATACTATGTGATTTGGTATCTAAGGTTTTTGGGCTTGAAATGGTGTAAATACGAATGGGACAGCACTTTGCTGCGATATATGACGTTACCATGACAACGGTGGAAGATGTCATGAGATCAAAGAAATGTGTGAAGGAGAATTCTTAAGGACTAATGAATCATGATGTGACATGGATATAATAGAGTGCTGCAGGGAGGGCATATTTTTGTAGGCCAACCCAGAAATTAGCAGCGCAGTGGTTCTCTCGACAAAAAGCCAATTGGATTTTTCCATTGGATACTGGATTATTCCAGAAAATAAACTGTCATCAAAGAGTTTGTGTTCCTTACACGTTTGTGAGTTTGCCTTAGTGCTGTCACAAGGAACTGTGGACATAAGACATACCTGTACCCTGCACATGCCTGTACATAAGGTATGTACAGTTATGTCTCACCTGTGGCTCAGGTATGTGAGACCTTTAAACTTTTAACTGTTTTTATACTGTGTCTGCCGCTTGTCTTGCTAATTTAAAGTCCACTACTGTTTTAAGCCCATTTTAATGTGTTTTCCTGTTTTATCAGACATTTTAGATATTGTAGTGTTTTTTTGCTTCACATATCATACACAGGCTAAAAACATGGTGATCACCTCCCAACCAGGATCCCTTTCACCTCTGTAAAGGTGCTTAGCTCTCGACCACCTGAGCACTGCAGTGCGCTCCATTCATAATAAGCCAGCCCGGTCTCTGTAATTTGTATAAATGACACAACAATTTGTCATTTTGTGTGCAATAACAACATCTTGCTTTTTGCCTGTTATTTGAAGGCAATGTAGTAGACTACAATGTATACGTATAATATGCTGAACAAGTGACTGCTTCTGGTGGTGATGGATCAAACCAACATGGTGGTTATCAACAAGTCAACCCAGTTTTCTAATCCTGGCTATAAGTGCGTTCACATGAAAAGTGTTTGTAGCACCAATCACAAACAGTCTACAGCCAGCATAGCTGCATAGTTCACAAACTAAGACAAAAATATAATATTAGACAAATACAAAGAAGTTAGGAACTTAATCCATAAACCACAGGAAGCACCAGATTACAGACTGTTTGAATGTGTAAATGAAAATAATTCAATATCACTGCGCCATCCAGGGCACGACTAGATGTGATTATAATTACATTTGTGTATTCTGTTACGTTAATGTGCTGCTTGGATGTAATCTAATAGAATAAAATATTAGCCTTCCGCTGCAACACCAGCGGTGTGAAAAGGATTTGGGAGTGTCATGTTTTGGGTTTTGTTTAGTTGTTTTTTCTGTTTGCCTCTTGTGTCCTGTGTTCTCTTCACTTCCTGCCTTTGTATGTTTTCCCGCCTGTGATTGTTTGCCCCGCCCCTGATTGACTCCACCTGTGACCCTGATTATGGTATGTTCCCTGTGTTGCTCCTCGTCCTGTTCCGCTCTGCTGTGTTTAACCCTAACCCTAATCAGTTTGAGAGAGTATCAGTTTAACAGCAGGTGTACAACACAAACACACACACACACTCACATACAAGATCACGGTGCGTTACAGAAGAGTGGAACGGTGGTTTGCTGCTGCCTTTAATTGAACCTTATTCAAGGATATTAATCAATTTCCTGCATTTCTGCATTTTACTCCTGTATTTTATTTCTTACACTGCTTTTTAGTGTTTTAATGACTCTTTAATGTTTCAATGAATGTTCTTAATTGTTTTTAAATCTCCTTTTCTTTGCCTTATGTTTTGATGTTTTTAATGGTTTTATGTGAAGCACTTTGAATTACCTTGTTGTTGAAATGTGCTATACAAATAAACTTCCCTTGCCTTGCCTTAATGATACAATTAAAGTCAGTTTAGACGTATGATTTGTGATTCTTATTTCATTGTTTTATTTACCGTTTCTTTAATTCAGATTCTTGTAGTTGTAGACCTAAATGGTAAATGCACTTTACTTGTATTGTGCTTTTCTAGTCTTCTGACCACTCAAAGAGCTTTAACACTATGTCGTCATGTAGACCTGGACCCATTTTAGACCTGGATCTGACCTTTTGATCAAGACGGGTGGAGACATAAACCAGAAATCTCTGGATTAAAACTCGTCACATCATAGTGAACACAGAGGTCTTAATATCTACACACACACACACTCATATAGACACAGGGTTCATGACATATGTCAATGTCATCAAACATCAAAGACTTAACACATACACACATACACACACACACACACACTATCAGTTGTGGAAAACATATGATGGTTCAAACTTACCTGCTTCTGTTGTTAATTTATAATTCCAGAAAACATCAGTTTCCGCAGAGTGTCTGTCTGTCTGTTTGTCCGTCCGACTGTCCATCCAAATGTCTAACTGTCTCTCTCTGTCTTTCACCCTGTCTCTCACTCTGTCTGTCTGGTGTCTTCTGGCCTCGCTTTGCTTCGCCTCTCTGACTGAAACTTGAGAGGTCAGGTACTGTGTCATCTCACTCACACATACACACACACGGTCACATGTTCATTTGTTCTCATTAGGCCTTTTCAATTCAGTAGTTCATTTTAGAAATTAATTATCCAAATATTTAAAACGCTTATAAAATAAACAATTTGAAGTCCAAATTGTGATATTTAATTCAGACTTTAATTAATTAAAATAAATGGTTTGTTCATTTTTCATCAGATCAAGAGTTAGAGGGTTAGGAGTCAGGGGATTGTGATCTGTGGTTAGGGTTAGGGTTAGGGTTAGGGTTTAGGGTTAGGGTTAGGGTCAGGGTCAGGGTCAGGGTTAGGGTTAGGGTTAGGTAATAGCAAGGATACCAGACTTTTGGCGTGATGATCGTATATAGCTGTTGGCTACTTGGTGCTAGCCTCCTGAAACTTGGTGTGTGCATTCCTAGCACACCAGAGCACCTTTGTATTAAGTCTGGCATCTGTAGCTGCTTCCTGTGGTATGGCTGCCATAGAGCCCCATTGGATTATTTTGGTGATGATCGTATATAGCTCTTGGCTACTTGGTGCTAGCCTCCTGAAACTTGCTGTGTGTGTTGGTATTAAGCCAGAGCACGTGTGTGTCAAGTTTCTGTGGCTCTAGCTTGTTCCTTTAGTATAGCTGTCATAGACTCCCATTGCTTTAGGGTTAGGGTTAGGGTTAGGTGAGGGGAAAAAGGTTTATCTGCCTACCAAAGAGGCAAGCAGAGAGCACGGGCACACAAGGTCCATCCTATTCCCTCTTCCGTCTCCAAATACATGACTGTTCTTTGTTTTTATTCCACTTCATTCTAGGTTGCTGGACAGCATTTTCATTTTTAATTCCAGCGTCCATCCGCGGATAACCCCAACCCAGACTCCGGTCCTGAGATCAGGTTTATTTTGCGTTTTCCCGAAGGTGAGTATTTTTTTATTTTGCAGATATATACATTTGGTGTTTTATGTGAAAAAATGTTCTGTTTGTCCCATCCAACAGTCTAAAATCTCTAGGGCCGTCCTCTTTGTCCAGTACTCTGGGTGATCCGACCGTACCCTAAAGAGTTGTTCCTCCACACCCTCCAACACGCTAAAAGATTCTTCCAAGAAGATGTTTGTTTGCGCTATTAGGTGTTTTGCTGGTGACGGGAGCTGTGATGAGAACTGGATCAGTGGTACAGGGTTAGGGTTGGGGTTGGGGTTGGGGTTAGGGTTAGGGTTAGGGTTAGGGTTGGGGTTAGGGTTAGGGTTAGGGTTAGGGGGTTAGGGGGTTAGGGTTAGGGTTAGGGTTAGGGGAAAAAAGGTTTATCTGCCTACCAAAGAGGCAAGCAGAGAGCACGGGCACACAAGGTCCATCCTGTTCCCTCTTAGGGTTAGGGTTAGGGTTAGGGTTAGGGTTAGGGTTAGGGTTAGGTAATAGCAAGGATACCAGACTTTTGGCGTGATGATCGTATATAGCTGTTGGCTACTTGGTGCTAGCCTCCTGAAACTTGGTGTGTGCATTCCTAGCACACCAGAGCACCTTTGTATTAAGTCTGGCATCTGTAGCTGCTTCCTGTGGTATGGCTGCCATAGAGCCCCATTGGATTATTTTGGTGATGATCGTATATAGCTCTTGGCTACTTGGTGCTAGCCTCCTGAAACTTGCTGTGTGTGTTGGTATTAAGCCAGAGCACGTGTGTGTCAAGTTTCTGTGGCTCTAGCTTGTTCCTTTAGTATAGCTGTCATAGACTCCCATTGCTTTAGGGTTAGGGTTAGGGTTAGGTGAGGGGAAAAAGGTTTATCTGCCTACCAAAGAGGCAAGCAGAGAGCACGGGCACACAAGGTCCATCCTATTCCCTCTTCCGTCTCCAAATACATGACTGTTCTTTGTTTTTATTCCACTTCATTCTAGGTTGCTGGACAGCATTTTCATTTTTAATTCCAGCGTCCATCCGCGGATAACCCCAACCCAGACTCCGGTCCTGAGATCAGGTTTATTTTGCGTTTTCCCGAAGGTGAGTATTTTTTTATTTTGCAGATATATACATTTGGTGTTTTATGTGAAAAAATGTTCTGTTTGTCCCATCCAACAGTCTAAAATCTCTAGGGCCGTCCTCTTTGTCCAGTACTCTGGGTGATCCGACCGTACCCTAAAGAGTTGTTCCTCCACACCCTCCAACACGCTAAAAGATTCTTCCAAGAAGATGTTTGTTTGCGCTATTAGGTGTTTTGCTGGTGACGGGAGCTGTGATGAGAACTGGATCAGTGGTACAGGGTTAGGGTTGGGGTTGGGGTTGGGGTTAGGGTTAGGGTTAGGGTTAGGGTTGGGGTTAGGGTTAGGGTTAGGGTTAGGGGGTTAGGGGGTTAGGGTTAGGGTTAGGGTTAGGGGAAAAAAGGTTTATCTGCCTACCAAAGAGGCAAGCAGAGAGCACGGGCACACAAGGTCCATCCTGTTCCCTCTTAGGGTTAGGGTTAGGGTTAGGGTTAGGGTTAGGGTTAGGGTTAGGTAATAGCAAGGATACCAGACTTTTGGCGTGATGATCGTATATAGCTGTTGGCTACTTGGTGCTAGCCTCCTGAAACTTGGTGTGTGCATTCCTAGCACACCAGAGCACCTTTGTATTAAGTCTGGCATCTGTAGCTGCTTCCTGTGGTATGGCTGCCATAGAGCCCCATTGGATTATTTTGGTGATGATCGTATATAGCTCTTGGCTACTTGGTGCTAGCCTCCTGAAACTTGCTGTGTGTGTTGGTATTAAGCCAGAGCACGTGTGTGTCAAGTTTCTGTGGCTCTAGCTTGTTCCTTTAGTATAGCTGTCATAGACTCCCATTGCTTTAGGGTTAGGGTTAGGGTTAGGTGAGGGGAAAAAGGTTTATCTGCCTACCAAAGAGGCAAGCAGAGAGCACGGGCACACAAGGTCCATCCTATTCCCTCTTCCGTCTCCAAATACATGACTGTTCTTTGTTTTTATTCCACTTCATTCTAGGTTGCTGGACAGCATTTTCATTTTTAATTCCAGCGTCCATCCGCGGATAACCCCAACCCAGACTCCGGTCCTGAGATCAGGTTTATTTTGCGTTTTCCCGAAGGTGAGTATTTTTTTATTTTGCAGATATATACATTTGGTGTTTTATGTGAAAAAATGTTCTGTTTGTCCCATCCAACAGTCTAAAATCTCTAGGGCCGTCCTCTTTGTCCAGTACTCTGGGTGATCCGACCGTACCCTAAAGAGTTGTTCCTCCACACCCTCCAACACGCTAAAAGATTCTTCCAAGAAGATGTTTGTTTGCGCTATTAGGTGTTTTGCTGGTGACGGGAGCTGTGATGAGAACTGGATCAGTGGTACAGGGTTAGGGTTGGGGTTGGGGTTGGGGTTAGGGTTAGGGTTAGGGTTAGGGTTGGGGTTAGGGTTAGGGTTAGGGTTAGGGGGTTAGGGGGTTAGGGTTAGGGTTAGGGTTAGGGGAAAAAAGGTTTATCTGCCTACCAAAGAGGCAAGCAGAGAGCACGGGCACACAAGGTCCATCCTGTTCCCTCTTAGGGTTAGGGTTAGGGTTAGGGTTAGGGTTAGGGTTAGGGTTAGGTAATAGCAAGGATACCAGACTTTTGGCGTGATGATCGTATATAGCTGTTGGCTACTTGGTGCTAGCCTCCTGAAACTTGGTGTGTGCATTCCTAGCACACCAGAGCACCTTTGTATTAAGTCTGGCATCTGTAGCTGCTTCCTGTGGTATGGCTGCCATAGAGCCCCATTGGATTATTTTGGTGATGATCGTATATAGCTCTTGGCTACTTGGTGCTAGCCTCCTGAAACTTGCTGTGTGTGTTGGTATTAAGCCAGAGCACGTGTGTGTCAAGTTTCTGTGGCTCTAGCTTGTTCCTTTAGTATAGCTGTCATAGACTCCCATTGCTTTAGGGTTAGGGTTAGGGTTAGGTGAGGGGAAAAAGGTTTATCTGCCTACCAAAGAGGCAAGCAGAGAGCACGGGCACACAAGGTCCATCCTATTCCCTCTTCCGTCTCCAAATACATGACTGTTCTTTGTTTTTATTCCACTTCATTCTAGGTTGCTGGACAGCATTTTCATTTTTAATTCCAGCGTCCATCCGCGGATAACCCCAACCCAGACTCCGGTCCTGAGATCAGGTTTATTTTGCGTTTTCCCGAAGGTGAGTATTTTTTTATTTTGCAGATATATACATTTGGTGTTTTATGTGAAAAAATGTTCTGTTTGTCCCATCCAACAGTCTAAAATCTCTAGGGCCGTCCTCTTTGTCCAGTACTCTGGGTGATCCGACCGTACCCTAAAGAGTTGTTCCTCCACACCCTCCAACACGCTAAAAGATTCTTCCAAGAAGATGTTTGTTTGCGCTATTAGGTGTTTTGCTGGTGACGGGAGCTGTGATGAGAACTGGATCAGTGGTACAGGGTTAGGGTTGGGGTTGGGGTTGGGGTTAGGGTTAGGGTTAGGGTTAGGGTTGGGGTTAGGGTTAGGGTTAGGGTTAGGGGGTTAGGGGGTTAGGGTTAGGGTTAGGGTTAGGGGAAAAAAGGTTTATCTGCCTACCAAAGAGGCAAGCAGAGAGCACGGGCACACAAGGTCCATCCTGTTCCCTCTTAGGGTTAGGGTTAGGGTTAGGGTTAGGGTTAGGGTTAGGTAATAGCAAGGATACCAGACTTTTGGCGTGATGATCGTATATAGCTGTTGGCTACTTGGTGCTAGCCTCCTGAAACTTGGTGTGTGCATTCCTAGCACACCAGAGCACCTTTGTATTAAGTCTGGCATCTGTAGCTGCTTCCTGTGGTATGGCTGCCATAGAGCCCCATTGGATTATTTTGGTGATGATCGTATATAGCTCTTGGCTACTTGGTGCTAGCCTCCTGAAACTTGCTGTGTGTGTTGGTATTAAGCCAGAGCACGTGTGTGTCAAGTTTCTGTGGCTCTAGCTTGTTCCTTTAGTATAGCTGTCATAGACTCCCATTGCTTTAGGGTTAGGGTTAGGGTTAGGTGAGGGGAAAAAGGTTTATCTGCCTACCAAAGAGGCAAGCAGAGAGCACGGGCACACAAGGTCCATCCTATTCCCTCTTCCGTCTCCAAATACATGACTGTTCTTTGTTTTTATTCCACTTCATTCTAGGTTGCTGGACAGCATTTTCATTTTTAATTCCAGCGTCCATCCGCGGATAACCCCAACCCAGACTCCGGTCCTGAGATCAGGTTTATTTTGCGTTTTCCCGAAGGTGAGTATTTTTTTATTTTGCAGATATATACATTTGGTGTTTTATGTGAAAAAATGTTCTGTTTGTCCCATCCAACAGTCTAAAATCTCTAGGGCCGTCCTCTTTGTCCAGTACTCTGGGTGATCCGACCGTACCCTAAAGAGTTGTTCCTCCACACCCTCCAACACGCTAAAAGATTCTTCCAAGAAGATGTTTGTTTGCGCTATTAGGTGTTTTGCTGGTGACGGGAGCTGTGATGAGAACTGGATCAGTGGTACAGGGTTAGGGTTAGGGTTAGGGTTAGGGTTAGAGGTTAGGGTTAGGGTTAGGGTTAGGGTTAGGGTTAGGGTTAGGGTTAGGGTTAGGGTTAGGGGTTAGGGTTAGGGTTAGGGTTAGGGTTAGGGTTAGGGTTAGGTGTTAGGGGATTGTGATCACTATGCTGGAAGCCAGCAAGGTGATCTGTGCACTGTCCATCACTACCTCACATCCTGAAGCACCTACCTCTCATTCAAGCCTTTAGGATGTCTTGTATCCAGTCTGGCAATCCAGATCCTTTCAGCCCTTTTCCTCTGGGAAATGTTCCACCTGGGGTTACACTCAATGACAGTCGTTAAAACAGATTTCCATCCATGTAATAGGAAGTGTTTCACAAAAGGTGTCTCCATCTTTTTCCTCTTCAGTATGTTGTATTTGTGTTGAGTGAATCGAGTAGAAATGGTGTTCCCCGTTTCACCCACATACTGTAAACCACACTTTTTACAAGAAATCAGATATATACAATTTTTGGACTTTAGACTGCCACGGGTCATTGTCTGAAAGACCTCTTTTGTGTACCGATTAGTGAACCAGTTTTGGTGTTTAAAATACTGGCCCTGTACTCTGGTTTTAGGGTCAAAGAGGGGTTTAATTTTCGCTTTTACCAGGAGATCCTGTAAATTCTTGTTTTTCCTGAATGCAGCAATAATGCTATAGTTTTGTAATGTTGATGTTCCTGTAATGTGTTTTTGAAAGTTCCTCTTACTTTGTCTAATTAGTTCAACAGTTGACGGGGAAAATGTCGTCACAAATGGAAGGTTACAAGTTACTACTGGTGGTCTAGTTTGCTGAAATGACCTTCTGCATTTTCTAAGGAAGGTCCTAGAGTACCCTCTGGTGGACAAAGCTCGAAACAGCACTCTGACTGCCGAATTAAAATCTTCCTCTTCAGTGCAAATTCTGTGAAACCTCAACAATTGTGACTTAATCAAGCCTGCATAGGTGTGCTTTGGGTGGAAGCTAGTTTTATAGAGCAGAGCGTGGGTGTCTGTCTCTTTAAAGAACACTTTGATCGCTAGTGTGTGGGTCTCCTTGAACCTGTCGTTCTTAAAAGTGGTGGTGTCCAAGAAATCGACAGAGGTCAAACTGCTGGTTGATTTTAGCTTGATTGATTCACTGTGATTATTCAGCGTGTTCAAAAATGTGTCAAAGTCCTCTCTCGTATGAGGCCACACCCCCCAGATGTCATCTAAAAACCTGTAGTAGTACAGAGGTTTTTTAGGACATGTTTTTAGGGCTGACTCCTCCCATTCAGCCATAAAGATGTTTGCATATGCGGGAGCAAATTTCTTCCCCATAGCTGTACCTTTAATTTGCAGGAAAAATTCTCCATTAAATGTGAAGTCATTTTTGGTCAAATTAATCTCTAATAACTGTAATAATTCTTTTTCTGGTCTTTTTTTGTTTGGGTGTTTCCGAAATGCATTTTTTATGGCTTGCATGCCTTCTTTGAAGTCAATATTTGTATATAGACTGTCTATGTCAATTGTAAAAAGAATGGAGTTGTCAGGAATGTGCAGTTTTTTTACTATGTTGATAAAGTGGTACGTGTCCTTAATGTAACTGGGGTGTGTGGTCGAGAGAGGATTGAGGAAGAAGTCCAGGTATTCTGCAGTGTAATATGTTTCACTGCTGCAGTCAGACACAATGGGTCTACCTGGAGGGATTTCATGTGGTTTGCTCCACTTAGTTGGATCCTTGTGGATTTTGGGCAGCATGTAAAATAATCTGGCTCTGGGTTCCGAGTTGCCCATTAAATAATATTTTTGTTTTGCCTTAATAAACCTTTTCTCATAGAGAGTTTGGATAATTTTGTTCATGATTGGAATCGTTTCTGGATAAATAGGTTTGGTCAATTTAGTGTAGTATTTGGGGTCGTTGAGTTGTCGATAACCCTCCCATACATACTGTTCTCTGTCCATAATGACCATAGCACTGCCTTTATCAGCTGGCTTGATGATGATGTGTTTGTTACTGTTCAGTTCTGTCAGTGCTCTAACCTCTTCAGTACTCAGGTTTGGTGGTACACGATGGACCCTAAACTCAGCATCCAAATATTGAAGATCCGCCTTGATGAGAGCCGTGATTTCACTGGGTGTTTGTCCCTGGGGGGGAGTCCAGACTGATTTCTGAATGAAAGGCAGCGGTTCAGAGTCTTTTGCATGTTCATAATAAGCTGCCAGTTTCAGCTTCCTATGGTATTGCTGAGTATCATAACGGCTTTGTTCCTTAATGTCTTTGTTTGTGCCCTTTGTGGGGATAAAGTTCAAGCCTTTGTTAAGCAGAGCAAATTGTGGTGCAGTTAACTTAAAGTTTTTTGTTAAATTAATAACAGTCTTATCCCCCTCCTGTGGAGGCAGGTTTATGGGGACAATTAGTTTAAGTAAGTGCACCAGTGGTCCAGCATGCGCTGAGCTGTGTCATAAGTCCAGTGCAGGTTATCTGGTCCTGTTTTAAAGTCAGTGCTTGGTAGAGACGGAATATACTCACCCAGGTCAGAGATGTACGCGTTCAGGTGTGTGAGACGCATTTTCTCTCTCGTTGGAAGATTGGGGGAGAAGTTGATCTGTGGAATGAAAATTTCCGCCCACGGAAACTTCTCTTGGGCCAACTTAAGCGCTCTCTGCAGCTGTTTGATAGCTGTCTCTTTGGTCTTTTGGACACGGTTGTTTAGGCCAAAGGCCAGGATGATTTTTTCCACCGTGGCTGTGGATCTGGCTTTGTCCAGTAGCTCTTCTGCGTTTCTGAAGGTGGCACCTGGGAAGGCGTCAATTTGTAGATCTGGATTGTTGTGTGGTGGGAATCTGTTGGTATTTGAGTCACCCATGATTAGCCATTTTTTGCCAACCGTGAGGCTCCAATCTTGCAACTTTCTCGAAGTGGTGAGATGTTTCGTAGGTCGGTGTAACATCAGTGACTGTGGTGTGATGACCGTCCCTCTTGGAGTCGAATCCAGTCGAGTCTGCACCGCTGTTTGAAGACTGCCGGTCGTCGGTCTGGTGGACTGCACGCTGTCTGGAACAGGAGGGTGCGGCTCTCCGTCTTCCTCATCCACTAGTGGATCCAGCTCCTGCTGTGAGAGCTCCATGATGGAGCTCGTTATGGAAGCCACACATCCATTGTGGTGTGGGGGGGCCCGAAGAAGAAGCAGGGGGGCCGGGGGGGCCTCTCGTGGACTAGCTGTCCTCCTGGTAAACAGTCTTAGTGGTCTTTGTGATTGTGGATGGAGCTGTTGAGGAGTCGGTGTAGGTGGAACTATGTTTTGTGTGTTCTCACTATGTTGTGAGAGGGGCCAAATGTCTGACAGGGGCATCGGAGTAGTGTCCAGAACCATGTCAGTCCCTTGTGTTAGGCTGTCTGCAGGTCTACTAAGGGCCTGTGTTTCCTGGACGGATGGGACCACTCTGTGTGGTGGTGTAACGGGCGTCAGAGGAACCGTGTTGGTTGGTGCCCCATGTACCTCCGCTGTGACTGAGCGTGTGACGTCAGCCACCGACGCATTTGTAGCTCCGTTAGGTGGAGCCTGTAGCTCTGGGTGCAGCACGGTGCCATTTTGGACCGCTGCAGTTCTGGTCGTCGGTGAAGGACTGTCCCCCGCATGCAGGATGAGAAGTGTCTCCCCAACAACGCCTCTAGCCTCGGCCAGTGTGTCGGGTGCTAATCTGCTACCGAGGTTTCTCTTCGCCCAGGCTGAGGCTACTTCAAAGGGGCCGCTCCAATCGTGAGGTGAGAGTTTATAAAGTTTATCTATCTCACTCTTTATGACGTTTTCATAATGGTCCTGAAGTATAATCAGTGTGGTGTGGGCCCAGTTTTTAGCATTTCCTTCAATTAGCCTCTGGGTGTCGGCATTCGGTACCGCGGGTTTAATTAGCGTGGATAGCTGATTAATCACTCTGTTAATTGTGCGGGGCGGCTGGTCTGCACTCACATTTGTGAGGTGATGCGCTGTTTTAATCACTCTGTGTAGAATGCGGCATTTAAGCCCAAAGTCTGGATCATCGGATCTGGGTCTATTCTGATGGCTTTCATTGTGTTGTAGCTGTTGCTGACCTGTGTTGTGTGTGTGGTCGATCTTACGTTTATTACGTGGCATGTTGGACCGGTACTCCGCCGGTCTCTGGACGGTCCTGCGGTCCACGAATTGTGTCTTATAGTTTGCTTCTCTGCCATTATAGTTACGGCGCCGAGAAGGGCGGTCCCCGTCGGGTCCGAGTCCGGTCCTCGTGACGGAGGCATACGTCCTGCGGCGGCCGTCTGATGGATCCCTCCGGCGGACGTCTGGTGGACACCTGCGGGGGACATCTGATGGATCCCTGCGGTGGTGGACGTCCGATGGATGCCCGTGATGGCGGACGTCCGATGGATGTCTGCGGCGGACGTCTGATGGATCCCTCCGGCGGATGTCCGCTGGATACCTGCGGCGGACATCCGCTGTATATCCGCGGCGGCGGACGTCTGATGGATCCCCGCGGCGGCGGACGACGTCTGATGGATCCTCGCGGTGACGAACGTCTGATGGATACCCGCGGCGGCGGCGGACATCTGATGGATCCTCGCGGTGACCGACGTCTGATGGATCCCCGCGGCTGCGGCCGTCTGCTGGGTACCTGTGGTGGTTGTATGAAGGGTCCCGACGTCGGCGAGGGGACGCAGGTCTGGTGGGTGACCTCGGGCGCTGGCTCCGCTGTCTGCGGCCTCTCCCGTAGTTGACAACCGTCCACTCCTCGCCGCGGTCACGGCCGTGGTGGAACATGGTGAGGCTAGGTTAGCTTAGCTTAGCCTCGTTAGCATGTGGCTCAGAAAAAAGTTTACAAGAGTTGTTTTACCTTTTATTTTCTGTTCAGGTGAACCATATTTTGAACAAGTAAATTAATCGCGACGTTTCGGTTCTAAGAAGAACCTTCTTCAGGCTACTTGTTCTTTGTAGAATAACTGTATAGTTACGGAACGATGTCGGACGCTGTTGTAGCATCGGCCATGTTGTGGAAAAGGGAGGATGGGCTGTGATGCGAAGTTCCTATGGTCTGGCGCCCCTGGGCTCAGCCATTTTGTTCCAAGGACCAATCAGTAGGCCATCTGACTAAGCAGCCATGACATATTTGATGCCTAACTGATTGTCCAGTGAGATCTGATGAGTCATGTTCTCTGCACTGTTTCAAATGTACACAACTATTATCATACACATATGTATACACTTTATGCATTAAACCGTGGCATGTTTGATGCCTAACTGATTGTCCCGTGAGATCTGATGAGTCATGTTATATGCACTTGTTTCAAATGCACACAGCTATTCTCATACACATATGTATACACTTTATGCATTAAACCGTGGCATGTTTGATGCCTAACTGATTGTCCAGTGAGATCTGATGAGTCATGTTATATGCACTTTTTCAAATGCACACAGCTATTATCATACACATATGCATACACTTTAGACATTACACCGTGGCATGTTTGATGCCTAACTGATTGTCCAGTGAGATCTGATGAGTCATGTTCTCTGCACTGTTTCAAATGTACACAACTATTATCATACACATATGTATACACTTTATGCATTGAACCGTGGCATGTTTGATGCCTAACTGATTGTCCAGTGAGATCTGATGAGTCATGTTATATGCACTTGTTTCAAATGCACACAGCTATTATCATACACATATGTATACACTTTAGACATTACACCGTGGCATGTTTGATGCCTAACTGATTGTCCAGTGAGATCTGATGAGTCATGTTATATGCACTTGTTTCAAATGCACACAGCTATTATCATACACATATGCATACACTTTAGACATTAAACCGTGGCATGTTTGATGCCTAACTGATTGTCCAGTGAGATCTGATGAGTCATGTTGTATGCACTTTTTCAAATGCACATAGCTATTATCATACACATATGTATACACTTTAGACATTACACCGTGGCATGTTTGATGCCTAACTGATTGTCCAGTGAGATCTGATGAGTCATGTTATATGAATTGTTTCAAGTGCACCCAATTATTCTCATACACATATGCGCATACACTTTAGACATTACCCCGTGGCATGTTTGATGCCTAACTGATTGTCCAGTGAGATCTGATGAGTCATGTTATATGCCCTGTTTCAAGTGCACACAACTATTATCATACACATATGCGCATACACTTTAGACATTAAACCGTGGCATGTTTGATGCCTAACTGATTGTCCATTGAGATCTGATGAGTCATGTTTTACGAATTGTTTCAAATGTACTCCCACATCCATTTGTCCGCAGAAACATCTTCGACCTGAAGCCGTGCCGTCCTCCATCCATTTGTCACCGCCCACCTCCTGCGGTCTGGGAAGTGATGCCACATGGACTGCTCCAAAACCAAACCTGCATGTACATGCATCTGGACGTTCCAGTGTGTTCCACTCTATGTAGTACTGAGTGCCCGATCAGGCCCAGTCAGACATGCTACATGAGCCGCCATAAACACACACACACACGTAAATATGCCCATACACCCACCTGCATACACATACATACCTACACACATATATATACACATACATATACATATATATATACACACATGTGTACATATACGAACGGTCAGGTCCAGGCGGGAGCCGAATGGTTAGGCTTAGGCGGGAGGGCCGAATGGTTAGGTTTAGGCGGGGGGGTCGAATGGTTAGGTTTAGGCGTTGGCCGAATGGTTAGGCTTAGGCGGGGGGTCGAATGGTTAGGTTTAGGCAGGGGGTCGAATAGTTAGGTTTAGGCGAGGAGAGGGAGTGGTTGAGATTAGGGCAAGAAAGCAGGGCAGGCTACATGAGAGGAGCAGAGCAACAGAGATATGAGGCAGGAGGCACGGGCTGGTTAGGTGTTAGGGGATTGTGATCACTATGCTGGAAGCCAGCAAGGTGATCTGTGCACTGTCCATCACTACCTCACATCCTGAAGCACCTACCTCTCATTCAAGCCTTTAGGATGTCTTGTATCCAGTCTGGCAATCCAGATCCTTTCAGCCCTTTTCCTCTGGGAAATGTTCCACCTGGGGTTACACTCAATGACAGTCGTTAAAACAGATTTCCATCCATGTAATAGGAAGTGTTTCACAAAAGGTGTCTCCATCTTTTTCCTCTTCAGTATGTTGTATTTGTGTTGAGTGAATCGAGTAGAAATGGTGTTCCCCGTTTCACCCACATACTGTAAACCACACTTTTTACAAGAAATCAGATATATACAATTTTTGGACTTTAGACTGCCACGGGTCATTGTCTGAAAGACCTCTTTTGTGTACCGATTAGTGAACCAGTTTTGGTGTTTAAAATACTGGCCCTGTACTCTGGTTTTAGGGTCAAAGAGGGGTTTAATTTTCGCTTTTACCAGGAGATCCTGTAAATTCTTGTTTTTCCTGAATGCAGCAATAATGCTATAGTTTTGTAATGTTGATGTTCCTGTAATGTGTTTTTGAAAGTTCCTCTTACTTTGTCTAATTAGTTCAACAGTTGACGGGGAAAATGTCGTCACAAATGGAAGGTTACAAGTTACTACTGGTGGTCTAGTTTGCTGAAATGACCTTCTGCATTTTCTAAGGAAGGTCCTAGAGTACCCTCTGGTGGACAAAGCTCGAAACAGCACTCTGACTGCCGAATTAAAATCTTCCTCTTCAGTGCAAATTCTGTGAAACCTCAACAATTGTGACTTAATCAAGCCTGCATAGGTGTGCTTTGGGTGGAAGCTAGTTTTATAGAGCAGAGCGTGGGTGTCTGTCTCTTTAAAGAACACTTTGATCGCTAGTGTGTGGGTCTCCTTGAACCTGTCGTTCTTAAAAGTGGTGGTGTCCAAGAAATCGACAGAGGTCAAACTGCTGGTTGATTTTAGCTTGATTGATTCACTGTGATTATTCAGCGTGTTCAAAAATGTGTCAAAGTCCTCTCTCGTATGAGGCCACACCCCCCAGATGTCATCTAAAAACCTGTAGTAGTACAGAGGTTTTTTAGGACATGTTTTTAGGGCTGACTCCTCCCATTCAGCCATAAAGATGTTTGCATATGCGGGAGCAAATTTCTTCCCCATAGCTGTACCTTTAATTTGCAGGAAAAATTCTCCATTAAATGTGAAGTCATTTTTGGTCAAATTAATCTCTAATAACTGTAATAATTCTTTTTCTGGTCTTTTTTTGTTTGGGTGTTTCCGAAATGCATTTTTTATGGCTTGCATGCCTTCTTTGAAGTCAATATTTGTATATAGACTGTCTATGTCAATTGTAAAAAGAATGGAGTTGTCAGGAATGTGCAGTTTTTTTACTATGTTGATAAAGTGGTACGTGTCCTTAATGTAACTGGGGTGTGTGGTCGAGAGAGGATTGAGGAAGAAGTCCAGGTATTCTGCAGTGTAATATGTTTCACTGCTGCAGTCAGACACAATGGGTCTACCTGGAGGGATTTCATGTGGTTTGCTCCACTTAGTTGGATCCTTGTGGATTTTGGGCAGCATGTAAAATAATCTGGCTCTGGGTTCCGAGTTGCCCATTAAATAATATTTTTGTTTTGCCTTAATAAACCTTTTCTCATAGAGAGTTTGGATAATTTTGTTCATGATTGGAATCGTTTCTGGATAAATAGGTTTGGTCAATTTAGTGTAGTATTTGGGGTCGTTGAGTTGTCGATAACCCTCCCATACATACTGTTCTCTGTCCATAATGACCATAGCACTGCCTTTATCAGCTGGCTTGATGATGATGTGTTTGTTACTGTTCAGTTCTGTCAGTGCTCTAACCTCTTCAGTACTCAGGTTTGGTGGTACACGATGGACCCTAAACTCAGCATCCAAATATTGAAGATCCGCCTTGATGAGAGCCGTGATTTCACTGGGTGTTTGTCCCTGGGGGGGAGTCCAGACTGATTTCTGAATGAAAGGCAGCGGTTCAGAGTCTTTTGCATGTTCATAATAAGCTGCCAGTTTCAGCTTCCTATGGTATTGCTGAGTATCATAACGGCTTTGTTCCTTAATGTCTTTGTTTGTGCCCTTTGTGGGGATAAAGTTCAAGCCTTTGTTAAGCAGAGCAAATTGTGGTGCAGTTAACTTAAAGTTTTTTGTTAAATTAATAACAGTCTTATCCCCCTCCTGTGGAGGCAGGTTTATGGGGACAATTAGTTTAAGTAAGTGCACCAGTGGTCCAGCATGCGCTGAGCTGTGTCATAAGTCCAGTGCAGGTTATCTGGTCCTGTTTTAAAGTCAGTGCTTGGTAGAGACGGAATATACTCACCCAGGTCAGAGATGTACGCGTTCAGGTGTGTGAGACGCATTTTCTCTCTCGTTGGAAGATTGGGGGAGAAGTTGATCTGTGGAATGAAAATTTCCGCCCACGGAAACTTCTCTTGGGCCAACTTAAGCGCTCTCTGCAGCTGTTTGATAGCTGTCTCTTTGGTCTTTTGGACACGGTTGTTTAGGCCAAAGGCCAGGATGATTTTTTCCACCGTGGCTGTGGATCTGGCTTTGTCCAGTAGCTCTTCTGCGTTTCTGAAGGTGGCACCTGGGAAGGCGTCAATTTGTAGATCTGGATTGTTGTGTGGTGGGAATCTGTTGGTATTTGAGTCACCCATGATTAGCCATTTTTTGCCAACCGTGAGGCTCCAATCTTGCAACTTTCTCGAAGTGGTGAGATGTTTCGTAGGTCGGTGTAACATCAGTGACTGTGGTGTGATGACCGTCCCTCTTGGAGTCGAATCCAGTCGAGTCTGCACCGCTGTTTGAAGACTGCCGGTCGTCGGTCTGGTGGACTGCACGCTGTCTGGAACAGGAGGGTGCGGCTCTCCGTCTTCCTCATCCACTAGTGGATCCAGCTCCTGCTGTGAGAGCTCCATGATGGAGCTCGTTATGGAAGCCACACATCCATTGTGGTGTGGGGGGGCCCGAAGAAGAAGCAGGGGGGCCGGGGGGGCCTCTCGTGGACTAGCTGTCCTCCTGGTAAACAGTCTTAGTGGTCTTTGTGATTGTGGATGGAGCTGTTGAGGAGTCGGTGTAGGTGGAACTATGTTTTGTGTGTTCTCACTATGTTGTGAGAGGGGCCAAATGTCTGACAGGGGCATCGGAGTAGTGTCCAGAACCATGTCAGTCCCTTGTGTTAGGCTGTCTGCAGGTCTACTAAGGGCCTGTGTTTCCTGGACGGATGGGACCACTCTGTGTGGTGGTGTAACGGGCGTCAGAGGAACCGTGTTGGTTGGTGCCCCATGTACCTCCGCTGTGACTGAGCGTGTGACGTCAGCCACCGACGCATTTGTAGCTCCGTTAGGTGGAGCCTGTAGCTCTGGGTGCAGCACGGTGCCATTTTGGACCGCTGCAGTTCTGGTCGTCGGTGAAGGACTGTCCCCCGCATGCAGGATGAGAAGTGTCTCCCCAACAACGCCTCTAGCCTCGGCCAGTGTGTCGGGTGCTAATCTGCTACCGAGGTTTCTCTTCGCCCAGGCTGAGGCTACTTCAAAGGGGCCGCTCCAATCGTGAGGTGAGAGTTTATAAAGTTTATCTATCTCACTCTTTATGACGTTTTCATAATGGTCCTGAAGTATAATCAGTGTGGTGTGGGCCCAGTTTTTAGCATTTCCTTCAATTAGCCTCTGGGTGTCGGCATTCGGTACCGCGGGTTTAATTAGCGTGGATAGCTGATTAATCACTCTGTTAATTGTGCGGGGCGGCTGGTCTGCACTCACATTTGTGAGGTGATGCGCTGTTTTAATCACTCTGTGTAGAATGCGGCATTTAAGCCCAAAGTCTGGATCATCGGATCTGGGTCTATTCTGATGGCTTTCATTGTGTTGTAGCTGTTGCTGACCTGTGTTGTGTGTGTGGTCGATCTTACGTTTATTACGTGGCATGTTGGACCGGTACTCCGCCGGTCTCTGGACGGTCCTGCGGTCCACGAATTGTGTCTTATAGTTTGCTTCTCTGCCATTATAGTTACGGCGCCGAGAAGGGCGGTCCCCGTCGGGTCCGAGTCCGGTCCTCGTGACGGAGGCATACGTCCTGCGGCGGCCGTCTGATGGATCCCTCCGGCGGACGTCTGGTGGACACCTGCGGGGGACATCTGATGGATCCCTGCGGTGGTGGACGTCCGATGGATGCCCGTGATGGCGGACGTCCGATGGATGTCTGCGGCGGACGTCTGATGGATCCCTCCGGCGGATGTCCGCTGGATACCTGCGGCGGACATCCGCTGTATATCCGCGGCGGCGGACGTCTGATGGATCCCCGCGGCGGCGGACGACGTCTGATGGATCCTCGCGGTGACGAACGTCTGATGGATACCCGCGGCGGCGGCGGACATCTGATGGATCCTCGCGGTGACCGACGTCTGATGGATCCCCGCGGCTGCGGCCGTCTGCTGGGTACCTGTGGTGGTTGTATGAAGGGTCCCGACGTCGGCGAGGGGACGCAGGTCTGGTGGGTGACCTCGGGCGCTGGCTCCGCTGTCTGCGGCCTCTCCCGTAGTTGACAACCGTCCACTCCTCGCCGCGGTCACGGCCGTGGTGGAACATGGTGAGGCTAGGTTAGCTTAGCTTAGCCTCGTTAGCATGTGGCTCAGAAAAAAGTTTACAAGAGTTGTTTTACCTTTTATTTTCTGTTCAGGTGAACCATATTTTGAACAAGTAAATTAATCGCGACGTTTCGGTTCTAAGAAGAACCTTCTTCAGGCTACTTGTTCTTTGTAGAATAACTGTATAGTTACGGAACGATGTCGGATGCTGTTGTAGCATCGGCCATGTTGTGGAAAAGGGAGGATGGGCTGTGATGCGAAGTTCCTATGGTCTGGCGCCCCTGGGCTCAGCCATTTTGTTCCAAGGACCAATCAGTAGGCCATCTGACTAAGCAGCCATGACATATTTGATGCCTAACTGATTGTCCAGTGAGATCTGATGAGTCATGTTCTCTGCACTGTTTCAAATGTACACAACTATTATCATACACATATGTATACACTTTATGCATTAAACCGTGGCATGTTTGATGCCTAACTGATTGTCCCGTGAGATCTGATGAGTCATGTTATATGCACTTGTTTCAAATGCACACAGCTATTCTCATACACATATGTATACACTTTATGCATTAAACCGTGGCATGTTTGATGCCTAACTGATTGTCCAGTGAGAGGGTTAGGGGTTAGGGTTAGGGTTAGGGTTAGGGTTAGGGTTAGGGTTAGGGTTAGGGAGAGGGTTAGGGGTTAGGGTTAGGGTTAGGGTTAGGGTTAGGGTTAGGGTTAGGGTTAGGGTTAGGGTGTTAGGGTTAGGGTTGGGTTAGGGTTAGGGTTAGGGTTAGGGTTAGGGGGTTAGGGTTAGGGTTAGGGTTAGGGTTAGGGTTAGGGTTAGGGTTAGGGTTAGGGTTAGGGTTAGGGTTAGGGTTGGGTTAGGGTTAGGGTTAGGGTTAGGGTTAGGGTTAGGGTTAGGGTTAGGGTTAGGGTTAGGGTTAGGGGTTAGGGTTAAGGGTTAGGGTTAGGGTTAGGGTTAGGGTTAGGGTTAGGGTTAGGGTTAGGGTTAGGGTTTAGGGTTAGGGTTAGGGTTAGGGTTAGGGTTAGGGTTAGGGTTAGGGTTAGGGTTAGGGTTAGGTAATAGCAAGGATACCAGACTTTTGGCGTGATGATCGTATATAGCTGTTGGCTACTTGGTGCTAGCCTCCTGAAACTTGGTGTGTGCATTCCTAGCACACCAGAGCACCTTTGTATTAAGTCTGGCATCTGTAGCTGCTTCCTGTGGTATGGCTGCCATAGAGCCCCATTGGATTATTTTGGTGATGATCGTATATAGCTCTTGGCTACTTGGTGCTAGCCTCCTGAAACTTGCTGTGTGTGTTGGTATTAAGCCAGAGCACGTGTGTGTCAAGTTTCTGTGGCTCTAGCTTGTTCCTTTAGTATAGCTGTCATAGACTCCCATTGCTTTAGGGTTAGGGTTAGGGTTAGGTGAGGGGAAAAAGGTTTATCTGCCTACCAAAGAGGCAAGCAGAGAGCACGGGCACACAAGGTCCATCCTATTCCCTCTTCCGTCTCCAAATACATGACTGTTCTTTGTTTTTATTCCACTTCATTCTAGGTTGCTGGACAGCATTTTCATTTTTAATTCCAGCGTCCATCCGCGGATAACCCCAACCCAGACTCCGGTCCTGAGATCAGGTTTATTTTGCGTTTTCCCGAAGGTGAGTATTTTTTTATTTTGCAGATATATACATTTGGTGTTTTATGTGAAAAAATGTTCTGTTTGTCCCATCCAACAGTCTAAAATCTCTAGGGCCGTCCTCTTTGTCCAGTACTCTGGGTGATCCGACCGTACCCTAAAGAGTTGTTCCTCCACACCCTCCAACACGCTAAAAGATTCTTCCAAGAAGATGTTTGTTTGCGCTATTAGGTGTTTTGCTGGTGACGGGAGCTGTGATGAGAACTGGATCAGTGGTACAGGGTTAGGGTTAGGGTTAGGGTTAGGGTTAGAGGTTAGGGTTAGGGTTAGGGGTTAGGGTTAGGGTTAGGGTTAGGGTTAGGGTTAGGGTTAGGGTTAGGGGTTAGGGTTAGGGTTAGGGTTAGGGTTAGGGTTAGGGTTAGGTGTTAGGGGATTGTGATCACTATGCTGGAAGCCAGCAAGGTGATCTGTGCACTGTCCATCACTACCTCACATCCTGAAGCACCTACCTCTCATTCAAGCCTTTAGGATGTCTTGTATCCAGTCTGGCAATCCAGATCCTTTCAGCCCTTTTCCTCTGGGAAATGTTCCACCTGGGGTTACACTCAATGACAGTCGTTAAAACAGATTTCCATCCATGTAATAGGAAGTGTTTCACAAAAGGTGTCTCCATCTTTTTCCTCTTCAGTATGTTGTATTTGTGTTGAGTGAATCGAGTAGAAATGGTGTTCCCCGTTTCACCCACATACTGTAAACCACACTTTTTACAAGAAATCAGATATATACAATTTTTGGACTTTAGACTGCCACGGGTCATTGTCTGAAAGACCTCTTTTGTGTACCGATTAGTGAACCAGTTTTGGTGTTTAAAATACTGGCCCTGTACTCTGGTTTTAGGGTCAAAGAGGGGTTTAATTTTCGCTTTTACCAGGAGATCCTGTAAATTCTTGTTTTTCCTGAATGCAGCAATAATGCTATAGTTTTGTAATGTTGATGTTCCTGTAATGTGTTTTTGAAAGTTCCTCTTACTTTGTCTAATTAGTTCAACAGTTGACGGGGAAAATGTCGTCACAAATGGAAGGTTACAAGTTACTACTGGTGGTCTAGTTTGCTGAAATGACCTTCTGCATTTTCTAAGGAAGGTCCTAGAGTACCCTCTGGTGGACAAAGCTCGAAACAGCACTCTGACTGCCGAATTAAAATCTTCCTCTTCAGTGCAAATTCTGTGAAACCTCAACAATTGTGACTTAATCAAGCCTGCATAGGTGTGCTTTGGGTGGAAGCTAGTTTTATAGAGCAGAGCGTGGGTGTCTGTCTCTTTAAAGAACACTTTGATCGCTAGTGTGTGGGTCTCCTTGAACCTGTCGTTCTTAAAAGTGGTGGTGTCCAAGAAATCGACAGAGGTCAAACTGCTGGTTGATTTTAGCTTGATTGATTCACTGTGATTATTCAGCGTGTTCAAAAATGTGTCAAAGTCCTCTCTCGTATGAGGCCACACCCCCCAGATGTCATCTAAAAACCTGTAGTAGTACAGAGGTTTTTTAGGACATGTTTTTAGGGCTGACTCCTCCCATTCAGCCATAAAGATGTTTGCATATGCGGGAGCAAATTTCTTCCCCATAGCTGTACCTTTAATTTGCAGGAAAAATTCTCCATTAAATGTGAAGTCATTTTTGGTCAAATTAATCTCTAATAACTGTAATAATTCTTTTTCTGGTCTTTTTTTGTTTGGGTGTTTCCGAAATGCATTTTTTATGGCTTGCATGCCTTCTTTGAAGTCAATATTTGTATATAGACTGTCTATGTCAATTGTAAAAAGAATGGAGTTGTCAGGAATGTGCAGTTTTTTTACTATGTTGATAAAGTGGTACGTGTCCTTAATGTAACTGGGGTGTGTGGTCGAGAGAGGATTGAGGAAGAAGTCCAGGTATTCTGCAGTGTAATATGTTTCACTGCTGCAGTCAGACACAATGGGTCTACCTGGAGGGATTTCATGTGGTTTGCTCCACTTAGTTGGATCCTTGTGGATTTTGGGCAGCATGTAAAATAATCTGGCTCTGGGTTCCGAGTTGCCCATTAAATAATATTTTTGTTTTGCCTTAATAAACCTTTTCTCATAGAGAGTTTGGATAATTTTGTTCATGATTGGAATCGTTTCTGGATAAATAGGTTTGGTCAATTTAGTGTAGTATTTGGGGTCGTTGAGTTGTCGATAACCCTCCCATACATACTGTTCTCTGTCCATAATGACCATAGCACTGCCTTTATCAGCTGGCTTGATGATGATGTGTTTGTTACTGTTCAGTTCTGTCAGTGCTCTAACCTCTTCAGTACTCAGGTTTGGTGGTACACGATGGACCCTAAACTCAGCATCCAAATATTGAAGATCCGCCTTGATGAGAGCCGTGATTTCACTGGGTGTTTGTCCCTGGGGGGGAGTCCAGACTGATTTCTGAATGAAAGGCAGCGGTTCAGAGTCTTTTGCATGTTCATAATAAGCTGCCAGTTTCAGCTTCCTATGGTATTGCTGAGTATCATAACGGCTTTGTTCCTTAATGTCTTTGTTTGTGCCCTTTGTGGGGATAAAGTTCAAGCCTTTGTTAAGCAGAGCAAATTGTGGTGCAGTTAACTTAAAGTTTTTTGTTAAATTAATAACAGTCTTATCCCCCTCCTGTGGAGGCAGGTTTATGGGGACAATTAGTTTAAGTAAGTGCACCAGTGGTCCAGCATGCGCTGAGCTGTGTCATAAGTCCAGTGCAGGTTATCTGGTCCTGTTTTAAAGTCAGTGCTTGGTAGAGACGGAATATACTCACCCAGGTCAGAGATGTACGCGTTCAGGTGTGTGAGACGCATTTTCTCTCTCGTTGGAAGATTGGGGGAGAAGTTGATCTGTGGAATGAAAATTTCCGCCCACGGAAACTTCTCTTGGGCCAACTTAAGCGCTCTCTGCAGCTGTTTGATAGCTGTCTCTTTGGTCTTTTGGACACGGTTGTTTAGGCCAAAGGCCAGGATGATTTTTTCCACCGTGGCTGTGGATCTGGCTTTGTCCAGTAGCTCTTCTGCGTTTCTGAAGGTGGCACCTGGGAAGGCGTCAATTTGTAGATCTGGATTGTTGTGTGGTGGGAATCTGTTGGTATTTGAGTCACCCATGATTAGCCATTTTTTGCCAACCGTGAGGCTCCAATCTTGCAACTTTCTCGAAGTGGTGAGATGTTTCGTAGGTCGGTGTAACATCAGTGACTGTGGTGTGATGACCGTCCCTCTTGGAGTCGAATCCAGTCGAGTCTGCACCGCTGTTTGAAGACTGCCGGTCGTCGGTCTGGTGGACTGCACGCTGTCTGGAACAGGAGGGTGCGGCTCTCCGTCTTCCTCATCCACTAGTGGATCCAGCTCCTGCTGTGAGAGCTCCATGATGGAGCTCGTTATGGAAGCCACACATCCATTGTGGTGTGGGGGGGCCCGAAGAAGAAGCAGGGGGGCCGGGGGGGCCTCTCGTGGACTAGCTGTCCTCCTGGTAAACAGTCTTAGTGGTCTTTGTGATTGTGGATGGAGCTGTTGAGGAGTCGGTGTAGGTGGAACTATGTTTTGTGTGTTCTCACTATGTTGTGAGAGGGGCCAAATGTCTGACAGGGGCATCGGAGTAGTGTCCAGAACCATGTCAGTCCCTTGTGTTAGGCTGTCTGCAGGTCTACTAAGGGCCTGTGTTTCCTGGACGGATGGGACCACTCTGTGTGGTGGTGTAACGGGCGTCAGAGGAACCGTGTTGGTTGGTGCCCCATGTACCTCCGCTGTGACTGAGCGTGTGACGTCAGCCACCGACGCATTTGTAGCTCCGTTAGGTGGAGCCTGTAGCTCTGGGTGCAGCACGGTGCCATTTTGGACCGCTGCAGTTCTGGTCGTCGGTGAAGGACTGTCCCCCGCATGCAGGATGAGAAGTGTCTCCCCAACAACGCCTCTAGCCTCGGCCAGTGTGTCGGGTGCTAATCTGCTACCGAGGTTTCTCTTCGCCCAGGCTGAGGCTACTTCAAAGGGGCCGCTCCAATCGTGAGGTGAGAGTTTATAAAGTTTATCTATCTCACTCTTTATGACGTTTTCATAATGGTCCTGAAGTATAATCAGTGTGGTGTGGGCCCAGTTTTTAGCATTTCCTTCAATTAGCCTCTGGGTGTCGGCATTCGGTACCGCGGGTTTAATTAGCGTGGATAGCTGATTAATCACTCTGTTAATTGTGCGGGGCGGCTGGTCTGCACTCACATTTGTGAGGTGATGCGCTGTTTTAATCACTCTGTGTAGAATGCGGCATTTAAGCCCAAAGTCTGGATCATCGGATCTGGGTCTATTCTGATGGCTTTCATTGTGTTGTAGCTGTTGCTGACCTGTGTTGTGTGTGTGGTCGATCTTACGTTTATTACGTGGCATGTTGGACCGGTACTCCGCCGGTCTCTGGACGGTCCTGCGGTCCACGAATTGTGTCTTATAGTTTGCTTCTCTGCCATTATAGTTACGGCGCCGAGAAGGGCGGTCCCCGTCGGGTCCGAGTCCGGTCCTCGTGACGGAGGCATACGTCCTGCGGCGGCCGTCTGATGGATCCCTCCGGCGGACGTCTGGTGGACACCTGCGGGGGACATCTGATGGATCCCTGCGGTGGTGGACGTCCGATGGATGCCCGTGATGGCGGACGTCCGATGGATGTCTGCGGCGGACGTCTGATGGATCCCTCCGGCGGATGTCCGCTGGATACCTGCGGCGGACATCCGCTGTATATCCGCGGCGGCGGACGTCTGATGGATCCCCGCGGCGGCGGACGACGTCTGATGGATCCTCGCGGTGACGAACGTCTGATGGATACCCGCGGCGGCGGCGGACATCTGATGGATCCTCGCGGTGACCGACGTCTGATGGATCCCCGCGGCTGCGGCCGTCTGCTGGGTACCTGTGGTGGTTGTATGAAGGGTCCCGACGTCGGCGAGGGGACGCAGGTCTGGTGGGTGACCTCGGGCGCTGGCTCCGCTGTCTGCGGCCTCTCCCGTAGTTGACAACCGTCCACTCCTCGCCGCGGTCACGGCCGTGGTGGAACATGGTGAGGCTAGGTTAGCTTAGCTTAGCCTCGTTAGCATGTGGCTCAGAAAAAAGTTTACAAGAGTTGTTTTACCTTTTATTTTCTGTTCAGGTGAACCATATTTTGAACAAGTAAATTAATCGCGACGTTTCGGTTCTAAGAAGAACCTTCTTCAGGCTACTTGTTCTTTGTAGAATAACTGTATAGTTACGGAACGATGTCGGACGCTGTTGTAGCATCGGCCATGTTGTGGAAAAGGGAGGATGGGCTGTGATGCGAAGTTCCTATGGTCTGGCGCCCCTGGGCTCAGCCATTTTGTTCCAAGGACCAATCAGTAGGCCATCTGACTAAGCAGCCATGACATATTTGATGCCTAACTGATTGTCCAGTGAGATCTGATGAGTCATGTTCTCTGCACTGTTTCAAATGTACACAACTATTATCATACACATATGTATACACTTTATGCATTAAACCGTGGCATGTTTGATGCCTAACTGATTGTCCCGTGAGATCTGATGAGTCATGTTATATGCACTTGTTTCAAATGCACACAGCTATTCTCATACACATATGTATACACTTTATGCATTAAACCGTGGCATGTTTGATGCCTAACTGATTGTCCAGTGAGATCTGATGAGTCATGTTATATGCACTTTTTCAAATGCACACAGCTATTATCATACACATATGCATACACTTTAGACATTACACCGTGGCATGTTTGATGCCTAACTGATTGTCCAGTGAGATCTGATGAGTCATGTTCTCTGCACTGTTTCAAATGTACACAACTATTATCATACACATATGTATACACTTTATGCATTGAACCGTGGCATGTTTGATGCCTAACTGATTGTCCAGTGAGATCTGATGAGTCATGTTATATGCACTTGTTTCAAATGCACACAGCTATTATCATACACATATGTATACACTTTAGACATTACACCGTGGCATGTTTGATGCCTAACTGATTGTCCAGTGAGATCTGATGAGTCATGTTATATGCACTTGTTTCAAATGCACACAGCTATTATCATACACATATGCATACACTTTAGACATTAAACCGTGGCATGTTTGATGCCTAACTGATTGTCCAGTGAGATCTGATGAGTCATGTTGTATGCACTTTTTCAAATGCACATAGCTATTATCATACACATATGTATACACTTTAGACATTACACCGTGGCATGTTTGATGCCTAACTGATTGTCCAGTGAGATCTGATGAGTCATGTTATATGAATTGTTTCAAGTGCACCCAATTATTCTCATACACATATGCGCATACACTTTAGACATTACCCCGTGGCATGTTTGATGCCTAACTGATTGTCCAGTGAGATCTGATGAGTCATGTTATATGCCCTGTTTCAAGTGCACACAACTATTATCATACACATATGCGCATACACTTTAGACATTAAACCGTGGCATGTTTGATGCCTAACTGATTGTCCATTGAGATCTGATGAGTCATGTTTTACGAATTGTTTCAAATGTACTCCCACATCCATTTGTCCGCAGAAACATCTTCGACCTGAAGCCGTGCCGTCCTCCATCCATTTGTCACCGCCCACCTCCTGCGGTCTGGGAAGTGATGCCACATGGACTGCTCCAAAACCAAACCTGCATGTACATGCATCTGGACGTTCCAGTGTGTTCCACTCTATGTAGTACTGAGTGCCCGATCAGGCCCAGTCAGACATGCTACATGAGCCGCCATAAACACACACACACACGTAAATATGCCCATACACCCACCTGCATACACATACATACCTACACACATATATATACACATACATATACATATATATATACACACATGTGTACATATACGAACGGTCAGGTCCAGGCGGGAGCCGAATGGTTAGGCTTAGGCGGGAGGGCCGAATGGTTAGGTTTAGGCGGGGGGGTCGAATGGTTAGGTTTAGGTTTAGGTTTAGGGTTAGGGTTAGGGTTAGGGTTAGGGTTAGGGTTAGGGTTAGGGTTAGGGTTAGGGTTAGGGTTAGGGTTAGGGTTGGTTAGGGTTAGGGTTAGGGTTAGGGTTAGGGTTAGGGTTAGGGTTAGGGTTAGGGTTAGGGTTAGGGTTAGGGGTTAGGGTTAGGGGTTAGGGTTAGGGTTAGGGTTAGGGTTAGGGTTAGGGTTAGGGTTAGGGTTAGGGTTAGGTGCAAGGGGAACAAAGAAGTCTGGCTGCACTTAGGCAGCCAGAATGCACGGGCTCACAAATTTCAAGCTTTAACACATTTGTTTCTCAGAAAAGGGTTTGTATTGTATCTTTTGTTTTGTATTTGACAGGTGCCCTGGAAGAGATCTCCCCACCCTCATCCGAGGGGGTAAGTATATTATTTAGGCGACTGGCTTTAGTTAATTTGGTTCAGACCATATGGATAAACTGTGTTAAGTTTATTAATCCACTGTCTTTCTTTTGCCAGTCGCTGTCTGTCTGACCACCAGGATCCTGACTCCAACCCCATGATGAGGAGATTTTCCCTCCCATGCTGTCTGAAGTGTTTGTACAGGTGAGTAACTTTATGAGTCTTATCAATCAAGTTCAAGTGTTGCTTCAGTCTTAGGATTAAACTGTTCTTGGTTTGCCCAATATACAGTTTTTTACAAACCACGCACTCGATACAATACACCAAATTCATTGACCCTGGCTTGGTCATATGCCACACAGGTGCACTCAGGTGAGTATATTGATTTACCATGAATTTAATATTTTTAAAGTGTCTGTTGTGCTTGTCTTTTTTATGTTTTCCGCCCAAGGAGGCATGTACTAGAAGATCTTTTATGTTTTTGTTTCTTCTAAACGCTGCTATGATTTTAAAATCCACAAGGGATTCCACGTGGTCCTGTACCCTCTTAAAATTACTTTTAACCTTGGTATTCAAGGTCCTGGAGGCAGGAGAAAAGGTGGAGACAAAGGGGACCAGATGATGGTTGTTGTCCTCCCCCCTGGGTTTCAGGCCTAGTTGGTAGTCCCGCTGGACGTCCACCTTGATCCCCCGGAGGAAGGTCCTACTGTACCCCCGACGTCTCAGAGCCCGGAATAGGGTTCTTGTAGCCGACTCGACATCCCCCGCTACCGTACAGATCCTACGAAACCTTATTAATTGCGATTTCACAATTCCCCGGTAGGTGTGCTTTGGGTGGTAGCTAGACTTGTGTAACAGTGCGTGTGTGTCGGTCGGCTTAAAATACACCCTCGTTCCCAGGCTCCCCTCTCCATTTTCCCTCCTAACCAAAAAAACCTCGGTATCCAAGAATTCAATTTTCTCTTGTTGTAAATTATATTTAACTGAGATAGAGGGATGATGGTTATTAAGGATTGCAATGAAATCAAAAAACTCAGCCTTGGAATGGTTCCAAATACCGAAAATATCATCCAGGTATCTTACATAGAAACTTGGGAGTTTGCTGCATTTAGGGAAGGCGGTCCGCTCCCAGTCCG
>NW_027466575.1:707500-710945 GCF_050575085.1 Anarhichas minor
GGGTTAGGGTTAGGGTTAGGGTTAGGGTTAGGGTTAGGGTTAGGGTTAGGGTTAGGGTTAGGGTTAGGGTTAGGGTTAGGGTTAGGGTTAGGGTTAGGGTTAGGGTTAGGGTTAGGGTTAGGGTTAGGGTTAGGGTTAGGGTTAGGGTTAGGGTTAGGGTTAGGGTTAGGGTTAGGGTTAGGGTTAGGGTTAGGGTTAGGGTTAGGGTTAGGGTTAGGGTTAGGGTTAGGGTTAGGGTTAGGGTTAGGGTTAGGGTTAGGGTTAGGGTTAGGGTTAGGGTTAGGGTTAGGGTTAGGGTTAGGGTTAGGGTTAGGGTTAGGGTTAGGGTTAGGGTTAGGGTTAGGGTTAGGGTTAGGGTTAGGGTTAGGGTTAGGGTTAGGGTTAGGGTTAGGGTTAGGGTTAGGGTTAGGGTTAGGGTTAGGGTTAGGGTTAGGGTTAGGGTTAGGGTTAGGGTTAGGGTTAGGGTTAGGGTTAGGGTTAGGGTTAGGGTTAGGGTTAGGGTTAGGGTTAGGGTTAGGGTTAGGGTTAGGGTTAGGGTTAGGGTTAGGGTTAGGGTTAGGGTTAGGGTTAGGGTTAGGGTTAGGGTTAGGGTTAGGGTTAGGGTTAGGGTTAGGGTTAGGGTTAGGGTTAGGGTTAGGGTTAGGGTTAGGGTTAGGGTTAGGGTTAGGGTTAGGGTTAGGGTTAGGGTTAGGGTTAGGGTTAGGGTTAGGGTTAGGGTTAGGGTTAGGGTTAGGGTTAGGGTTAGGGTTAGGGTTAGGGTTAGGGTTAGGGTTAGGGTTAGGGTTAGGGTTAGGGTTAGGGTTAGGGTTAGGGTTAGGGTTAGGGTTAGGGTTAGGGTTAGGGTTAGGGTTAGGGTTAGGGTTAGGGTTAGGGTTAGGGTTAGGGTTAGGGTTAGGGTTAGGGTTAGGGTTAGGGTTAGGGTTAGGGTTAGGGTTAGGGTTAGGGTTAGGGTTAGGGTTAGGGTTAGGGTTAGGGTTAGGGTTAGGGTTAGGGTTAGGGTTAGGGTTAGGGTTAGGGTTAGGGTTAGGGTTAGGGTTAGGGTTAGGGTTAGGGTTAGGGTTAGGGTTAGGGTTAGGGTTAGGGTTAGGGTTAGGGTTAGGGTTAGGGTTAGGGTTAGGGTTAGGGTTAGGGTTAGGGTTAGGGTTAGGGTTAGGGTTAGGGTTAGGGTTAGGGTTAGGGTTAGGGTTAGGGTTAGGGTTAGGGTTAGGGTTAGGGTTAGGGTTAGGGTTAGGGTTAGGGTTAGGGTTAGGGTTAGGGTTAGGGTTAGGGTTAGGGTTAGGGTTAGGGTTAGGGTTAGGGTTAGGGTTAGGGTTAGGGTTAGGGTTAGGGTTAGGGTTAGGGTTAGGGTTAGGGTTAGGGTTAGGGTTAGGGTTAGGGTTAGGGTTAGGGTTAGGGTTAGGGTTAGGGTTAGGGTTAGGGTTAGGGTTAGGGTTAGGGTTAGGGTTAGGGTTAGGGTTAGGGTTAGGGTTAGGGTTAGGGTTAGGGTTAGGGTTAGGGTTAGGGTTAGGGTTAGGGTTAGGGTTAGGGTTAGGGTTAGGGTTAGGGTTAGGGTTAGGGTTAGGGTTAGGGTTAGGGTTAGGGTTAGGGTTAGGGTTAGGGTTAGGGTTAGGGTTAGGGTTAGGGTTAGGGTTAGGGTTAGGGTTAGGGTTAGGGTTAGGGTTAGGGTTAGGGTTAGGGTTAGGGTTAGGGTTAGGGTTAGGGTTAGGGTTAGGGTTAGGGTTAGGGTTAGGGTTAGGGTTAGGGTTAGGGTTAGGGTTAGGGTTAGGGTTAGGGTTAGGGTTAGGGTTAGGGTTAGGGTTAGGGTTAGGGTTAGGGTTAGGGTTAGGGTTAGGGTTAGGGTTAGGGTTAGGGTTAGGGTTAGGGTTAGGGTTAGGGTTAGGGTTAGGGTTAGGGTTAGGGTTAGGGTTAGGGTTAGGGTTAGGGTTAGGGTTAGGGTTAGGGTTAGGGTTAGGGTTAGGGTTAGGGTTAGGGTTAGGGTTAGGGTTAGGGTTAGGGTTAGGGTTAGGGTTAGGGTTAGGGTTAGGGTTAGGGTTAGGGTTAGGGTTAGGGTTAGGGTTAGGGTTAGGGTTAGGGTTAGGGTTAGGGTTAGGGTTAGGGTTAGGGTTAGGGTTAGGGTTAGGGTTAGGGTTAGGGTTAGGGTTAGGGTTAGGGTTAGGGTTAGGGTTAGGGTTAGGGTTAGGGTTAGGGTTAGGGTTAGGGTTAGGGTTAGGGTTAGGGTTAGGGTTAGGGTTAGGGTTAGGGTTAGGGTTAGGGTTAGGGTTAGGGTTAGGGTTAGGGTTAGGGTTAGGGTTAGGGTTAGGGTTAGGGTTAGGGTTAGGGTTAGGGTTAGGGTTAGGGTTAGGGTTAGGGTTAGGGTTAGGGTTAGGGTTAGGGTTAGGGTTAGGGTTAGGGTTAGGGTTAGGGTTAGGGTTAGGGTTAGGGTTAGGGTTAGGGTTAGGGTTAGGGTTAGGGTTAGGGTTAGGGTTAGGGTTAGGGTTAGGGTTAGGGTTAGGGTTAGGGTTAGGGTTAGGGTTAGGGTTAGGGTTAGGGTTAGGGTTAGGGTTAGGGTTAGGGTTAGGGTTAGGGTTAGGGTTAGGGTTAGGGTTAGGGTTAGGGTTAGGGTTAGGGTTAGGGTTAGGGTTAGGGTTAGGGTTAGGGTTAGGGTTAGGGTTAGGGTTAGGGTTAGGGTTAGGGTTAGGGTTAGGGTTAGGGTTAGGGTTAGGGTTAGGGTTAGGGTTAGGGTTAGGGTTAGGGTTAGGGTTAGGGTTAGGGTTAGGGTTAGGGTTAGGGTTAGGGTTAGGGTTAGGGTTAGGGTTAGGGTTAGGGTTAGGGTTAGGGTTAGGGTTAGGGTTAGGGTTAGGGTTAGGGTTAGGGTTAGGGTTAGGGTTAGGGTTAGGGTTAGGGTTAGGGTTAGGGTTAGGGTTAGGGTTAGGGTTAGGGTTAGGGTTAGGGTTAGGGTTAGGGTTAGGGTTAGGGTTAGGGTTAGGGTTAGGGTTAGGGTTAGGGTTAGGGTTAGGGTTAGGGTTAGGGTTAGGGTTAGGGTTAGGGTTAGGGTTAGGGTTAGGGTTAGGGTTAGGGTTAGGGTTAGGGTTAGGGTTAGGGTTAGGGTTAGGGTTAGGGTTAGGGTTAGGGTTAGGGTTAGGGTTAGGGTTAGGGTTAGGGTTAGGGTTAGGGTTAGGGTTAGGGTTAGGGTTAGGGTTAGGGTTAGGGTTAGGGTTAGGGTTAGGGTTAGGGTTAGGGTTAGGGTTAGGGTTAGGGTTAGGGTTAGGGTTAGGGTTAGGGTTAGGGTTAGGGTTAGGGTTAGGGTTAGGGTTAGGGTTAGGGTTAGGGTTAGGGTTAGGGTTAGGGTTAGGGTTAGGGTTAGGGTTAGGGTTAGGGTTAGGGTTAGGGTTAGGGTTAGGGTTAGGGTTAGGGTTAGGGTTAGGGTTAGGGTTAGGGTTAGGGTTAGGGTTAGGGTTAGGGTTAG
>NW_027466576.1:0-17500 GCF_050575085.1 Anarhichas minor
ATGAACATGCAAAAGACTCTGAACCGCTGCCTTTCATTCAGAAATCAGTCTGGACTCCCCCCCAGGGACAAACACCCAGTGAAATCACGGCTCTCATCAAGGCGGATCTTCAATATTTGGATGCTGAGTTTAGGGTCCATCGTGTACCACCAAACCTGAGTACTGAAGAGGTTAGAGCACTGACAGAACTGAACAGTAACAAACACATCATCATCAAGCCAGCTGATAAAGGCAGTGCTATGGTCATTATGGACAGAGAACAGTATGTATGGGAGGGTTATCGACAACTCAACGACCCCAAATACTACACTAAATTGACCAAACCTATTTATCCAGAAACGATTCCAATCATGAACAAAATTATCCAAACTCTCTATGAGAAAAGGTTTATTAAGGCAAAACAAAAATATTATTTAATGGGCAACTCGGAACCCAGAGCCAGATTATTTTACATGCTGCCCAAAATCCACAAGGATCCAACTAAGTGGAGCAAACCACATGAAATCCCTCCAGGTAGACCCATTGTGTCTGACTGCAGCAGTGAAACATATTACACTGCAGAATACCTGGACTTCTTCCTCAATCCTCTCTCGACCACACACCCCAGTTACATTAAGGACACGTACCACTTTATCAACATAGTAAAAAAACTGCACATTCCTGACAACTCCATTCTTTTTACAATTGACATAGACAGTCTATATACAAATATTGACTTCAAAGAAGGCATGCAAGCCATAAAAAATGCATTTCGGAAACACCCAAACAAAAAAAGACCAGAAAAAGAATTATTACAGTTATTAGAGATTAATTTGACCAAAAATGACTTCACATTTAATGGAGAATTTTTCCTGCAAATTAAAGGTACAGCTATGGGGAAGAAATTTGCTCCCGCATATGCAAACATCTTTATGGCTGAATGGGAGGAGTCAGCCCTAAAAACATGTCCTAAAAAACCTCTGTACTACTACAGGTTTTTAGATGACATCTGGGGGGTGTGGCCTCATACGAGAGAGGACTTTGACACATTTTTGAACACGCTGAATAATCACAGTGAATCAATCAAGCTAAAATCAACCAGCAGTTTGACCTCTGTCGATTTCTTGGACACCACCACTTTTAAGAACGACAGGTTCAAGGAGACCCACACACTAGCGATCAAAGTGTTCTTTAAAGAGACAGACACCCACGCTCTGCTCTATAAAACTAGCTTCCACCCAAAGCACACCTATGCAGGCTTGATTAAGTCACAATTGTTGAGGTTTCACAGAATTTGCACTGAAGAGGAAGATTTTAATTCGGCAGTCAGAGTGCTGTTTCGAGCTTTGTCCACCAGAGGGTACTCTAGGACCTTCCTTAGAAAATGCAGAAGGTCATTTCAGCAAACTAGACCACCAGTAGTAACTTGTAACCTTCCATTTGTGACGACATTTTCCCCGTCAACTGTTGAACTAATTAGACAAAGTAAGAGGAACTTTCAAAAACACATTACAGGAACATCAACATTACAAAACTATAGCATTATTGCTGCATTCAGGAAAAACAAGAATTTACAGGATCTCCTGGTAAAAGCGAAAATTAAACCCCTCTTTGACCCTAAAACCAGAGTACAGGGCCAGTATTTTAAACACCAAAACTGGTTCACTAATCGGTACACAAAAGAGGTCTTTCAGACAATGACCCGTGGCAGTCTAAAGTCCAAAAATTGTATATATCTGATTTCTTGTAAAAAGTGTGGTTTACAGTATGTGGGTGAAACGGGGAACACCATTTCTACTCGATTCACTCAACACAAATACAACATACTGAAGAGGAAAAAGATGGAGACACCTTTTGTGAAACACTTCCTATTACATGGATGGAAATCTGTTTTAACGACTGTCATTGAGTGTAACCCCAGGTGGAACATTTCCCAGAGGAAAAGGGCTGAAAGGATCTGGATTGCCAGACTGGATACAAGACATCCTAAAGGCTTGAATGAGAGGTAGGTGCTTCAGGATGTGAGGTAGTGATGGACAGTGCACAGATCACCTTGCTGGCTTCCAGCATAGTGATCACAATCCCCTAACACCTAACCAGCCCGTGCCTCCTGCCTCATATCTCTGTTGCTCTGCTCCTCTCATGTAGCCTGCCCTGCTTTCTTGCCCTAATCTCAACCACTCCCTCTCCTCGCCTAAACCTAACTATTCGACCCCCTGCCTAAACCTAACCATTCGACCCCCCGCCTAAGCCTAACCATTCGGCCAACGCCTAAACCTAACCATTCGACCCCCCCGCCTAAACCTAACCATTCGGCCCTCCCGCCTAAGCCTAACCATTCGGCTCCCGCCTGGACCTGACCGTTCGTATATGTACACATGTGTGTATATATATATGTATATGTATGTGTATATATATGTGTGTAGGTATGTATGTGTATGCAGGTGGGTGTATGGGCATATTTACGTGTGTGTGTGTGTTTATGGCGGCTCATGTAGCATGTCTGACTGGGCCTGATCGGGCACTCAGTACTACATAGAGTGGAACACACTGGAACGTCCAGATGCATGTACATGCAGGTTTGGTTTTGGAGCAGTCCATGTGGCATCACTTCCCAGACCGCAGGAGGTGGGCGGTGACAAATGGATGGAGGACGGCACGGCTTCAGGTCGAAGATGTTTCTGCGGACAAATGGATGTGGGAGTACATTTGAAACAATTCGTAAAACATGACTCATCAGATCTCAATGGACAATCAGTTAGGCATCAAACATGCCACGGTTTAATGTCTAAAGTGTATGCGCATATGTGTATGATAATAGTTGTGTGCACTTGAAACAGGGCATATAACATGACTCATCAGATCTCACTGGACAATCAGTTAGGCATCAAACATGCCACGGGGTAATGTCTAAAGTGTATGCGCATATGTGTATGAGAATAATTGGGTGCACTTGAAACAATTCATATAACATGACTCATCAGATCTCACTGGACAATCAGTTAGGCATCAAACATGCCACGGTGTAATGTCTAAAGTGTATACATATGTGTATGATAATAGCTGTGTGCATTTGAAAAAGTGCATACAACATGACTCATCAGATCTCACTGGACAATCAGTTAGGCATCAAACATGCCACGGTTTAATGTCTAAAGTGTATGCATATGTGTATGATAATAGCTGTGTGCATTTGAAACAAGTGCATATAACATGACTCATCAGATCTCACTGGACAATCAGTTAGGCATCAAACATGCCACGGTGTAATGTCTAAAGTGTATACATATGTGTATGATAATAGCTGTGTGCATTTGAAACAAGTGCATATAACATGACTCATCAGATCTCACTGGACAATCAGTTAGGCATCAAACATGCCACGGTTCAATGCATAAAGTGTATACATATGTGTATGATAATAGTTGTGTACATTTGAAACAGTGCAGAGAACATGACTCATCAGATCTCACTGGACAATCAGTTAGGCATCAAACATGCCACGGTGTAATGTCTAAAGTGTATGCATATGTGTATGATAATAGCTGTGTGCATTTGAAAAAGTGCATATAACATGACTCATCAGATCTCACTGGACAATCAGTTAGGCATCAAACATGCCACGGTTCAATGTCTAAAGTGTATGCGCATATGTGTATGAGAATAATTGGGTGCACTTGAAACAATTCATATAACATGACTCATCAGATCTCACTGGACAATCAGTTAGGCATCAAACATGCCACGGTTTAATGCATAAAGTGTATACATATGTGTATGAGAATAGCTGTGTGCATTTGAAACAAGTGCATATAACATGACTCATCAGATCTCACGGGACAATCAGTTAGGCATCAAACATGCCACGGTTTAATGCATAAAGTGTATACATATGTGTATGATAATAGTTGTGTACATTTGAAACAGTGCAGAGAACATGACTCATCAGATCTCACTGGACAATCAGTTAGGCATCAAATATGTCATGGCTGCTTAGTCAGATGGCCTACTGATTGGTCCTTGGAACAAAATGGCTGAGCCCAGGGGCGCCAGACCATAGGAACTTCGCATCACAGCCCATCCTCCCTTTTCCACAACATGGCCGATGCTACAACAGCGTCCGACATCGTTCCGTAACTATACAGTTATTCTACAAAGAACAAGTAGCCTGAAGAAGGTTCTTCTTAGAACCGAAACGTCGCGATTAATTTACTTGTTCAAAATATGGTTCACCTGAACAGAAAATAAAAGGTAAAACAACTCTTGTAAACTTTTTTCTGAGCCACATGCTAACGAGGCTAAGCTAAGCTAACCTAGCCTCACCATGTTCCACCACGGCCGTGACCGCGGCGAGGAGTGGACGGTTGTCAACTACGGGAGAGGCCGCAGACAGCGGAGCCAGCGCCCGAGGTCACCCACCAGACCTGCGTCCCCTCGCCGACGTCGGGACCCTTCATACAACCACCACAGGTACCCAGCAGACGGCCGCAGCCGCGGGGATCCATCAGACGTCGGTCACCGCGAGGATCCATCAGATGTCCGCCGCCGCCGCGGGTATCCATCAGACGTTCGTCACCGCGAGGATCCATCAGACGTCGTCCGCCGCCGCGGGGATCCATCAGACGTCCGCCGCCGCGGATATACAGCGGATGTCCGCCGCAGGTATCCAGCGGACATCCGCCGGAGGGATCCATCAGACGTCCGCCGCAGACATCCATCGGACGTCCGCCATCACGGGCATCCATCGGACGTCCACCACCGCAGGGATCCATCAGATGTCCCCCGCAGGTGTCCACCAGACGTCCGCCGGAGGGATCCATCAGACGGCCGCCGCAGGACGTATGCCTCCGTCACGAGGACCGGACTCGGACCCGACGGGGACCGCCCTTCTCGGCGCCGTAACTATAATGGCAGAGAAGCAAACTATAAGACACAATTCGTGGACCGCAGGACCGTCCAGAGACCGGCGGAGTACCGGTCCAACATGCCACGTAATAAACGTAAGATCGACCACACACACAACACAGGTCAGCAACAGCTACAACACAATGAAAGCCATCAGAATAGACCCAGATCCGATGATCCAGACTTTGGGCTTAAATGCCGCATTCTACACAGAGTGATTAAAACAGCGCATCACCTCACAAATGTGAGTGCAGACCAGCCGCCCCGCACAATTAACAGAGTGATTAATCAGCTATCCACGCTAATTAAACCCGCGGTACCGAATGCCGACACCCAGAGGCTAATTGAAGGAAATGCTAAAAACTGGGCCCACACCACACTGATTATACTTCAGGACCATTATGAAAACGTCATAAAGAGTGAGATAGATAAACTTTATAAACTCTCACCTCACGATTGGAGCGGCCCCTTTGAAGTAGCCTCAGCCTGGGCGAAGAGAAACCTCGGTAGCAGATTAGCACCCGACACACTGGCCGAGGCTAGAGGCGTTGTTGGGGAGACACTTCTCATCCTGCATGCGGGGGACAGTCCTTCACCGACGACCAGAACTGCAGCGGTCCAAAATGGCACCGTGCTGCACCCAGAGCTACAGGCTCCACCTAACGGAGCTACAAATGCGTCGGTGGCTGACGTCACACGCTCAGTCACAGCGGAGGTACATGGGGCACCAACCAACACGGTTCCTCTGACGCCCGTTACACCACCACACAGAGTGGTCCCATCCGTCCAGGAAACACAGGCCCTTAGTAGACCTGCAGACAGCCTAACACAAGGGACTGACATGGTTCTGGACACTACTCCGATGCCCCTGTCAGACATTTGGCCCCTCTCACAACATAGTGAGAACACACAAAACATAGTTCCACCTACACCGACTCCTCAACAGCTCCATCCACAATCACAAAGACCACTAAGACTGTTTACCAGGAGGACAGCTAGTCCACGAGAGGCCCCCCCGGCCCCCCTGCTTCTTCTTCGGGCCCCCCCACACCACAATGGATGTGTGGCTTCCATAACGAGCTCCATCATGGAGCTCTCACAGCAGGAGCTGGATCCACTAGTGGATGAGGAAGACGGAGAGCCGCACCCTCCTGTTCCAGACAGCGTGCAGTCCACCAGACCGACGACCGGCAGTCTTCAAACAGCGGTGCAGACTCGACTGGATTCGACTCCAAGAGGGACGGTCATCACACCACAGTCACTGATGTTACACCGACCTACGAAACATCTCACCACTTCGAGAAAGTTGCAAGATTGGAGCCTCACGGTTGGCAAAAAATGGCTAATCATGGGTGACTCAAATACCAACAGATTCCCACCACACAACAATCCAGATCTACAAATTGACGCCTTCCCAGGTGCCACCTTCAGAAACGCAGAAGAGCTACTGGACAAAGCCAGATCCACAGCCACGGTGGAAAAAATCATCCTGGCCTTTGGCCTAAACAACCGTGTCCAAAAGACCAAAGAGACAGCTATCAAACAGCTGCAGAGAGCGCTTAAGTTGGCCCAAGAGAAGTTTCCGTGGGCGGAAATTTTCATTCCACAGATCAACTTCTCCCCCAATCTTCCAACGAGAGAGAAAATGCGTCTCACACACCTGAACGCGTACATCTCTGACCTGGGTGAGTATATTCCGTCTCTACCAAGCACTGACTTTAAAACAGGACCAGATAACCTGCACTGGACTTATGACACAGCTCAGCGCATGCTGGACCACTGGTGCACTTACTTAAACTAATTGTCCCCATAAACCTGCCTCCACAGGAGGGGGATAAGACTGTTATTAATTTAACAAAAAACTTTAAGTTAACTGCACCACAATTTGCTCTGCTTAACAAAGGCTTGAACTTTATCCCCACAAAGGGCACAAACAAAGACATTAAGGAACAAAGCCGTTATGATACTCAGCAATACCATAGGAAGCTGAAACTGGCAGCTTATTATGAACATGCAAAAGACTCTGAACCGCTGCCTTTCATTCAGAAATCAGTCTGGACTCCCCCCCAGGGACAAACACCCAGTGAAATCACGGCTCTCATCAAGGCGGATCTTCAATATTTGGATGCTGAGTTTAGGGTCCATCGTGTACCACCAAACCTGAGTACTGAAGAGGTTAGAGCACTGACAGAACTGAACAGTAACAAACACATCATCATCAAGCCAGCTGATAAAGGCAGTGCTATGGTCATTATGGACAGAGAACAGTATGTATGGGAGGGTTATCGACAACTCAACGACCCCAAATACTACACTAAATTGACCAAACCTATTTATCCAGAAACGATTCCAATCATGAACAAAATTATCCAAACTCTCTATGAGAAAAGGTTTATTAAGGCAAAACAAAAATATTATTTAATGGGCAACTCGGAACCCAGAGCCAGATTATTTTACATGCTGCCCAAAATCCACAAGGATCCAACTAAGTGGAGCAAACCACATGAAATCCCTCCAGGTAGACCCATTGTGTCTGACTGCAGCAGTGAAACATATTACACTGCAGAATACCTGGACTTCTTCCTCAATCCTCTCTCGACCACACACCCCAGTTACATTAAGGACACGTACCACTTTATCAACATAGTAAAAAAACTGCACATTCCTGACAACTCCATTCTTTTTACAATTGACATAGACAGTCTATATACAAATATTGACTTCAAAGAAGGCATGCAAGCCATAAAAAATGCATTTCGGAAACACCCAAACAAAAAAAGACCAGAAAAAGAATTATTACAGTTATTAGAGATTAATTTGACCAAAAATGACTTCACATTTAATGGAGAATTTTTCCTGCAAATTAAAGGTACAGCTATGGGGAAGAAATTTGCTCCCGCATATGCAAACATCTTTATGGCTGAATGGGAGGAGTCAGCCCTAAAAACATGTCCTAAAAAACCTCTGTACTACTACAGGTTTTTAGATGACATCTGGGGGGTGTGGCCTCATACGAGAGAGGACTTTGACACATTTTTGAACACGCTGAATAATCACAGTGAATCAATCAAGCTAAAATCAACCAGCAGTTTGACCTCTGTCGATTTCTTGGACACCACCACTTTTAAGAACGACAGGTTCAAGGAGACCCACACACTAGCGATCAAAGTGTTCTTTAAAGAGACAGACACCCACGCTCTGCTCTATAAAACTAGCTTCCACCCAAAGCACACCTATGCAGGCTTGATTAAGTCACAATTGTTGAGGTTTCACAGAATTTGCACTGAAGAGGAAGATTTTAATTCGGCAGTCAGAGTGCTGTTTCGAGCTTTGTCCACCAGAGGGTACTCTAGGACCTTCCTTAGAAAATGCAGAAGGTCATTTCAGCAAACTAGACCACCAGTAGTAACTTGTAACCTTCCATTTGTGACGACATTTTCCCCGTCAACTGTTGAACTAATTAGACAAAGTAAGAGGAACTTTCAAAAACACATTACAGGAACATCAACATTACAAAACTATAGCATTATTGCTGCATTCAGGAAAAACAAGAATTTACAGGATCTCCTGGTAAAAGCGAAAATTAAACCCCTCTTTGACCCTAAAACCAGAGTACAGGGCCAGTATTTTAAACACCAAAACTGGTTCACTAATCGGTACACAAAAGAGGTCTTTCAGACAATGACCCGTGGCAGTCTAAAGTCCAAAAATTGTATATATCTGATTTCTTGTAAAAAGTGTGGTTTACAGTATGTGGGTGAAACGGGGAACACCATTTCTACTCGATTCACTCAACACAAATACAACATACTGAAGAGGAAAAAGATGGAGACACCTTTTGTGAAACACTTCCTATTACATGGATGGAAATCTGTTTTAACGACTGTCATTGAGTGTAACCCCAGGTGGAACATTTCCCAGAGGAAAAGGGCTGAAAGGATCTGGATTGCCAGACTGGATACAAGACATCCTAAAGGCTTGAATGAGAGGTAGGTGCTTCAGGATGTGAGGTAGTGATGGACAGTGCACAGATCACCTTGCTGGCTTCCAGCATAGTGATCACAATCCCCTAACACCTAACCAGCCCGTGCCTCCTGCCTCATATCTCTGTTGCTCTGCTCCTCTCATGTAGCCTGCCCTGCTTTCTTGCCCTAATCTCAACCACTCCCTCTCCTCGCCTAAACCTAACTATTCGACCCCCTGCCTAAACCTAACCATTCGACCCCCCGCCTAAGCCTAACCATTCGGCCAACGCCTAAACCTAACCATTCGACCCCCCCGCCTAAACCTAACCATTCGGCCCTCCCGCCTAAGCCTAACCATTCGGCTCCCGCCTGGACCTGACCGTTCGTATATGTACACATGTGTGTATATATATATGTATATGTATGTGTATATATATGTGTGTAGGTATGTATGTGTATGCAGGTGGGTGTATGGGCATATTTACGTGTGTGTGTGTGTTTATGGCGGCTCATGTAGCATGTCTGACTGGGCCTGATCGGGCACTCAGTACTACATAGAGTGGAACACACTGGAACGTCCAGATGCATGTACATGCAGGTTTGGTTTTGGAGCAGTCCATGTGGCATCACTTCCCAGACCGCAGGAGGTGGGCGGTGACAAATGGATGGAGGACGGCACGGCTTCAGGTCGAAGATGTTTCTGCGGACAAATGGATGTGGGAGTACATTTGAAACAATTCGTAAAACATGACTCATCAGATCTCAATGGACAATCAGTTAGGCATCAAACATGCCACGGTTTAATGTCTAAAGTGTATGCGCATATGTGTATGATAATAGTTGTGTGCACTTGAAACAGGGCATATAACATGACTCATCAGATCTCACTGGACAATCAGTTAGGCATCAAACATGCCACGGGGTAATGTCTAAAGTGTATGCGCATATGTGTATGAGAATAATTGGGTGCACTTGAAACAATTCATATAACATGACTCATCAGATCTCACTGGACAATCAGTTAGGCATCAAACATGCCACGGTGTAATGTCTAAAGTGTATACATATGTGTATGATAATAGCTGTGTGCATTTGAAAAAGTGCATACAACATGACTCATCAGATCTCACTGGACAATCAGTTAGGCATCAAACATGCCACGGTTTAATGTCTAAAGTGTATGCATATGTGTATGATAATAGCTGTGTGCATTTGAAACAAGTGCATATAACATGACTCATCAGATCTCACTGGACAATCAGTTAGGCATCAAACATGCCACGGTGTAATGTCTAAAGTGTATACATATGTGTATGATAATAGCTGTGTGCATTTGAAACAAGTGCATATAACATGACTCATCAGATCTCACTGGACAATCAGTTAGGCATCAAACATGCCACGGTTCAATGCATAAAGTGTATACATATGTGTATGATAATAGTTGTGTACATTTGAAACAGTGCAGAGAACATGACTCATCAGATCTCACTGGACAATCAGTTAGGCATCAAACATGCCACGGTGTAATGTCTAAAGTGTATGCATATGTGTATGATAATAGCTGTGTGCATTTGAAAAAGTGCATATAACATGACTCATCAGATCTCACTGGACAATCAGTTAGGCATCAAACATGCCACGGTTCAATGTCTAAAGTGTATGCGCATATGTGTATGAGAATAATTGGGTGCACTTGAAACAATTCATATAACATGACTCATCAGATCTCACTGGACAATCAGTTAGGCATCAAACATGCCACGGTTTAATGCATAAAGTGTATACATATGTGTATGAGAATAGCTGTGTGCATTTGAAACAAGTGCATATAACATGACTCATCAGATCTCACGGGACAATCAGTTAGGCATCAAACATGCCACGGTTTAATGCATAAAGTGTATACATATGTGTATGATAATAGTTGTGTACATTTGAAACAGTGCAGAGAACATGACTCATCAGATCTCACTGGACAATCAGTTAGGCATCAAATATGTCATGGCTGCTTAGTCAGATGGCCTACTGATTGGTCCTTGGAACAAAATGGCTGAGCCCAGGGGCGCCAGACCATAGGAACTTCGCATCACAGCCCATCCTCCCTTTTCCACAACATGGCCGATGCTACAACAGCGTCCGACATCGTTCCGTAACTATACAGTTATTCTACAAAGAACAAGTAGCCTGAAGAAGGTTCTTCTTAGAACCGAAACGTCGCGATTAATTTACTTGTTCAAAATATGGTTCACCTGAACAGAAAATAAAAGGTAAAACAACTCTTGTAAACTTTTTTCTGAGCCACATGCTAACGAGGCTAAGCTAAGCTAACCTAGCCTCACCATGTTCCACCACGGCCGTGACCGCGGCGAGGAGTGGACGGTTGTCAACTACGGGAGAGGCCGCAGACAGCGGAGCCAGCGCCCGAGGTCACCCACCAGACCTGCGTCCCCTCGCCGACGTCGGGACCCTTCATACAACCACCACAGGTACCCAGCAGACGGCCGCAGCCGCGGGGATCCATCAGACGTCGGTCACCGCGAGGATCCATCAGATGTCCGCCGCCGCCGCGGGTATCCATCAGACGTTCGTCACCGCGAGGATCCATCAGACGTCGTCCGCCGCCGCGGGGATCCATCAGACGTCCGCCGCCGCGGATATACAGCGGATGTCCGCCGCAGGTATCCAGCGGACATCCGCCGGAGGGATCCATCAGACGTCCGCCGCAGACATCCATCGGACGTCCGCCATCACGGGCATCCATCGGACGTCCACCACCGCAGGGATCCATCAGATGTCCCCCGCAGGTGTCCACCAGACGTCCGCCGGAGGGATCCATCAGACGGCCGCCGCAGGACGTATGCCTCCGTCACGAGGACCGGACTCGGACCCGACGGGGACCGCCCTTCTCGGCGCCGTAACTATAATGGCAGAGAAGCAAACTATAAGACACAATTCGTGGACCGCAGGACCGTCCAGAGACCGGCGGAGTACCGGTCCAACATGCCACGTAATAAACGTAAGATCGACCACACACACAACACAGGTCAGCAACAGCTACAACACAATGAAAGCCATCAGAATAGACCCAGATCCGATGATCCAGACTTTGGGCTTAAATGCCGCATTCTACACAGAGTGATTAAAACAGCGCATCACCTCACAAATGTGAGTGCAGACCAGCCGCCCCGCACAATTAACAGAGTGATTAATCAGCTATCCACGCTAATTAAACCCGCGGTACCGAATGCCGACACCCAGAGGCTAATTGAAGGAAATGCTAAAAACTGGGCCCACACCACACTGATTATACTTCAGGACCATTATGAAAACGTCATAAAGAGTGAGATAGATAAACTTTATAAACTCTCACCTCACGATTGGAGCGGCCCCTTTGAAGTAGCCTCAGCCTGGGCGAAGAGAAACCTCGGTAGCAGATTAGCACCCGACACACTGGCCGAGGCTAGAGGCGTTGTTGGGGAGACACTTCTCATCCTGCATGCGGGGGACAGTCCTTCACCGACGACCAGAACTGCAGCGGTCCAAAATGGCACCGTGCTGCACCCAGAGCTACAGGCTCCACCTAACGGAGCTACAAATGCGTCGGTGGCTGACGTCACACGCTCAGTCACAGCGGAGGTACATGGGGCACCAACCAACACGGTTCCTCTGACGCCCGTTACACCACCACACAGAGTGGTCCCATCCGTCCAGGAAACACAGGCCCTTAGTAGACCTGCAGACAGCCTAACACAAGGGACTGACATGGTTCTGGACACTACTCCGATGCCCCTGTCAGACATTTGGCCCCTCTCACAACATAGTGAGAACACACAAAACATAGTTCCACCTACACCGACTCCTCAACAGCTCCATCCACAATCACAAAGACCACTAAGACTGTTTACCAGGAGGACAGCTAGTCCACGAGAGGCCCCCCCGGCCCCCCTGCTTCTTCTTCGGGCCCCCCCACACCACAATGGATGTGTGGCTTCCATAACGAGCTCCATCATGGAGCTCTCACAGCAGGAGCTGGATCCACTAGTGGATGAGGAAGACGGAGAGCCGCACCCTCCTGTTCCAGACAGCGTGCAGTCCACCAGACCGACGACCGGCAGTCTTCAAACAGCGGTGCAGACTCGACTGGATTCGACTCCAAGAGGGACGGTCATCACACCACAGTCACTGATGTTACACCGACCTACGAAACATCTCACCACTTCGAGAAAGTTGCAAGATTGGAGCCTCACGGTTGGCAAAAAATGGCTAATCATGGGTGACTCAAATACCAACAGATTCCCACCACACAACAATCCAGATCTACAAATTGACGCCTTCCCAGGTGCCACCTTCAGAAACGCAGAAGAGCTACTGGACAAAGCCAGATCCACAGCCACGGTGGAAAAAATCATCCTGGCCTTTGGCCTAAACAACCGTGTCCAAAAGACCAAAGAGACAGCTATCAAACAGCTGCAGAGAGCGCTTAAGTTGGCCCAAGAGAAGTTTCCGTGGGCGGAAATTTTCATTCCACAGATCAACTTCTCCCCCAATCTTCCAACGAGAGAGAAAATGCGTCTCACACACCTGAACGCGTACATCTCTGACCTGGGTGAGTATATTCCGTCTCTACCAAGCACTGACTTTAAAACAGGACCAGATAACCTGCACTGGACTTATGACACAGCTCAGCGCATGCTGGACCACTGGTGCACTTACTTAAACTAATTGTCCCCATAAACCTGCCTCCACAGGAGGGGGATAAGACTGTTATTAATTTAACAAAAAACTTTAAGTTAACTGCACCACAATTTGCTCTGCTTAACAAAGGCTTGAACTTTATCCCCACAAAGGGCACAAACAAAGACATTAAGGAACAAAGCCGTTATGATACTCAGCAATACCATAGGAAGCTGAAACTGGCAGCTTATTATGAACATGCAAAAGACTCTGAACCGCTGCCTTTCATTCAGAAATCAGTCTGGACTCCCCCCCAGGGACAAACACCCAGTGAAATCACGGCTCTCATCAAGGCGGATCTTCAATATTTGGATGCTGAGTTTAGGGTCCATCGTGTACCACCAAACCTGAGTACTGAAGAGGTTAGAGCACTGACAGAACTGAACAGTAACAAACACATCATCATCAAGCCAGCTGATAAAGGCAGTGCTATGGTCATTATGGACAGAGAACAGTATGTATGGGAGGGTTATCGACAACTCAACGACCCCAAATACTACACTAAATTGACCAAACCTATTTATCCAGAAACGATTCCAATCATGAACAAAATTATCCAAACTCTCTATGAGAAAAGGTTTATTAAGGCAAAACAAAAATATTATTTAATGGGCAACTCGGAACCCAGAGCCAGATTATTTTACATGCTGCCCAAAATCCACAAGGATCCAACTAAGTGGAGCAAACCACATGAAATCCCTCCAGGTAGACCCATTGTGTCTGACTGCAGCAGTGAAACATATTACACTGCAGAATACCTGGACTTCTTCCTCAATCCTCTCTCGACCACACACCCCAGTTACATTAAGGACACGTACCACTTTATCAACATAGTAAAAAAACTGCACATTCCTGACAACTCCATTCTTTTTACAATTGACATAGACAGTCTATATACAAATATTGACTTCAAAGAAGGCATGCAAGCCATAAAAAATGCATTTCGGAAACACCCAAACAAAAAAAGACCAGAAAAAGAATTATTACAGTTATTAGAGATTAATTTGACCAAAAATGACTTCACATTTAATGGAGAATTTTTCCTGCAAATTAAAGGTACAGCTATGGGGAAGAAATTTGCTCCCGCATATGCAAACATCTTTATGGCTGAATGGGAGGAGTCAGCCCTAAAAACATGTCCTAAAAAACCTCTGTACTACTACAGGTTTTTAGATGACATCTGGGGGGTGTGGCCTCATACGAGAGAGGACTTTGACACATTTTTGAACACGCTGAATAATCACAGTGAATCAATCAAGCTAAAATCAACCAGCAGTTTGACCTCTGTCGATTTCTTGGACACCACCACTTTTAAGAACGACAGGTTCAAGGAGACCCACACACTAGCGATCAAAGTGTTCTTTAAAGAGACAGACACCCACGCTCTGCTCTATAAAACTAGCTTCCACCCAAAGCACACCTATGCAGGCTTGATTAAGTCACAATTGTTGAGGTTTCACAGAATTTGCACTGAAGAGGAAGATTTTAATTCGGCAGTCAGAGTGCTGTTTCGAGCTTTGTCCACCAGAGGGTACTCTAGGACCTTCCTTAGAAAATGCAGAAGGTCATTTCAGCAAACTAGACCACCAGTAGTAACTTGTAACCTTCCATTTGTGACGACATTTTCCCCGTCAACTGTTGAACTAATTAGACAAAGTAAGAGGAACTTTCAAAAACACATTACAGGAACATCAACATTACAAAACTATAGCATTATTGCTGCATTCAGGAAAAACAAGAATTTACAGGATCTCCTGGTAAAAGCGAAAATTAAACCCCTCTTTGACCCTAAAACCAGAGTACAGGGCCAGTATTTTAAACACCAAAACTGGTTCACTAATCGGTACACAAAAGAGGTCTTTCAGACAATGACCCGTGGCAGTCTAAAGTCCAAAAATTGTATATATCTGATTTCTTGTAAAAAGTGTGGTTTACAGTATGTGGGTGAAACGGGGAACACCATTTCTACTCGATTCACTCAACACAAATACAACATACTGAAGAGGAAAAAGATGGAGACACCTTTTGTGAAACACTTCCTATTACATGGATGGAAATCTGTTTTAACGACTGTCATTGAGTGTAACCCCAGGTGGAACATTTCCCAGAGGAAAAGGGCTGAAAGGATCTGGATTGCCAGACTGGATACAAGACATCCTAAAGGCTTGAATGAGAGGTAGGTGCTTCAGGATGTGAGGTAGTGATGGACAGTGCACAGATCACCTTGCTGGCTTCCAGCATAGTGATCACAATCCCCTAACACCTAAACCTAACCCTAACCCTAACCCTAACCCTAAAGCAATGGGAGTCTATGACAGCTATACTAAAGGAACAAGCTAGAGCCACAGAAACTTGACACACACGTGCTCTGGCTTAATACCAACACACACAGCAAGTTTCAGGAGGCTAGCACCAAGTAGCCAAGAGCTATATACGATCATCACCAAAATAATCCAATGGGGCTCTATGGCAGCCATACCACAGGAAGCAGCTACAGATGCCAGACTTAATACAAAGGTGCTCTGGTGTGCTAGGAATGCACACACCAAGTTTCAGGAGGCTAGCACCAAGTAGCCAACAGCTATATACGATCATCACGCCAAAAGTCTGGTATCCTTGCTATTACCTAACCCTAACCCTAACCCTAAACCTAACCCTAACCCTAACCCTAACCCTAAAGCAATGGGAGTCTATGACAGCTATACTAAAGGAACAAGCTAGAGCCACAGAAACTTGACACACACGTGCTCTGGCTTAATACCAACACACACAGCAAGTTTCAGGAGGCTAGCACCAAGTAGCCAAGAGCTATATACGATCATCACCAAAATAATCCAATGGGGCTCTAAGGCAGCCATACCACAGGAAGCAGCTACAGATGCCAGACTTAATACAAAGGTGCTCTGGTGTGCTAGGAATGCACACACCAAGTTTCAGGAGGCTAGCACCAAGTAGCCAACAGCTATATACGATCATCACGCCAAAAGTCTGGTATCCTTGCTAACCCTAACCCTAACCCTAACCCTAACCCTAACCCTAACCCCTAACCTAACCCTAACCCTAACCCCTAACCCTAACCCCTAACCCTAACCCTAACCCTAACCCTAACCCTATTACCTAACCCTAACCCTAACCCTAAACCTAACCCTAACCCTAACCCTAACCCTAAAGCAATGGGAGTCTATGACAGCTATACTAAAGGAACAAGCTAGAGCCACAGAAACTTGACACACACGTGCTCTGGCTTAATACCAACACACACAGCAAGTTTCAGGAGGCTAGCACCAAGTAGCCAAGAGCTATATACGATCATCACCAAAATAATCCAATGGGGCTCTATGGCAGCCATACCACAGGAAGCAGCTACAGATGCCAGACTTAATACAAAGGTGCTCTGGTGTGCTAGGAATGCACACACCAAGTTTCAGGAGGCTAGCACCAAGTAGCCAACAGCTATATACGATCATCACGCCAAAAGTCTGGTATCCTTGCTATTACCTAACCCTAACCCTAACCCTAAACCTAACCCTAACCCTAACCCTAACCCTAACCCTAACCCTAACCCTAGCACCAAGTAGCCAACAGCTATATACGATCATCACGCCAAAAGTCTGGTATCCTTGCTATTACCTAGTCCTAACCCCAAACCGAACATGACCTAATCCTAACCTCAACCACTCCCAACCCACCAAGACAGGTCCAGACACTAAAGCCAAGCCCAAACACACCTCTATCCTAACCTCAACCACTCCCACCAACCAAACACACCCACAAACAGCTCACCACATACACACACATGGAAAACATGGATCAGGCCGCGCATTCACGCTTCCCAAGGTCCTACCAGCACCAAACTGCTTTCTATCCAACCACAATCACCCACTTAGTGGGGGTAGAGCCCACTTGCAAGGCTC
>NW_027466576.1:25000-40336 GCF_050575085.1 Anarhichas minor
AACCATTCGACCCCCCCGCCTAAACCTAACCATTCGGCCCTCCCGCCTAAGCCTAACCATTCGGCTCCCGCCTGGACCTGACCGTTCGTATATGTACACATGTGTGTATATATATATGTATATGTATGTGTATATATATGTGTGTAGGTATGTATGTGTATGCAGGTGGGTGTATGGGCATATTTACGTGTGTGTGTGTGTTTATGGCGGCTCATGTAGCATGTCTGACTGGGCCTGATCGGGCACTCAGTACTACATAGAGTGGAACACACTGGAACGTCCAGATGCATGTACATGCAGGTTTGGTTTTGGAGCAGTCCATGTGGCATCACTTCCCAGACCGCAGGAGGTGGGCGGTGACAAATGGATGGAGGACGGCACGGCTTCAGGTCGAAGATGTTTCTGCGGACAAATGGATGTGGGAGTACATTTGAAACAATTCGTAAAACATGACTCATCAGATCTCAATGGACAATCAGTTAGGCATCAAACATGCCACGGTTTAATGTCTAAAGTGTATGCGCATATGTGTATGATAATAGTTGTGTGCACTTGAAACAGGGCATATAACATGACTCATCAGATCTCACTGGACAATCAGTTAGGCATCAAACATGCCACGGGGTAATGTCTAAAGTGTATGCGCATATGTGTATGAGAATAATTGGGTGCACTTGAAACAATTCATATAACATGACTCATCAGATCTCACTGGACAATCAGTTAGGCATCAAACATGCCACGGTGTAATGTCTAAAGTGTATACATATGTGTATGATAATAGCTGTGTGCATTTGAAAAAGTGCATACAACATGACTCATCAGATCTCACTGGACAATCAGTTAGGCATCAAACATGCCACGGTTTAATGTCTAAAGTGTATGCATATGTGTATGATAATAGCTGTGTGCATTTGAAACAAGTGCATATAACATGACTCATCAGATCTCACTGGACAATCAGTTAGGCATCAAACATGCCACGGTGTAATGTCTAAAGTGTATACATATGTGTATGATAATAGCTGTGTGCATTTGAAACAAGTGCATATAACATGACTCATCAGATCTCACTGGACAATCAGTTAGGCATCAAACATGCCACGGTTCAATGCATAAAGTGTATACATATGTGTATGATAATAGTTGTGTACATTTGAAACAGTGCAGAGAACATGACTCATCAGATCTCACTGGACAATCAGTTAGGCATCAAACATGCCACGGTGTAATGTCTAAAGTGTATGCATATGTGTATGATAATAGCTGTGTGCATTTGAAAAAGTGCATATAACATGACTCATCAGATCTCACTGGACAATCAGTTAGGCATCAAACATGCCACGGTTCAATGTCTAAAGTGTATGCGCATATGTGTATGAGAATAATTGGGTGCACTTGAAACAATTCATATAACATGACTCATCAGATCTCACTGGACAATCAGTTAGGCATCAAACATGCCACGGTTTAATGCATAAAGTGTATACATATGTGTATGAGAATAGCTGTGTGCATTTGAAACAAGTGCATATAACATGACTCATCAGATCTCACGGGACAATCAGTTAGGCATCAAACATGCCACGGTTTAATGCATAAAGTGTATACATATGTGTATGATAATAGTTGTGTACATTTGAAACAGTGCAGAGAACATGACTCATCAGATCTCACTGGACAATCAGTTAGGCATCAAATATGTCATGGCTGCTTAGTCAGATGGCCTACTGATTGGTCCTTGGAACAAAATGGCTGAGCCCAGGGGCGCCAGACCATAGGAACTTCGCATCACAGCCCATCCTCCCTTTTCCACAACATGGCCGATGCTACAACAGCGTCCGACATCGTTCCGTAACTATACAGTTATTCTACAAAGAACAAGTAGCCTGAAGAAGGTTCTTCTTAGAACCGAAACGTCGCGATTAATTTACTTGTTCAAAATATGGTTCACCTGAACAGAAAATAAAAGGTAAAACAACTCTTGTAAACTTTTTTCTGAGCCACATGCTAACGAGGCTAAGCTAAGCTAACCTAGCCTCACCATGTTCCACCACGGCCGTGACCGCGGCGAGGAGTGGACGGTTGTCAACTACGGGAGAGGCCGCAGACAGCGGAGCCAGCGCCCGAGGTCACCCACCAGACCTGCGTCCCCTCGCCGACGTCGGGACCCTTCATACAACCACCACAGGTACCCAGCAGACGGCCGCAGCCGCGGGGATCCATCAGACGTCGGTCACCGCGAGGATCCATCAGATGTCCGCCGCCGCCGCGGGTATCCATCAGACGTTCGTCACCGCGAGGATCCATCAGACGTCGTCCGCCGCCGCGGGGATCCATCAGACGTCCGCCGCCGCGGATATACAGCGGATGTCCGCCGCAGGTATCCAGCGGACATCCGCCGGAGGGATCCATCAGACGTCCGCCGCAGACATCCATCGGACGTCCGCCATCACGGGCATCCATCGGACGTCCACCACCGCAGGGATCCATCAGATGTCCCCCGCAGGTGTCCACCAGACGTCCGCCGGAGGGATCCATCAGACGGCCGCCGCAGGACGTATGCCTCCGTCACGAGGACCGGACTCGGACCCGACGGGGACCGCCCTTCTCGGCGCCGTAACTATAATGGCAGAGAAGCAAACTATAAGACACAATTCGTGGACCGCAGGACCGTCCAGAGACCGGCGGAGTACCGGTCCAACATGCCACGTAATAAACGTAAGATCGACCACACACACAACACAGGTCAGCAACAGCTACAACACAATGAAAGCCATCAGAATAGACCCAGATCCGATGATCCAGACTTTGGGCTTAAATGCCGCATTCTACACAGAGTGATTAAAACAGCGCATCACCTCACAAATGTGAGTGCAGACCAGCCGCCCCGCACAATTAACAGAGTGATTAATCAGCTATCCACGCTAATTAAACCCGCGGTACCGAATGCCGACACCCAGAGGCTAATTGAAGGAAATGCTAAAAACTGGGCCCACACCACACTGATTATACTTCAGGACCATTATGAAAACGTCATAAAGAGTGAGATAGATAAACTTTATAAACTCTCACCTCACGATTGGAGCGGCCCCTTTGAAGTAGCCTCAGCCTGGGCGAAGAGAAACCTCGGTAGCAGATTAGCACCCGACACACTGGCCGAGGCTAGAGGCGTTGTTGGGGAGACACTTCTCATCCTGCATGCGGGGGACAGTCCTTCACCGACGACCAGAACTGCAGCGGTCCAAAATGGCACCGTGCTGCACCCAGAGCTACAGGCTCCACCTAACGGAGCTACAAATGCGTCGGTGGCTGACGTCACACGCTCAGTCACAGCGGAGGTACATGGGGCACCAACCAACACGGTTCCTCTGACGCCCGTTACACCACCACACAGAGTGGTCCCATCCGTCCAGGAAACACAGGCCCTTAGTAGACCTGCAGACAGCCTAACACAAGGGACTGACATGGTTCTGGACACTACTCCGATGCCCCTGTCAGACATTTGGCCCCTCTCACAACATAGTGAGAACACACAAAACATAGTTCCACCTACACCGACTCCTCAACAGCTCCATCCACAATCACAAAGACCACTAAGACTGTTTACCAGGAGGACAGCTAGTCCACGAGAGGCCCCCCCGGCCCCCCTGCTTCTTCTTCGGGCCCCCCCACACCACAATGGATGTGTGGCTTCCATAACGAGCTCCATCATGGAGCTCTCACAGCAGGAGCTGGATCCACTAGTGGATGAGGAAGACGGAGAGCCGCACCCTCCTGTTCCAGACAGCGTGCAGTCCACCAGACCGACGACCGGCAGTCTTCAAACAGCGGTGCAGACTCGACTGGATTCGACTCCAAGAGGGACGGTCATCACACCACAGTCACTGATGTTACACCGACCTACGAAACATCTCACCACTTCGAGAAAGTTGCAAGATTGGAGCCTCACGGTTGGCAAAAAATGGCTAATCATGGGTGACTCAAATACCAACAGATTCCCACCACACAACAATCCAGATCTACAAATTGACGCCTTCCCAGGTGCCACCTTCAGAAACGCAGAAGAGCTACTGGACAAAGCCAGATCCACAGCCACGGTGGAAAAAATCATCCTGGCCTTTGGCCTAAACAACCGTGTCCAAAAGACCAAAGAGACAGCTATCAAACAGCTGCAGAGAGCGCTTAAGTTGGCCCAAGAGAAGTTTCCGTGGGCGGAAATTTTCATTCCACAGATCAACTTCTCCCCCAATCTTCCAACGAGAGAGAAAATGCGTCTCACACACCTGAACGCGTACATCTCTGACCTGGGTGAGTATATTCCGTCTCTACCAAGCACTGACTTTAAAACAGGACCAGATAACCTGCACTGGACTTATGACACAGCTCAGCGCATGCTGGACCACTGGTGCACTTACTTAAACTAATTGTCCCCATAAACCTGCCTCCACAGGAGGGGGATAAGACTGTTATTAATTTAACAAAAAACTTTAAGTTAACTGCACCACAATTTGCTCTGCTTAACAAAGGCTTGAACTTTATCCCCACAAAGGGCACAAACAAAGACATTAAGGAACAAAGCCGTTATGATACTCAGCAATACCATAGGAAGCTGAAACTGGCAGCTTATTATGAACATGCAAAAGACTCTGAACCGCTGCCTTTCATTCAGAAATCAGTCTGGACTCCCCCCCAGGGACAAACACCCAGTGAAATCACGGCTCTCATCAAGGCGGATCTTCAATATTTGGATGCTGAGTTTAGGGTCCATCGTGTACCACCAAACCTGAGTACTGAAGAGGTTAGAGCACTGACAGAACTGAACAGTAACAAACACATCATCATCAAGCCAGCTGATAAAGGCAGTGCTATGGTCATTATGGACAGAGAACAGTATGTATGGGAGGGTTATCGACAACTCAACGACCCCAAATACTACACTAAATTGACCAAACCTATTTATCCAGAAACGATTCCAATCATGAACAAAATTATCCAAACTCTCTATGAGAAAAGGTTTATTAAGGCAAAACAAAAATATTATTTAATGGGCAACTCGGAACCCAGAGCCAGATTATTTTACATGCTGCCCAAAATCCACAAGGATCCAACTAAGTGGAGCAAACCACATGAAATCCCTCCAGGTAGACCCATTGTGTCTGACTGCAGCAGTGAAACATATTACACTGCAGAATACCTGGACTTCTTCCTCAATCCTCTCTCGACCACACACCCCAGTTACATTAAGGACACGTACCACTTTATCAACATAGTAAAAAAACTGCACATTCCTGACAACTCCATTCTTTTTACAATTGACATAGACAGTCTATATACAAATATTGACTTCAAAGAAGGCATGCAAGCCATAAAAAATGCATTTCGGAAACACCCAAACAAAAAAAGACCAGAAAAAGAATTATTACAGTTATTAGAGATTAATTTGACCAAAAATGACTTCACATTTAATGGAGAATTTTTCCTGCAAATTAAAGGTACAGCTATGGGGAAGAAATTTGCTCCCGCATATGCAAACATCTTTATGGCTGAATGGGAGGAGTCAGCCCTAAAAACATGTCCTAAAAAACCTCTGTACTACTACAGGTTTTTAGATGACATCTGGGGGGTGTGGCCTCATACGAGAGAGGACTTTGACACATTTTTGAACACGCTGAATAATCACAGTGAATCAATCAAGCTAAAATCAACCAGCAGTTTGACCTCTGTCGATTTCTTGGACACCACCACTTTTAAGAACGACAGGTTCAAGGAGACCCACACACTAGCGATCAAAGTGTTCTTTAAAGAGACAGACACCCACGCTCTGCTCTATAAAACTAGCTTCCACCCAAAGCACACCTATGCAGGCTTGATTAAGTCACAATTGTTGAGGTTTCACAGAATTTGCACTGAAGAGGAAGATTTTAATTCGGCAGTCAGAGTGCTGTTTCGAGCTTTGTCCACCAGAGGGTACTCTAGGACCTTCCTTAGAAAATGCAGAAGGTCATTTCAGCAAACTAGACCACCAGTAGTAACTTGTAACCTTCCATTTGTGACGACATTTTCCCCGTCAACTGTTGAACTAATTAGACAAAGTAAGAGGAACTTTCAAAAACACATTACAGGAACATCAACATTACAAAACTATAGCATTATTGCTGCATTCAGGAAAAACAAGAATTTACAGGATCTCCTGGTAAAAGCGAAAATTAAACCCCTCTTTGACCCTAAAACCAGAGTACAGGGCCAGTATTTTAAACACCAAAACTGGTTCACTAATCGGTACACAAAAGAGGTCTTTCAGACAATGACCCGTGGCAGTCTAAAGTCCAAAAATTGTATATATCTGATTTCTTGTAAAAAGTGTGGTTTACAGTATGTGGGTGAAACGGGGAACACCATTTCTACTCGATTCACTCAACACAAATACAACATACTGAAGAGGAAAAAGATGGAGACACCTTTTGTGAAACACTTCCTATTACATGGATGGAAATCTGTTTTAACGACTGTCATTGAGTGTAACCCCAGGTGGAACATTTCCCAGAGGAAAAGGGCTGAAAGGATCTGGATTGCCAGACTGGATACAAGACATCCTAAAGGCTTGAATGAGAGGTAGGTGCTTCAGGATGTGAGGTAGTGATGGACAGTGCACAGATCACCTTGCTGGCTTCCAGCATAGTGATCACAATCCCCTAACACCTAACCAGCCCGTGCCTCCTGCCTCATATCTCTGTTGCTCTGCTCCTCTCATGTAGCCTGCCCTGCTTTCTTGCCCTAATCTCAACCACTCCCTCTCCTCGCCTAAACCTAACTATTCGACCCCCTGCCTAAACCTAACCATTCGACCCCCCGCCTAAGCCTAACCATTCGGCCAACGCCTAAACCTAACCATTCGACCCCCCCGCCTAAACCTAACCATTCGGCCCTCCCGCCTAAGCCTAACCATTCGGCTCCCGCCTGGACCTGACCGTTCGTATATGTACACATGTGTGTATATATATATGTATATGTATGTGTATATATATGTGTGTAGGTATGTATGTGTATGCAGGTGGGTGTATGGGCATATTTACGTGTGTGTGTGTGTTTATGGCGGCTCATGTAGCATGTCTGACTGGGCCTGATCGGGCACTCAGTACTACATAGAGTGGAACACACTGGAACGTCCAGATGCATGTACATGCAGGTTTGGTTTTGGAGCAGTCCATGTGGCATCACTTCCCAGACCGCAGGAGGTGGGCGGTGACAAATGGATGGAGGACGGCACGGCTTCAGGTCGAAGATGTTTCTGCGGACAAATGGATGTGGGAGTACATTTGAAACAATTCGTAAAACATGACTCATCAGATCTCAATGGACAATCAGTTAGGCATCAAACATGCCACGGTTTAATGTCTAAAGTGTATGCGCATATGTGTATGATAATAGTTGTGTGCACTTGAAACAGGGCATATAACATGACTCATCAGATCTCACTGGACAATCAGTTAGGCATCAAACATGCCACGGGGTAATGTCTAAAGTGTATGCGCATATGTGTATGAGAATAATTGGGTGCACTTGAAACAATTCATATAACATGACTCATCAGATCTCACTGGACAATCAGTTAGGCATCAAACATGCCACGGTGTAATGTCTAAAGTGTATACATATGTGTATGATAATAGCTGTGTGCATTTGAAAAAGTGCATACAACATGACTCATCAGATCTCACTGGACAATCAGTTAGGCATCAAACATGCCACGGTTTAATGTCTAAAGTGTATGCATATGTGTATGATAATAGCTGTGTGCATTTGAAACAAGTGCATATAACATGACTCATCAGATCTCACTGGACAATCAGTTAGGCATCAAACATGCCACGGTGTAATGTCTAAAGTGTATACATATGTGTATGATAATAGCTGTGTGCATTTGAAACAAGTGCATATAACATGACTCATCAGATCTCACTGGACAATCAGTTAGGCATCAAACATGCCACGGTTCAATGCATAAAGTGTATACATATGTGTATGATAATAGTTGTGTACATTTGAAACAGTGCAGAGAACATGACTCATCAGATCTCACTGGACAATCAGTTAGGCATCAAACATGCCACGGTGTAATGTCTAAAGTGTATGCATATGTGTATGATAATAGCTGTGTGCATTTGAAAAAGTGCATATAACATGACTCATCAGATCTCACTGGACAATCAGTTAGGCATCAAACATGCCACGGTTCAATGTCTAAAGTGTATGCGCATATGTGTATGAGAATAATTGGGTGCACTTGAAACAATTCATATAACATGACTCATCAGATCTCACTGGACAATCAGTTAGGCATCAAACATGCCACGGTTTAATGCATAAAGTGTATACATATGTGTATGAGAATAGCTGTGTGCATTTGAAACAAGTGCATATAACATGACTCATCAGATCTCACGGGACAATCAGTTAGGCATCAAACATGCCACGGTTTAATGCATAAAGTGTATACATATGTGTATGATAATAGTTGTGTACATTTGAAACAGTGCAGAGAACATGACTCATCAGATCTCACTGGACAATCAGTTAGGCATCAAATATGTCATGGCTGCTTAGTCAGATGGCCTACTGATTGGTCCTTGGAACAAAATGGCTGAGCCCAGGGGCGCCAGACCATAGGAACTTCGCATCACAGCCCATCCTCCCTTTTCCACAACATGGCCGATGCTACAACAGCGTCCGACATCGTTCCGTAACTATACAGTTATTCTACAAAGAACAAGTAGCCTGAAGAAGGTTCTTCTTAGAACCGAAACGTCGCGATTAATTTACTTGTTCAAAATATGGTTCACCTGAACAGAAAATAAAAGGTAAAACAACTCTTGTAAACTTTTTTCTGAGCCACATGCTAACGAGGCTAAGCTAAGCTAACCTAGCCTCACCATGTTCCACCACGGCCGTGACCGCGGCGAGGAGTGGACGGTTGTCAACTACGGGAGAGGCCGCAGACAGCGGAGCCAGCGCCCGAGGTCACCCACCAGACCTGCGTCCCCTCGCCGACGTCGGGACCCTTCATACAACCACCACAGGTACCCAGCAGACGGCCGCAGCCGCGGGGATCCATCAGACGTCGGTCACCGCGAGGATCCATCAGATGTCCGCCGCCGCCGCGGGTATCCATCAGACGTTCGTCACCGCGAGGATCCATCAGACGTCGTCCGCCGCCGCGGGGATCCATCAGACGTCCGCCGCCGCGGATATACAGCGGATGTCCGCCGCAGGTATCCAGCGGACATCCGCCGGAGGGATCCATCAGACGTCCGCCGCAGACATCCATCGGACGTCCGCCATCACGGGCATCCATCGGACGTCCACCACCGCAGGGATCCATCAGATGTCCCCCGCAGGTGTCCACCAGACGTCCGCCGGAGGGATCCATCAGACGGCCGCCGCAGGACGTATGCCTCCGTCACGAGGACCGGACTCGGACCCGACGGGGACCGCCCTTCTCGGCGCCGTAACTATAATGGCAGAGAAGCAAACTATAAGACACAATTCGTGGACCGCAGGACCGTCCAGAGACCGGCGGAGTACCGGTCCAACATGCCACGTAATAAACGTAAGATCGACCACACACACAACACAGGTCAGCAACAGCTACAACACAATGAAAGCCATCAGAATAGACCCAGATCCGATGATCCAGACTTTGGGCTTAAATGCCGCATTCTACACAGAGTGATTAAAACAGCGCATCACCTCACAAATGTGAGTGCAGACCAGCCGCCCCGCACAATTAACAGAGTGATTAATCAGCTATCCACGCTAATTAAACCCGCGGTACCGAATGCCGACACCCAGAGGCTAATTGAAGGAAATGCTAAAAACTGGGCCCACACCACACTGATTATACTTCAGGACCATTATGAAAACGTCATAAAGAGTGAGATAGATAAACTTTATAAACTCTCACCTCACGATTGGAGCGGCCCCTTTGAAGTAGCCTCAGCCTGGGCGAAGAGAAACCTCGGTAGCAGATTAGCACCCGACACACTGGCCGAGGCTAGAGGCGTTGTTGGGGAGACACTTCTCATCCTGCATGCGGGGGACAGTCCTTCACCGACGACCAGAACTGCAGCGGTCCAAAATGGCACCGTGCTGCACCCAGAGCTACAGGCTCCACCTAACGGAGCTACAAATGCGTCGGTGGCTGACGTCACACGCTCAGTCACAGCGGAGGTACATGGGGCACCAACCAACACGGTTCCTCTGACGCCCGTTACACCACCACACAGAGTGGTCCCATCCGTCCAGGAAACACAGGCCCTTAGTAGACCTGCAGACAGCCTAACACAAGGGACTGACATGGTTCTGGACACTACTCCGATGCCCCTGTCAGACATTTGGCCCCTCTCACAACATAGTGAGAACACACAAAACATAGTTCCACCTACACCGACTCCTCAACAGCTCCATCCACAATCACAAAGACCACTAAGACTGTTTACCAGGAGGACAGCTAGTCCACGAGAGGCCCCCCCGGCCCCCCTGCTTCTTCTTCGGGCCCCCCCACACCACAATGGATGTGTGGCTTCCATAACGAGCTCCATCATGGAGCTCTCACAGCAGGAGCTGGATCCACTAGTGGATGAGGAAGACGGAGAGCCGCACCCTCCTGTTCCAGACAGCGTGCAGTCCACCAGACCGACGACCGGCAGTCTTCAAACAGCGGTGCAGACTCGACTGGATTCGACTCCAAGAGGGACGGTCATCACACCACAGTCACTGATGTTACACCGACCTACGAAACATCTCACCACTTCGAGAAAGTTGCAAGATTGGAGCCTCACGGTTGGCAAAAAATGGCTAATCATGGGTGACTCAAATACCAACAGATTCCCACCACACAACAATCCAGATCTACAAATTGACGCCTTCCCAGGTGCCACCTTCAGAAACGCAGAAGAGCTACTGGACAAAGCCAGATCCACAGCCACGGTGGAAAAAATCATCCTGGCCTTTGGCCTAAACAACCGTGTCCAAAAGACCAAAGAGACAGCTATCAAACAGCTGCAGAGAGCGCTTAAGTTGGCCCAAGAGAAGTTTCCGTGGGCGGAAATTTTCATTCCACAGATCAACTTCTCCCCCAATCTTCCAACGAGAGAGAAAATGCGTCTCACACACCTGAACGCGTACATCTCTGACCTGGGTGAGTATATTCCGTCTCTACCAAGCACTGACTTTAAAACAGGACCAGATAACCTGCACTGGACTTATGACACAGCTCAGCGCATGCTGGACCACTGGTGCACTTACTTAAACTAATTGTCCCCATAAACCTGCCTCCACAGGAGGGGGATAAGACTGTTATTAATTTAACAAAAAACTTTAAGTTAACTGCACCACAATTTGCTCTGCTTAACAAAGGCTTGAACTTTATCCCCACAAAGGGCACAAACAAAGACATTAAGGAACAAAGCCGTTATGATACTCAGCAATACCATAGGAAGCTGAAACTGGCAGCTTATTATGAACATGCAAAAGACTCTGAACCGCTGCCTTTCATTCAGAAATCAGTCTGGACTCCCCCCCAGGGACAAACACCCAGTGAAATCACGGCTCTCATCAAGGCGGATCTTCAATATTTGGATGCTGAGTTTAGGGTCCATCGTGTACCACCAAACCTGAGTACTGAAGAGGTTAGAGCACTGACAGAACTGAACAGTAACAAACACATCATCATCAAGCCAGCTGATAAAGGCAGTGCTATGGTCATTATGGACAGAGAACAGTATGTATGGGAGGGTTATCGACAACTCAACGACCCCAAATACTACACTAAATTGACCAAACCTATTTATCCAGAAACGATTCCAATCATGAACAAAATTATCCAAACTCTCTATGAGAAAAGGTTTATTAAGGCAAAACAAAAATATTATTTAATGGGCAACTCGGAACCCAGAGCCAGATTATTTTACATGCTGCCCAAAATCCACAAGGATCCAACTAAGTGGAGCAAACCACATGAAATCCCTCCAGGTAGACCCATTGTGTCTGACTGCAGCAGTGAAACATATTACACTGCAGAATACCTGGACTTCTTCCTCAATCCTCTCTCGACCACACACCCCAGTTACATTAAGGACACGTACCACTTTATCAACATAGTAAAAAAACTGCACATTCCTGACAACTCCATTCTTTTTACAATTGACATAGACAGTCTATATACAAATATTGACTTCAAAGAAGGCATGCAAGCCATAAAAAATGCATTTCGGAAACACCCAAACAAAAAAAGACCAGAAAAAGAATTATTACAGTTATTAGAGATTAATTTGACCAAAAATGACTTCACATTTAATGGAGAATTTTTCCTGCAAATTAAAGGTACAGCTATGGGGAAGAAATTTGCTCCCGCATATGCAAACATCTTTATGGCTGAATGGGAGGAGTCAGCCCTAAAAACATGTCCTAAAAAACCTCTGTACTACTACAGGTTTTTAGATGACATCTGGGGGGTGTGGCCTCATACGAGAGAGGACTTTGACACATTTTTGAACACGCTGAATAATCACAGTGAATCAATCAAGCTAAAATCAACCAGCAGTTTGACCTCTGTCGATTTCTTGGACACCACCACTTTTAAGAACGACAGGTTCAAGGAGACCCACACACTAGCGATCAAAGTGTTCTTTAAAGAGACAGACACCCACGCTCTGCTCTATAAAACTAGCTTCCACCCAAAGCACACCTATGCAGGCTTGATTAAGTCACAATTGTTGAGGTTTCACAGAATTTGCACTGAAGAGGAAGATTTTAATTCGGCAGTCAGAGTGCTGTTTCGAGCTTTGTCCACCAGAGGGTACTCTAGGACCTTCCTTAGAAAATGCAGAAGGTCATTTCAGCAAACTAGACCACCAGTAGTAACTTGTAACCTTCCATTTGTGACGACATTTTCCCCGTCAACTGTTGAACTAATTAGACAAAGTAAGAGGAACTTTCAAAAACACATTACAGGAACATCAACATTACAAAACTATAGCATTATTGCTGCATTCAGGAAAAACAAGAATTTACAGGATCTCCTGGTAAAAGCGAAAATTAAACCCCTCTTTGACCCTAAAACCAGAGTACAGGGCCAGTATTTTAAACACCAAAACTGGTTCACTAATCGGTACACAAAAGAGGTCTTTCAGACAATGACCCGTGGCAGTCTAAAGTCCAAAAATTGTATATATCTGATTTCTTGTAAAAAGTGTGGTTTACAGTATGTGGGTGAAACGGGGAACACCATTTCTACTCGATTCACTCAACACAAATACAACATACTGAAGAGGAAAAAGATGGAGACACCTTTTGTGAAACACTTCCTATTACATGGATGGAAATCTGTTTTAACGACTGTCATTGAGTGTAACCCCAGGTGGAACATTTCCCAGAGGAAAAGGGCTGAAAGGATCTGGATTGCCAGACTGGATACAAGACATCCTAAAGGCTTGAATGAGAGGTAGGTGCTTCAGGATGTGAGGTAGTGATGGACAGTGCACAGATCACCTTGCTGGCTTCCAGCATAGTGATCACAATCCCCTAACACCTAACCAGCCCGTGCCTCCTGCCTCATATCTCTGTTGCTCTGCTCCTCTCATGTAGCCTGCCCTGCTTTCTTGCCCTAATCTCAACCACTCCCTCTCCTCGCCTAAACCTAACTATTCGACCCCCTGCCTAAACCTAACCATTCGACCCCCCGCCTAAGCCTAACCATTCGGCCAACGCCTAAACCTAACCATTCGACCCCCCCGCCTAAACCTAACCATTCGGCCCTCCCGCCTAAGCCTAACCATTCGGCTCCCGCCTGGACCTGACCGTTCGTATATGTACACATGTGTGTATATATATATGTATATGTATGTGTATATATATGTGTGTAGGTATGTATGTGTATGCAGGTGGGTGTATGGGCATATTTACGTGTGTGTGTGTGTTTATGGCGGCTCATGTAGCATGTCTGACTGGGCCTGATCGGGCACTCAGTACTACATAGAGTGGAACACACTGGAACGTCCAGATGCATGTACATGCAGGTTTGGTTTTGGAGCAGTCCATGTGGCATCACTTCCCAGACCGCAGGAGGTGGGCGGTGACAAATGGATGGAGGACGGCACGGCTTCAGGTCGAAGATGTTTCTGCGGACAAATGGATGTGGGAGTACATTTGAAACAATTCGTAAAACATGACTCATCAGATCTCAATGGACAATCAGTTAGGCATCAAACATGCCACGGTTTAATGTCTAAAGTGTATGCGCATATGTGTATGATAATAGTTGTGTGCACTTGAAACAGGGCATATAACATGACTCATCAGATCTCACTGGACAATCAGTTAGGCATCAAACATGCCACGGGGTAATGTCTAAAGTGTATGCGCATATGTGTATGAGAATAATTGGGTGCACTTGAAACAATTCATATAACATGACTCATCAGATCTCACTGGACAATCAGTTAGGCATCAAACATGCCACGGTGTAATGTCTAAAGTGTATACATATGTGTATGATAATAGCTGTGTGCATTTGAAAAAAGTGCATACAACATGACTCATCAGATCTCACTGGACAATCAGTTAGGCATCAAACATGCCACGGTTTAATGTCTAAAGTGTATGCATATGTGTATGATAATAGCTGTGTGCATTTGAAACAAGTGCATATAACATGACTCATCAGATCTCACTGGACAATCAGTTAGGCATCAAACATGCCACGGTGTAATGTCTAAAGTGTATACATATGTGTATGATAATAGCTGTGTGCATTTGAAACAAGTGCATATAACATGACTCATCAGATCTCACTGGACAATCAGTTAGGCATCAAACATGCCACGGTTCAATGCATAAAGTGTATACATATGTGTATGATAATAGTTGTGTACATTTGAAACAGTGCAGAGAACATGACTCATCAGATCTCACTGGACAATCAGTTAGGCATCAAACATGCCACGGTGTAATGTCTAAAGTGTATGCATATGTGTATGATAATAGCTGTGTGCATTTGAAAAAGTGCATATAACATGACTCATCAGATCTCACTGGACAATCAGTTAGGCATCAAACATGCCACGGTTTCAATGTCTAAAGTGTATGCGCATATGTGTATGAGAATAATTGGGTGCACTTGAAACAATTCATATAACATGACTCATCAGATCTCACTGGACAATCAGTTAGGCATCAAACATGCCACGGTTTAATGCATAAAGTGTATACATTATGTGTATGAGAATAGCTGTGTGCATTTGAAACAAGTGCATATAACATGACTCATCAGATCTC
>NW_027466577.1:0-5000 GCF_050575085.1 Anarhichas minor
CCTTTTGGAGAGAGAAGTGAAAAAACTTACAGCACCCGGTATTCCCAGGCAGTCTCCCATCCAAGTACTAACCAGGCCCGACTCTGCTTAGCTTCCGAGATCGGACGAGATCGGGCGCGAATTTTTTTTTTTTTTTGTTATCTTTTATTATCAAAAATGTCACAAGTTAATTTTTACAATTTTCTTTGTATCAATAATATATATATATATATATATTTACAATAAACAGGAAGTAATATCAAAATATATCCTCAGCTAGATTAGCCACTTCACGAGCATACATCAAGCAACAAAAACCCATATTAAGCAAAACAGGCAAAACGAGGCAAAATAAAACAACCCGCAAGAGAAACCAGCCAAGCAGCCCAAAGGCAAAAAAAAACCTTATCCATGAGACTAACCCTAAAAAGAAATTATTACAACCCCAAAACTCCACCTCAGACATAGACATAAAGGCCAAACAAATAAATAAGCAACCAAATATACAAACAAAATACACAAACGAAAAAAAAAACAACCTAAAAGAGATAACCTGCTCTTTGATAGCGGCTCAAGCAAAACTATCTTAGGCCTCCTATTAGGATAACTCAGAACAGGAAGCAGAGCCTCCCATCCTCCTCGACCTTACACAGGGACGTTCTGTTTAAAAACATTTCAGAGAACCACTCTTCTCTACAGACATGCAGCAGTCCCAGGTGAGCTCTTAAAAGATTCTTAAATAGTGCTTTTGCATTTACTTGCTTTTGCTCAAACACAGCATAATTTCTCCTTAGGACTACTGCATGCCTGGCAAGAGCAAGAAGTGTGTTCATCTGAACCACCGTCCCCCCTTTACCCTGCTTGGGTAGGCCGAAAAGCCAAACCCAGTCCCACTCACTCAGTTCTTGCACCTTAGCACCACAATACGTACCCAAAAGCTGGCGCACATAATTCCGTATATCAGTTAGAGCGGAGCATTTAAAAATGAGATGGTCAAAATCCTCATCCTCTACCCCACAGACCGCACATGACCTTTGGAACTTGAGTTTGTGGAGCTGATGCAGGACGATACTGGTATAGTACCTCCTGTGCCTAAGCTTAAAGTCAGTATCAAAAACTGCATGAGGAATGGAAGGAACAAGCAGGTTACTCCAAATTGATTTTATGTCTTTGTTAGGGAACAAAGCAGCCCAGTGTGGCTCTGACGCAGGTTTTTTAGTAAGCTTCTGAATTAGAGTATCATAGATCACTTTAGTTTTTATTTGCGTGACTGGCACATTCCTCTCACCCTGACACAGGAAGAAGCTCACAGCATCACCCTGCACTTGATTACTACATTGCTTCAGAGCCCTCCAATTCTCGTCCACACAGTCATTTACACTCATCCCCAGTTCAGTAATTTGCTTTCCCTTAAAAGGCCCTCCCGCCCTTCTCAGTGCTATCAATGTTTTGGTTTTATCGAAAGTTAAACCCCACCTCCCCCCACAGACTCCCCCCAGCGTAGACAAACCCGCCTCGCGGAGAGCCTTGGAAATGAGGGGCCTGCCCTTATGGGAGAAGAAAGGCGAGTTGAGGAAAGGTAATTTCATCACTTGCTCTTTAAATTCAAAGTCAGGTCTGAGGTGGGGCAGAAACTTGTCCCAAGCCTCCAGCACCTCGCGATAGAACCCCGGCAACCCCCCTGTAACATTTCTGGGAGAGAAAGCGTACAAATTGTAACTGCTCCTCTCACCATACTCTGCCAGGAAGCCCGCCAAGGTATCTTTCCAAGGATGCAGCCTCGAGTGATCCAGAAAACGCCCTATTAATTTGACCCTAAGTGCATCTCTTTTGGCACTAATGTCAATCAGATCTAAACCCCCCTCCCTTTTTTTAGCTATTAATGTCCTGCGAGCAATCATATTTCCCCTCCCCTTCCACAAAAACGAGGAGATCACACTGTTCAGTGAATTTAGCGCCCAATCCGGCAGCTCACAGGACCCGAGAATATGGTTAATTTTGGACAAAACTAGAGCATTAGATACAATTACCTTTCCTCTGATATTCAGCCCTCGCGCTTTCCACAGATTACATATGTTTTGAGTTTTTTTAATCATTTCCTTCCAGTTTCTATCCCTAGCTTTAGCCCCATCTTTCCCTACATAGACTCCTAAGATTTTCCTCTCCTCGTCAGTTACTTTAAAACCCCATTTGTTTGTGTCAAACCCTGCCTCCTTGAAAACCATTATTTCTGATTTAGAATTGTTTACTTTTGCCCCAGAGGCCATCTCATAGTCATTTATATGCACCATGACCCTCTCTATATGTGTACTGTTATTTAAAAAGATATTTATATCATCCGCGTATTGAATAACTTTGACCATATTCCCTCTCTCGGTTTTAATCCCAGCTATTTCATTGTCATTAATTATGCTTAAAGCCAACGGCTCCGCCACAAGGCTGTATAGCATGGCAGACAGGGGGCAACCCTGCCTAATGGACCTCTGCAGCTCCACAGGATCAGTCAAGAAACCGTTGACCTTAACGCGGCTTCTAGCCTTTTTATATAATAATTTCACCCAATTTATGTATTTTTCACCAAACCCATATTTATTTAATACCTCCCACATAAACTCATGTTCCACCCTGTCAAATGCTTTCTCTAAGTCTATCCCTAATAAACACCCCCCCTCTCTATTCATACTATCTACTAGGTTTTTTATTGCAATTATATTATCACTTATATCCCTATCCGGAATGCTATAGGTCTGAGTGTCAATGACAATAGTTTTAATTACCTCTCTCATCCTATTAGCCAACACCTTTGCTATGATTTTGTAATCTGTATTTAACAGGCTTATGGGTCTGTAATATTCCAGCCTATCTTTTGTACCTTTCTGCTTGTATATTAATGTGATAATCCCTTCCGATATCTTGTCAGGCATGATATTTTGCCTCGCCATCTCATCAAAAACATGTAACAAAATGGGAGAGAGTAAAACAGAAAACTCGTTATACACCTCGGCAGTAAGGCCATCAGAACCTGGGCTCTTATTGTGTTTAAGGCTTTTTATGACTGCCTCTATCTCCTGCCTAGAGATAGGCAAGTCACAATAATTTTTATCATTTTCACTTATTTGGGTTCCTATCTGATTCGTCATTTTTACTATGTGCTCCTTTAGAGGCCCTTGCCCTTTATACAGCTCACTATAGTAGTCTTTTACTATTTTTAAAAGGTCCTCGCTTTCAGTGCATACTAGGTCCTCGCTGCTCACCAGTTGATTTATATATTGCTTCTCTTGTTTTATCCTCTCCAGCCCCAGAAAAAAACCCGTGCTTTTTTCCCCTTCAAGCAGGAACTGCGACCTACTCCTGACCGCGGCGCCCTTGCAACGTTTGGTCTCAATATCCGTCAGTTTATTCCTATATAATTCATAGTTTTCACTATTATAATTTGTATCTAGCTCCATCTTCTCTAATTCCTTGTTTAATAAATCATTTAACATGCTCTCCTCTCTTTTCTCTTCCCATTTTTTATTCTTACTATAACTAATGCTTATTTTCTTTATTCTTAATTTAATTTCCTCCCAGTATTCTATTTTATTATCTACATATGGCATGTCATATGCACTTTGGGTTAGTAATTTCTTTACTTTATTCTTATACGCTGTGTCCTCCAACAAACTGTTATTATAGCACCATGTGCCCTTGCCTTTTTTAGCCGTGCTGTCACCAAATTTTAAATCCACGTACGCGTGATCGCTCCATGCATTAAACACATACTTCATGTCAGTAACCCGTTTAACTAGACCCGAAGCCACCAGGCCCAGGTCTATTCGGGTTTGTTTTAACTTGCCCAGGACAACCTGTCTTCTAGAATAACCCCTTGTCCTAGGGTTAATTACCCTCCATACATCCATTAAGTTTTTTTCTATCATGATATCTTTAAGTGCAGTTCTACTCGTGTCACACCTAAATTTATCATTATAATTGTCACTACTACTAAGCGTGATATTATAGTCCCCTAGAATAATAGTATTATTATTTATCCACTTGTTCAGACTTCCGAAGAAGTTTCTGCGTTCCTCCTCAATACTGGGCGCATGTATATTAATCAGTCTAATTATATCACTATTTATTAATATATCCACTATCACACACTTGCCATTGCTAGCTCTATATACACATTTACTACTAGTACTAAGTTTTCTGCTAATTAGTACTGCGACCCCTCGTGCTCGCCCAATACCCTCCTGGGAGTAAATCACCCCTTTCCACAGTTTTTGAGCATGGCTGACAGCCTTTAGGTCCCACCCAGTTTCTTGAAGACAAAATTATGTCCACATGTTTGTTCCTATCAAACACTGCTCTCATTTTACCTGGGTCTTTTAAGCCATTGGCATTAAAAGAAAGAAAAGACTGAGAGTCAAAGGCCATGAGGGCTGTCAGTAAAGGCACATAAAGCATAGCAAAACAAAACATGGTGTTATTTTTTCAGTGCTTTATTCCGATTATCAGACCCTTTTATAATCTCTCCATCCCTTTTCCTCACCCTTTGGCCCTTCTCGATGTCCATGTCTGAGTCCGAGGGGTCACTTAATAGCAGCGGGGAGCCGCAGTTCCCAATGTCTTGAGGAACAAAGCTGTCCAGGGAAGACCCCATCGCCGCCTTTTCCTCAGCCCTCTTTCGCAGCTCTACCTCTGCGTCTTCCAATAGCACCGCCTTCGGTTTCCTCGCAACCAGTCTCCCCACTCGGGCCTTGCCCGGCTTGGTCTGGACTTGCTCCTTCAGCCTGGCACTGGCTCGTGCCTCTCCCACCTTTAGCTCTGGCTGGCTGGGCACCAGCCTTGGCCCACTCAGATCAATCTGGCTGGACGCCGTCTCCGGCACCTCCACTATTTCAGTTCTCCTCCCTGCATCGGTCGTCCTCCGTGGCTTCACCACCACGCCTGCTGCTGTCACTGGCTCCACCCCTGCACCTGCCCTTGTCACTGGCTCCACAACTGCACCTGCCTCTTTCGCTGGCGCCGTAGCTGCACCT
>NW_027466577.1:20000-27500 GCF_050575085.1 Anarhichas minor
AAAATAAGAAAATATTGATATATTGATTGATTCTCTTTTCCCTTTTTACCGTGACCCACATCTTTGTATGCATCTCTTCTTCAATCTTGCCTTTTTCTCATATTTCTCAAGTGAAAAAGCAGCAGTGTCCTCTGCCTTTTGGAGAGAGAAGTGAAAAAACTTACAGCACCCGGTATTCCCAGGCGGTCTCCCATCCAAGTACTAACCAGGCCCGACTCTGCTTAGCTTCCGAGATCGGACGAGATCGGGCGCGAACAGAGAGGTATGGCCGTAAGCAAGTTTGTCTCTAACACATAGTTCTTTAAAACCTACAACAGTAGGTCAATTTTAAAACGTTAACGAACCTAAACCAGTTCATTAATTAACATTCCAAAAATAAGAAAATATTGATATATTGATTGATTCTCTTTTCCCTTTTTACCGTGACCCACATCTTTGTATGCATCTCTTCTTCAATCTTGCCTTTTTCTCATATTTCTCAAGTGAAAAAGCAGCAGTGTCCTCTGCCTTTTGGAGAGAGAAGTGAAAAAACTTACAGCACCCGGTATTCCCAGGCGGTCTCCCATCCAAGTACTAACCAGGCCCGACTCTGCTTAGCTTCCGAGATCGGACGAGATCGGGCGCGAATTTTTTTTTTTTTTTTGTTATCTTTTATTATCAAAAATGTCACAAGTTAATTTTTACAATTTTCTTTGTATCAATAATATATATATATATATATATTTACAATAAACAGGAAGTAATATCAAAATATATCCTCAGCTAGATTAGCCACTTCACGAGCATACATCAAGCAACAAAAACCCATATTAAGCAAAACAGGCAAAACGAAGCAAAATAAAACAACCCGCAAGAGAAACCAGCCAAGCAGCCCAAAGGCAAAAAAAAACCTTATCCATGAGACTAACCCTAAAAAGAAATTATTACAATCCCAAAACTCCACCTCAGACATAGACATCAAGGCCAAACAAATAAATAAGCAACCAAATATACAAACAAAATACACAAACGAAAAAAAACAAAACCTAAAAGAGATAACCTGCTCTTTGATAGCGGCTCAAGCAAAACTATCTTAGGCCTCCTATTAGGATAACTCAGAACAGGAAGCAGAGCCTCCCATCCTCCTCGACCTTACACAGGGACGTTCTGTTTAAAAACATTTCAGAGAACCACTCTTCTCTACAGACATGCAGCAGTCCCAGGTGAGCTCTTAAAAGATTCTTAAATAGTGCTTTTGCATTTACTTGCTTTTGCTCAAACACAGCATAATTTCTCCTTAGGACTACTGCATGCCTGGCAAGAGCAAGAAGTGTGTTCATCTGAACCACCGTCCCCCCTTTACCCTGCTTGGGTAGGCCGAAAAGCCAAACCCAGTCCCACTCACTCAGTTCTTGCACCTTAGCACCACAATACGTACCCAAAAGCTGGCGCACATAATTCCGTATATCAGTTAGAGCGGAGCATTTAAAAATGAGATGGTCAAAATCCTCATCCTCTACCCCACAGACCGCACATGACCTTTGGAACTTGAGTTTGTGGAGCTGATGCAGGACGATACTGGTATAGTACCTCCTGTGCCTAAGCTTAAAGTCAGTATCAAAAACTGCATGAGGAATGGAAGGAACAAGCAGGTTACTCCAAATTGATTTTATGTCTTTGTTAGGGAACAAAGCAGCCCAGTGTGGCTCTGACGCAGGTTTTTTAGTAAGCTTCTGAATTAGAGTATCATAGATCACTTTAGTTTTTATTTGCGTGACTGGCACATTCCTCTCACCCTGACACAGGAAGAAGCTCACAGCATCACCCTGCACTTGATTACTACATTGCTTCAGAGCCCTCCAATTCTCGTCCACACAGTCATTTACACTCATCCCCAGTTCAGTAATTTGCTTTCCCTTAAAAGGCCCTCCCGCCCTTCTCAGTGCTATCAATGTTTTGGTTTTATCGAAAGTTAAACCCCACCTCCCCCCACAGACTCCCCCCAGCGTAGACAAACCCGCCTCGCGGAGAGCCTTGGAAATGAGGGGCCTGCCCTTATGGGAGAAGAAAGGCGAGTTGAGGAAAGGTAATTTCATCACTTGCTCTTTAAATTCAAAGTCAGGTCTGAGGTGGGGCAGAAACTTGTCCCAAGCCTCCAGCACCTCGCGATAGAACCCCGGCAACCCCCCTGTAACATTTCTGGGAGAGAAAGCGTACAAATTGTAACTGCTCCTCTCACCATACTCTGCCAGGAAGCCCGCCAAGGTATCTTTCCAAGGATGCAGCCTCGAGTGATCCAGAAAACGCCCTATTAATTTGACCCTAAGTGCATCTCTTTTGGCACTAATGTCAATCAGATCTAAACCCCCCTCCCTTTTTTTAGCTATTAATGTCCTGCGAGCAATCATATTTCCCCTCCCCTTCCACAAAAACGAGGAGATCACACTGTTCAGTGAATTTAGCGCCCAATCCGGCAGCTCACAGGACCCGAGAATATGGTTAATTTTGGACAAAACTAGAGCATTAGATACAATTACCTTTCCTCTGATATTCAGCCCTCGCGCTTTCCACAGATTACATATGTTTTGAGTTTTTTTAATCATTTCCTTCCAGTTTCTATCCCTAGCTTTAGCCCCATCTTTCCCTACATAGACTCCTAAGATTTTCCTCTCCTCGTCAGTTACTTTAAAACCCCATTTGTTTGTGTCAAACCCTGCCTCCTTGAAAACCATTATTTCTGATTTAGAATTGTTTACTTTTGCCCCAGAGGCCATCTCATAGTCATTTATATGCACCATGACCCTCTCTATATGTGTACTGTTATTTAAAAAGATATTTATATCATCCGCGTATTGAATAACTTTGACCATATTCCCTCTCTCGGTTTTAATCCCAGCTATTTCATTGTCATTAATTATGCTTAAAGCCAACGGCTCCGCCACAAGGCTGTATAGCATGGCAGACAGGGGGCAACCCTGCCTAATGGACCTCTGCAGCTCCACAGGATCAGTCAAGAAACCGTTGACCTTAACGCGGCTTCTAGCCTTTTTGTATAATAATTTCACCCAATTTATGTATTTTTCACCAAACCCATATTTATTTAATACCTCCCACATAAACTCATGTTCCACCCTGTCAAATGCTTTCTCTAAGTCTATCCCTAATAAACACCCCCCCTCTCTATTCATACTATCTACTAGGTTTTTTATTGCAATTATATTATCACTTATATCCCTATCCGGAATGCTATAGGTCTGAGTGTCAATGACAATAGTTTTAATTACCTCTCTCATCCTATTAGCCAACACCTTTGCTATGATTTTGTAATCTGTATTTAACAGGCTTATGGGTCTGTAATATTCCAGCCTATCTTTTGTACCTTTCTGCTTGTATATTAATGTGATAATCCCTTCCGATATCTTGTCAGGCATGATATTTTGCCTCGCCATCTCATCAAAAACATGTAACAAAATGGGAGAGAGTAAAACAGAAAACTCGTTATACACCTCGGCAGTAAGGCCATCAGAACCTGGGCTCTTATTGTGTTTAAGGCTTTTTATGACTGCCTCTATCTCCTGCCTAGAGATAGGCAAGTCACAATAATTTTTATCATTTTCACTTATTTGGGTTCCTATCTGATTCGTCATTTTTACTATGTGCTCCTTTAGAGGCCCTTGCCCTTTATACAGCTCACTATAGTAGTCTTTTACTATTTTTAAAAGGTCCTTGCTTTCAGTGCATACTAGGTCCTCGCTGCTCACCAGTTGATTTATATATTGCTTCTCTTGTTTTATCCTCTCCAGCCCCAGAAAAAAACCCGTGCTTTTTTCCCCTTCAAGCAGGAACTGCGACCTACTCCTGACCGCGGCGCCCTTGCAACGTTTGGTCTCAATATCCGTCAGTTTATTCCTATATAATTCATAGTTTTCACTATTATAATTTGTATCTAGCTCCATCTTCTCTAATTCCTTGTTTAATAAATCATTTAACATGCTCTCCTCTCTTTTCTCTTCCCATTTTTTATTCTTACTATAACTAATGCTTATTTTCTTTATTCTTAATTTAATTTCCTCCCAGTATTCTATTTTATTATCTACATATGGCATGTCATATGCACTTTGGGTTAGTAATTTCTTTACTTTATTCTTATACGCTGTGTCCTCCAACAAACTGTTATTATAGCACCATGTGCCCTTGCCTTTTTTAGCCGTGCTGTCACCAAATTTTAAATCCACGTACGCGTGATCGCTCCATGCATTAAACACATACTTCATGTCAGTAACCCGTTTAACTAGACCCGAAGCCACCAGGCCCAGGTCTATTCGGGTTTGTTTTAACTTGCCCAGGACAACCTGTCTTCTAGAATAACCCCTTGTCCTAGGGTTAATTACCCTCCATACATCCATTAAGTTTTTTTCTATCATGATATCTTTAAGTGCAGTTCTACTCGTGTCACACCTAAATTTATCATTATAATTGTCACTACTACTAAGCGTGATATTATAGTCCCCTAGAATAATAGTATTATTATTTATCCACTTGTTCAGACTTCCGAAGAAGTTTCTGCGATCCTCCTCAATACTGGGCGCATGTATATTAATCAGTCTAATTATATCACTATTTATTAATATATCCACTATCACACACTTGCCATTGCTAGCTCTATATACACATTTACTACTAGTACTAAGTTTTCTGCTAATTAGTACTGCGACCCCTCGTGCTCGCCCAATACCCTCCTGGGAGTAAATCACCCCTTTCCACAGTTTTTGAGCATGGCTGACAGCCTTTAGGTCCCACCCAGTTTCTTGAAGACAAATTATGTCCACATGTTTGTTCCTATCAAACACTGCTCTCATTTTACCTGGGTCTTTTAAGCCATTGGCATTAAAAGAAAGAAAAGACTGAGAGTCAAAGGCCATGAGGGCTGTCAGTAAAGGCACATAAAGCATAGCAAAACAAAACATGGTGTTATTTTTTCAGTGCTTTATTCCGATTATCAGACCCTTTTATAATCTCTCCATCCCTTTTCCTCACCCTTTGGCCCTTCTCGATGTCCATGTCTGAGTCCGAGGGGTCACTTAATAGCAGCGGGGAGCCGCAGTTCCCAATGTCTTGAGGAACAAAGCTGTCCAGGGAAGACCCCATCGCCGCCTTTTCCTCAGCCCTCTTTCGCAGCTCTACCTCTGCGTCTTCCAATAGCACCGCCTTCGGTTTCCTCGCAACCAGTCTCCCCACTCGGGCCTTGCCCGGCTTGGTCTGGACTTGCTCCTTCAGCCTGGCACTGGCTCGTGCCTCTCCCACCTTTAGCTCTGGCTGGCTGGGCACCAGCCTTGGCCCACTCAGATCAATCTGGCTGGACGCCGTCTCCGGCACCTCCACTATTTCAGTTCTCCTCCCTGCATCGGTCGTCCTCCGTGGCTTCACCACCACGCCTGCTGCTGTCACTGGCTCCACCCCTGCACCTGCCCTTGTCACTGGCTCCACAACTGCACCTGCCTCTTTCGCTGGCGCCGTAGCTGCACCTGGCGCTGTCACTGGCTCCACTGCTGCACCTGCCCTTGTCACTGGCTCCACAGCTGCACCTGCTTTCACCGCTGTAGTCTCTGCCATACAGGCTGCAGGCTTCGGCCTCATTACAGCCATAGTCATCGCCGTTCTCTCTTTGTTCAGCTCGCTCACACAGGTCCCCGCAGCAGCCTCATCATCCTCTTCCTCCTCCATCTCCTCCTCCTCCTCCTCCTCCTCGTCCACGTCCTCCTCCACGGTGCCAGTGCTCGACGTACCGTCGTCGCTCTGCACCTCCTCCTCCTCCTGCTCCTCCTCCACCTCCTCCGCAGTCCCCACCATCTCCTCTTCTGTCACCTCCACATGGCACACACAGCTGTCCGGTGCCCGCTTACATCCCTTGCATTTGTTAGTCTTTCGTGTGGAACACTCCCTAGAAAAATGCCCTTGCTCTCCGCAGGTGTAGCATGTGAACTCAGGGCATTCTCTTTGAACATGCCCAGGCTGCATGCAGAGCCTACATATTTTGGTCTGCCTGTCATGAATTACCCGGAAATACTCCGAGCCCAGCACCGTGTTAAATTTTGTAGAATATGGTAGCGAACGGACTCTTTCGTTGAATTTAACTCGTAGAAATCGAGTGCCGTCCGTCACCTTAGAGCCTGGCCACATTCTGCGTCTAATAGGTGACATAGGCGTTACCCCCCAGCTATCCAGTCTCAAAAAGATATCATTGTCTCTGATATAATAGGGCAGATTGAGAAAAGAGACGATGAGCTCGTCGTTAGTGATCTCTCTAGCATGAACCCTTGTTTCCCCAATCTTAAAACCCTCCATCAGTTTTTTCTTACCCGTTATGTTGCTCATTGTGAGTTCAAACTTCTTTTGGCCGAGCACTCTGCACGCCAGTAACGCACCGCACAACCTCTGCACATGACTGATGAGCTCGATAGCACTCATAGTCTCTCCGCCTTCCATCTCCACGTTCACAGTTAGGCTCCGTGAGGCCCGTTCCTCCGTTCTTGTAACAGCATCGCTGCCGTCTCCATTCTTCGTCAGTTCTCCCGTTCTTTTAACAGCATCACTGCTGTCACCATTCTTCGTCAGTTCTTCCACACCTTTGGCACCACCACTGCCCCCGTTCTCCGTCAGTTCTACTGTACCGTTGTCAACACCACGGCCCTCTCCGCCCACCACCAAACCGCTGGGGTTATCCGTAAGAGTTAATGTGAGTTCATTCCAGGTCGGGTTTACCGGGTGGTCCGCCATTTTGGGGGAAAAAAAAAAGGACTAAAAACGCCCCTCAAAAAAAACACGGGGGATAGCTCACAAAACACGGAAAAAAACGCTTCCCCCCGCTCAGTGAGACACTGACGGGGGTACTACTGACAAAATCAGCTGAGCAAAACCAAAAAAAACCTTCTCTTAGGACATGTAAAACAAACGAAAGGAGAGAGAGATAAGAGGAGAAAAACAAAGCACAGCCGTGTGCTTCCTCCAAGGAGGAAGTAGCTCTAACCCACAATGCACTCTGGTCTGAAACAGGACAGAGAGGTGTGGCCGTAAGCAAGTTTTTCTCCAACACATAGTTCTTTAAAACTTACAACAGTAGGTCAATTTTAAAGCGTTAACGAACCTAAACCAGTTCATTAATTAACATTCCAAAAATAAGAAAATATTGATATATTGATTGATTCTCTTTTCCCTTTTTACCGTTACCCACATCTTTGTATGCATCTCTTCTTCAATCTTGCCTTTTTCTCATATTTCTCAAGTGAAAAAGCAGCAGTGTCCTCTGCCTTTTGGAGAGAGAAGTGAAAAAACTTACAGCACCCGGTATTCCCAGGCGGTCTCCCATCCAAGAACTAACCAGGCCCGACTCTGCTTAGCTTCCGAGATCGGACGAGATCGGGCGCGAACAGAGAGGTATGGCCGTAAGCAAGTTTGTCTCCAACACATAGTTCTTTAAAACCTACAACAGTAGGTCAATTTTAAAGCGTTAACGAACCTAAA
>NW_027466577.1:52500-65000 GCF_050575085.1 Anarhichas minor
CCTTAGACGCTAGGGGTCTGCCTTTGTGGGAGAAGAAGGGCGAATTTAGGAAAGGCAACCGAATCACATGCTCTTTATATTCTACGTCAGGTCTAAGGTGGGGCAGAAATTTGTCCCAAGCCTCCAGCACTTCACGGTAGAACCCCGGAAAGCCTCCTGTGACATTTCTGGGAGAGAAGGCGTACAAATTGTAGCTGCTCCTCTCACCATACTTTGCCAGGAGACCTGCCAAGGTATCTTTCCATGGGTGCTGCCTCTTCGAATCCAAAAACCGGCCTATCAATTTAACCCTAAGTGCATCTCTTTTTGCACTTATGTCAATCAGGTCTAAGCCCCCCTCCCTTTTTTTTGCGATTAAAGTCTTACGAGCGATCATATTGCCCTGCGCCTTCCACAAGAAAGAAGAGATCACGCTGTTTAAAGAATTTAAAGCCCAACTCGGCAGCTCGCAAGACCCCAAAATGTGATTCATTTTGGACAGAATTAGAGCATTAGATACGATTACCTTCCCTCTTATGGTCAGCCCTCGGGCCTTCCACAGGTTACAGGTATTACGTATTCTTATTAGAAGCTCTTGCCAGTTCCGGTCTCTAGCTTTAATGCTATCTTTACCTATATAAATACCAAGTATTTTCCTTTCGTCATCTGTGATTTTAAAGCCCCATTTAGCGGCGTCCACCTTATCTCCGTTAAAGATCATAAGCTCAGATTTTGTTATGTTTATTTTTGCCCCAGACGCCCTTTCATAGTTTGCGATATGGGTCATTACCTGTTCAATGTAGGACGTGTTTTTAATAAATATATTAATATCGTCCGCATATTGTATGACCTTAACCATTTTGTTACCCTCAGTTTTAAAACCCTCAATGCTGTTGTCACTCGTGATGCTAAGAGCTAGGGGCTCTGCTACCAGACTGTAGAGTAAGGCCGACAGGGGACACCCCTGTCTGATGGAGCGTCCTAGCACCACAGGCTCCGTGAGGAATCCATTTACTTTTATTCTGCTCTCCGCTCTTTTGTAGAGGAGCTTAACCCGGTTAATAAAACCCGCGCCAAACCCATAGCTCTTCAGTACCTCCCACATAAAAACCTGTTCTACTCTATCAAAGGCTTTTTCGAGGTCTATGCCCAATATGCACCCCCCCTCTTCAGACATTTTATCGACGATATCTCTCACTGCGATGATGTTATCACTAATGTCTCTATCAGGGATACTGTAGGACTGGGTCTCTGAAACAACAGTTGTTATCACCTCTCTCAGTCTATTTGCGAGCACTTTTGCAAATATTTTATAGTCCGTATTTAGGAGACTAATTGGTCTATAGAATTTAAGTTCATCTTTTGTACCTTTTTTTTTATAAATCAACGTAATTATACCTTCGGTCACTGTCTTCGAGGTATCATTTTGTACCTCCATTTCCTCCAGAACTTTCAACAGGACTGGAGAGAGCAACTCAGAAAAGCAGCAATAGAAATCCGCAGTGAGGCCATCTGATCCAGGACTTTTGTTCTTTTTAAGCCCCTGTATCGCTGCCTCTATCTCCCCGGTTGTGGTAGGTGAGTCACAAAATGTTTTGTCGTTATCACTGATCTGAATTTTAACCTGATTTGTTAGCTGCTGTATGTGAGGTTCTTTTGGGCATTGCCCTTTGTACAGACAGCTATAGTAACTATGAGCTAGCCTCAATAAGTCACTGTTTTCCGTAAAAGTTTTATTATTGTCATCTTTTAGTTCTGCAATGAATTGCTTTTCCTGAGTTGCTCTCTCCAGTCCTAAAAAGAAAGCCGTGCTTTTTTCCCCCTCTAACAGGAAAAGAGACCTACTTCTGACCGCAGCACCCTTGCAACGGTGGGCCTCAATTCCTGCTAGTTTAGCTCTATAAAGCTCGTACTTCTCGCTATTATGGCTGTTGTTTAGCTCCATTCTATCTATTTCTATATTTAGTAGTTCATTTAATATACTCTCCTCTCTCTTCTTGACCCAATTTTTGTCCCTACTATACTTTATAGTGACTTTTTTTATTCTTAATTTAATTTCATCCCAAAATGTGATTTTATTTTCCACAAAAGGAACGTCATAGGCACATTGGGTCAGAAATTTGGTTATCTTTTCTTTATATTCTTTGTCCTCTAACAAGCTATTGTTAAAGCACCAAGTGCTTTTTCCCCTTTTTCCGGTATTATCACCTAGCTTTAGGTCAACATATGCATGATCGCTCCAAGTATTAAAGGTGTACTTTACACCCGAGGCTTTTTTCACTAGGCCAGAGGCCACCAGGACCAGGTCTATACGGGACTGCTTTAAAACACCCAACACAACCTGCCTTCTGGAATAGACTCTCGACCCAGGGTTCACCACACGCCATGCGTCGACCATGTTTTTATTCGTCATAAGATCTTTTAAAGCTGTTCTACTGGTGTCACATTTGCATTTGTCATGGGAGCTGTCGCTATTGCTCAAAGTGGTGTTAAAATCCCCCAGTAGGATGGTTTTATTGTTAATCCATTTATCCAAGCTTTTGAAGAAGATCCTGCGATCTTCTTCTATGTTTGGAGCGTGGATGTTTATAAGTCTGATTACTTCATTATTGAATAAACAGTCAATTATTAGGCATTTGCCATCATCGGCTTTATAAATTACCTTGCTGTTATTGCTGTGATTCTTATTGATTAAAAGAGCTACCCTCCTAGCTCTCCCAGCTCCCTCCTGAGCCTGAACTTCTCCACTCCACATTTTTTGTACACACTTTACAGTATCCTGATCCCACCCAGTTTCCTGAAGGCAGAGAAAGTCAGCATGCTTATATTTCTCTAAAACTGCTTGGATCTTCAGTATGTTTTTGAATCCATTCGTATTGAATGAAGTTATAGAAAAAGAGTCCAGAGCCATGAGGGCAAACAGTAAGGAAAGATGCAAAAACCCAAATACAGATATTCCCATTATTTTTTTTGCACTTTCTTCCTATTACCTCCTTTCTTTAATAAATCAGAATTCCTTTTCCTCACCGTTTGCACTTGTTCTGCGTCCATTTCTGTGTCAGACGCGTCCGGCAGCATCAGGGGGGAACAGTCAACTGACAAGTTGGAGACATCAGCAAAGTCCAGGGAGGACCCTATCTCCGACTGCAGCAAGACTCTTGGCTGCTCCTCAGCCTCCAGGCCCTTCGTCACCACGCTTCTCCCTCTCCCCGTGGCCAGTCTCGACACCCGGACCTTGCTCGGCTTGGCCGGGCTCTGCTCCTGCAGACCCGCGCTGGCTCGTATTACGTCACCGCCTATGCCAGGCTGGCTGGGTGTGGTCACTGGCCCCGCCGCTGCTGTCACCGCTGTAGCCTCTGATGCCACTGCCGCTCGCGCTGCCGTCCCTGGCTCCGCCGCTGCTGCTGCTGCCGTGTCTGGCACCGCCACCTCTCGTGCTGCCGCATCAGGCACCACAGCTGCTGCTTCCGCCGCCACTGGCACCACCTCACTGTCTCCGGTCAGCCCCTCTTGACCGGTTGCCGGTATCGCCTCATCGTTTCCTGCTTCTTCCTCCTGGTCATCACTGCACAACTCCACCTCTGCCCCGGACTCATCGTACGAGGTTTCGTTAGTGCTCTGCATGTCTTCCTCTTCCACCTCCACCTCCTCCTCCTCCTCCTCCTCCTCCACCTCCTGGCACTTGCAAATATCCAGTGCCAGCTTGCAATCCGTGCATTTTTTAGTTTTTTTATTGTTTGTGCACTCTCTGGCATAGTGCCCCTGAACCCCGCAGGTGTGGCAGGAAAACTGCGGGCACTCTCTCTGTATGTGTCCAGGCTGCATGCAAATCCTGCAGATCTTCGTTTGTTTATCATGCAATACGCGAAAATACTCAAAACCCAGCGCCGTCGAGAACTTCGTCGAATACGGGAGGGACTGGACCTTGTCGTTAAACTTCACCCTCACAAAGCGGGTGCCGTCAGTTACTTTGGACCCAGGCCACATTCTTCGCTTCACCGGGGATACAGCTTTTACCCCCCAGCTCAGCAGTTTTGCCAGGATGCTCCTGTCACTCACATAATAAGGTAAGTGCAAAAAGGAGACGACCAGCTCATCATTTGATATCTCTTTCGCGTGTACCCTCGTGTCCCCCACTTTGAAACCCTCCATCAGGCGTTCTTTACCTTTTATGTGGCTCATTGTTACTTCGAATCTTTTCGGGTTGATGACCCGGCACGCCAGTAGCGCACCGCACAGTTTCTGCACATAACTTATCAGTTCCATTGCGCTCATCGATGCGCCGCCCTCCGTCTCCACATTTACCGTGAGGTTCTGCAAAGCAGTCCACTCTCGGGTTTCTGCAGTTAGCTCCTTCTCTCTGGCTTCTACCTCCGTCTGGATGGTGGGGTTTTCCGTAGGGGTTGTCGTCAGATCGGTCCAGGTCTGGTTCACTTGTAAGTCCGTCATTTTGAGAGAAAAAAAAGAAAGCGCCCCTCTCGGAAAAAAGAACTGCGGGGGATGTGTCGCAAAAAAGCGAGAAACAAAAGACTTCCCCCCAATCAGTAAAAACTGACGGGGGTACTGTACACTAAACCAACTAATAAACTTTTAGAAAAAAGCTTGCATGTGTAAATCAAAGAAGAGAGAAGAAAGGAGAGGAAGGAAAAAGCGTGCCTGTTCTCAGGATCCACCAGCTCAGCTCACACAGGTGTCTCAAATCAGCACTGATCAGAGAGGTATGGCCGTAAGCAAGTTTGTCTCCAACACATAGTTCTTTAAAACCTACAACAGTAGGTCAATTTTAAAGCGTTAACGAACCTAAACCAGTTCATTAATTAACATTCCAAAAATAAGAAAATATTGATATATTGATTGATTCTCTTTTCCCTTTTTACCGTGACCCACATCTTTGTATGCATCTCTTCTTCAATCTTGCCTTTTTCTCATATTTCTCAAGTGAAAAAGCAGCAGTGTCCTCTGCCTTTTGGAGAGAGAAGTGAAAAAACTTACAGCACCCGGTATTCCCAGGCGGTCTCCCATCCAAGTACTAACCAGGCCCGACTCTGCTTAGCTTCCGAGATCGGACGAGATCGGGCGCGAACAGAGAGGTATGGCCGTAAGCAAGTTTGTCTCCAACACATAGTTCTTTAAAACCTACAACAGTAGGTCAATTTTAAAACGTTAACGAACCTAAACCAGTTCATTAATTAACATTCCAAAAATTAGGAAATATTGATATATTGATTCTCTTTTCCCTTTTTACCGTTACCCACATCTTTGTATGCATCTCTTCTTCAATCTTGCCTTTTTCTCATATTTCTCAAGTGAAAAAGCAGCAGTGTCCTCTGCCTTTTGGAGAGAGAAGTGAAAAAACTTACAGCACCCGGTATTCCCAGGCGGTCTCCCATCCAAGTACTAACCAGGCCCGACTCTGCTTAGCTTCCGAGATCGGACGAGATCGGGCGCGAACAGAGAGGTATGGCCGTAAGCAAGTTTGTCTCCAACACATAGTTCTTTAAAACCTACAACAGTAGGTCAATTTTAAAGCGTTAACGAACCTAAACCAGTTCATTAATTAACATTCCAAAAATAAGAAAATATTGATATATTGATTGATTCTCTTTTCCCTTTTTACCGTGACCCACATCTTTGTATGCATCTCTTCTTCAATCTTGCCTTTTTCTCATATTTCTCAAGTGAAAAAGCAGCAGTGTCCTCTGCCTTTTGGAGAGAGAAGTGAAAAAACTTACAGCACCCGGTATTCCCAGGCGGTCTCCCATCCAAGTACTAACCAGGCCCGACTCTGCTTAGCTTCCGAGATCGGACGAGATCGGGCGCGAACAGAGAGGTATGGCCGTAAGCAAGTTTGTCTCCAACACATAGTTCTTTAAAACCTACAACAGTAGGTCAATTTTAAAGCGTTAACGAACCTAAACCAGTTCATTAATTAACATTCCAAAAATAAGAAAATATTGATATATTGATTGATTCTCTTTTCCCTTTTTACCGTGACCCACATCTTTGTATGCATCTCTTCTTCAATCTTGCCTTTTTCTCATATTTCTCAAGTGAAAAAGCAGCAGTGTCCTCTGCCTTTTGGAGAGAGAAGTGAAAAAACTTACAGCACCCGGTATTCCCAGGCGGTCTCCCATCCAAGTACTAACCAGGCCCGACTCTGCTTAGCTTCCGAGATCGGACGAGATCGGGCGCGAACAGATTTTTTTTTTTTATTTATTTATTATCAAAAATACAAAATTTTTTACAATCAACATTTTACCACTTACTCTTCAATACAAGAACACATGACACTTGTACAAACATAATAACAAAAAATAACCCCTCCACGCTAATACTAACTATAAATTCAAACACTTAACACTTATCCCAACCCATAAGTCAAAAAACAACGAAAATAAACCTCCCCATAACTCAAAGAGACACATACCAATTTTTTACTCATACTCAGACATAATGTAACCAACAAAAATAATCCCCAATGATAATTAGCCATAACACAGATTCTAACCAAAATCTAACACAACCTCTCCACTCTCCCCAATCGCAACAAAGGTGCTACCCTCAATAAACCCCTCCTGAAACTCTTCCTCCTTGACATAGCTATGTAATATGTTTACATCTCTTTTCATAATATTTTTAAACACACTCCATACTTCTACTCTCCTTTTCTCGTAATGCGCTACATTCCTCCTTAGCTTGACTGCAAACCTTGCATGGCTTAGCGTGTAGTTCAACAAGTTGACATTACTTCCTTTCCTTTTAGCAACCGCACCAAACAACCACAGCTCCTTCCACCCTATTTTCTCCACAAATTCCCCTTTCCAACATCTGCTTATCAACTCTTTCACTTTCCCAAAGTACACAGCCAACTCCCCACATTCCACAAACTCATGCAGACATGTCTCCACTTCCACCTGACAGACATCACACTGCTTCCTCACATCCAGATTAAATTGACTTATTATTAGATTGTTAAACACCCTATTGTGACGCAGTAGGAAATCAAAATGCTCACATTCAACACTATTCCATTTCACTCTCAGGTTCAGCCACATCCTTTTTACATCCATATCGGTCATTACTTTTTCCCATACCTTCTCTGCAGCCGGTCTTCTTACCTCTTTCATTCTTAAACATCTGTACATTACTCTCGTTTTCACATTCGCCAGGCTTACTATCCTTTCTCCTTCCCCCACATACATTTCCACCCCTTCTCCTCCACTCCCCACCGCCTCACTCTCAATCATTCTCACCCATTCTCTCGGCATCCCCTTCTTTATCTTCTCCACCACATCCACCGCTGTGCCTAACCACATTTCATCACCCCTTTCTCTCACCTCATCTACCACTACCTGAGCCCTCATGAACCCTGGTACATACTCGTACACTAAATCCCTCACCTTCCTAAAACCTGCTCTCCACATCTCCAAGTTATAAATTGTGCTCCCCTCAAATGTGATTTTGGGATTTAGAAACAATGGTTGCTCCCACACCTGTTTTACATTTTTGCATTGAAACTGCACATGTTTTACAAACTCTCCCCATGCTCCCAGCATCTCTTTATAGAACTCAGACACCTCACTCAACATACCTTTCTTCAGTTCCATAAATATTCCACTTTCTCCACAACCCCCACATTTATTAATTGCTTCTTTCAGAAACAGCTTCCATACACGATCATATCTTGTCATCATTTTCAACCGAAGTGCATTCTTTTTCTTTTCTAAATTAATCAGCTTCAACCCACCATCCTTGTATTCGTTTTCCATCACTTCCCTGGCTATTCTGACACCTCTCCCACCCCAGAGAAACTCACTCACCATTTTCTCTGTCTCCTTTAGCACTCGCTCAGGCACATCCAACACAGTCATTGCATACACAAGTTTGCTCATTATCAGGCCATTCACTACCACCACTTTCCCCTTCAACTTCAACTTCCTAAGTCTCCAAAACCTTAATGTCTTCTTTATGCTATTCATTATCCCTTCATACTGCATGTCTCTCCCTTCTCTGCCTTCAACCCCTAAATTCACCCCTAACACCCTAAAATAGTCCTTCCTCTCTTTCAATCCTATATCCTTCCTCCTTTCTCCATTGACTCCAACATACATAATTTCTGACTTTTCTATGTTTAGCTTTGCTCCTGATGCTCTACCATAAACTCCTACACTTTGTAAAACCTCAAGGACACTTTCACTGTCTTGTACTGTTACTGTTGTGTCGTCCGCATACTGGTATAATAGACTCACTTGCCCTCCTGGTAAGTCTATGCCTCTGACCTTTTTATTTTGCTTCAGCAGTGCAGCTAGTGGCTCTGCCGACAGTGAGTACAGCAGGGCCGACAGTGGACACCCTTGTCTAACCGACCTCTCTAATCTGAAATTACCTGTGACTATCCCATTAATTTTGACGCAACTAACAGCTTTATCATACAATCTTTTGATCCATCCTACTAACTGCTGCCCAAACCCTACTTTTCCTAATACTCCATACAGGTATCCATGATCTACCCTATCAAATGCTTTGTTCAAATCTAAACTCATCACTATCCCCCCCTCCCCTCCCTTCATGTGTTCTATTGTGTCCCTAATGCTGCTGATTGTGTCTGCTATATCCCTCCCTGGTATACTGTAAGCCTGCGTGCTTCCCACTATTGTCCCTATCACCCTCTTAATCCTATTTGCTAGCACTCTTGCTAGTATTTTATAGTCACTGTTTAAACAGCTAAGCGGCCTATAGTTTTCAAGTCTATCCCTACTCCCTTTCTTATATATAATACTAACTAACCCTGTCGCCATACTAACCGGCATCTCGTCCTTCTCTTCTATCCATTTAAACAATCTGTCCAACAGTGGCGCTAGTTCCTCTTTAAACTCTATGTAAAACTCTCCCACTAACCCATCTAGCCCTGGACTCTTATTCCTGCCTAACCCTAATATGGCTGCCTCTATTTCACCTATCCTTATCTCTCCTTCGCACATCTCCTTCGCATCTTCGCTCATCTTAGTCTCCATTTTCTCCAGCACATGTTTCATGCACTCTTCATCAACCTCTTCTTTCCTAAATAGTTCACTATAAAATTCTTCTACTCTTCCAACTATCCCTACAAAATCCGTTATCTTTTCTCCATTTTTCCCTTCCACCTGCTCCAAATAATTATTTTTCTGTTTCGCCCTCTCTAAACCTAAAAAGAATGCTGTACATTTCTCTCCCTCAACCACATATCTAGCCCTACTTCTAACTATTGCCCCCATGCATCTCTTCTGTTCTACCTCCTCCAGCTCATTTTTAATTTTATTATACCGTTCTAATGCGTGCCCTACCCCCTGGTCCACCCTCTCTGCTTCTCTAACTAACTCTTCCTTTAGTCTCCTTTCCCTCCCTCTTTCCCTTGCTCAAATTCTTTAGCTCCTCCTTCATCTCCTCCCACCATCTCCCCATATCCTCCTCATACATACTCTCATTCTTTCTCACCATTATACATTCTCTCACCTTTTCCTTGTACCTTTCTTCTTTGAGCAACATCCCATTCAGGCACCACACACCTCCCCCCCTCCTCTCACACCCATGCCCTAATCTAAATTTTAGCACCACGTGGTCACTAAGAGTAGTTACCTTGTAATCAATTCCCCCCATTTTACTTGCTAGACTCTCCGTACTCAAAACTAAATCAATCCTACTCTGTTTTAATTCCCCTTTCACCATCTGTCTCCTTGTAAATACGCGCCCTCTTGGGTTCTTTTCCCTCCACACATCTACCAGTCCATTCGCTCTCATTACCTCCTTCAATACTCTTCTTGAGGAGTCGCTTTTGAAACACACACTTGCAGATGCATCCAGCCTTCCACACCACACATTAAAGTCACCCACAATTACACATTCTTTCCCGCACATTCCCGCCATCCTCTCAAAAAACTCCCTTCTCTCCTTTTCCTCATTTGGTGCATACACATTCAACATTTTCAATTTCTTACCCAGGTGTTCAAAAGTAATCCCTATCACTCTCCCATCACCATCATCCTCACATTTCCTCACATTCTCAACCTCTCCCCTTTTAACCAAAATAGCCACTCCCCTAGAATAAATGTCCCCATTGTTTACATACACATCTCCCATCCACTCTCTCTCTAACTCCTTCACACATTTTTCATCCCAGTGTGTCTCCTGCAAACATATAATGTCAGCCTCACACAACATCAAGGCTTGGTTTCGCCTATAACTAGTCCTAAGACTATTTGCATTAAAAGAAGCAACAGCCACCATTAATAACCAAAACATGTTGTTATTTTTTCAGTGCTTTCTTCCGATTATCAGACCCTTTTATAAGCTCTCCATCCCTTTTCCTCACCCTTTGGCCCTTCTCGATGTCCATGTCTGAGTCCGAGGGTTCACTTAATAGCAGCGGGGAGCCGCAGTTCCCGATGTCTTGAGGAACAAAGCTGTCCAGGGAAGACCCCATCGCCGCCTTTTCCTCAGCCCTCTTTCGCAGCTCGACCTCTGCGCCTTCCAATAGCACTGCCTTCGTTTTCCTCGCAGCCAGTCTCCCCACTCGGGCCTTGCCCGGCTTGGTCTGGACTTGCTCCTTCAGCCTGGCACTGGCTCGTGCCTCTCCCACCTTTAGCTCCGGCTGGCTGGGCACCGGCCTTGGCCCACTCAGATCAATCTGGCTGGACGCCGTCTCCGGCACCTCCACTATTTCAGTTCTCCTCCCTGCATCGGTCATACTCCGTGGCTTCATCACCACGCCTGCTGCTGTCACTGGCTCCACCGCTGCACCTGCCCTTGTCACTGGCTCCACAGCTGCACCTGCCCTTGTCACTGGCTCCACAGCTGCACCTGCCCTTGTCACTGGCTCCACAACTGCACCTGCCTCTTTCGCTGGCGCCATAGCTGCACCTGCCGTTGTCACTGGCTCCACAGTTGCACCTGCTTTCACCGCTGTAGTCTCTGCCATACAGGCTGCAGGCTTCGGCCTCATTACAGCCGTAGTCATCGCCGTTCCCTCTTTGTTCAGCTCGCTCACACAGGTCCCCGCAGCAGCCTCATCATCCTCTTCCTCCTCCATCTCCTCCTCCTCCTCCTCCTCCTCCTCGTCCACGTCCTCCTCCACGGTGCCAGTGCTCGACATACCGTCGTCGCTCTGCACCTCCTCCTCCTCCTCCTCCTCCTCCTCCACAGTCCCCACCATCTCCTCTTCTGTCACCTCCACATGGCACACACAGCTGTCCGGTGCCCGCTTACATCCCTTGCATTTGTTAGTCTTTCGTGTGGAACACTCCCTAGAAAAATGCCCTTGCTCTCCGCAGGTGTAGCATGTGAACTCAGGGCATTCTCTTTGAACATGCCCAGGCTGCATGCAGAGCCTACATATTTTGGTCTGCCTGTCATGAATTACCCGGAAATACTCCGAGCCCAGCACCGTGTTAAATTTTGTAGAATATGGTAGCGAACGAACTCTTTCGTTAAATTTAACTCGTAGAAATCGAGTGCCGTCCGTCACCTTAGAGCCTGGCCACATTCTGCGTCTAATAGGTGACATAGGCGTTACCCCCCAGCTATCCAGTCTCAAAAAGATATCATTGTCTCTGATATAATAGGGCAGATTGAGAAAAGAGACGATGAGCTCGTCGTTAGTGATCTCTCTAGCATGAACCCTCGTTTCCCCAATCTTAAAACCCTCCATCAGTTTTTTCTTACCCGTTATGTTGCTCATTGTGAGTTCAAACTTCTTTTGGCCGAGCACTCTGCACGCCAGTAACTCACCGCACAACCTCTGCACATGTCTGATGAGCTCGATAGCACTCATAGTCTCTCCACCCTCCATCTCCACGTTCACAGTTAGGCTCCGTGAGGACCGTTCCTCCGTTCTTGTAACAGCATCGCTGCCGTCTCCATTCTTTGTCAGTTCTCCCGTTCTTTTAACAGCGTCACTGCTGTCACCATTCTTCGTCAGTTCTTCCACACCTTTGGCACCACCACTGCCCCCGTTCTCCGTCAGTTCTACTGTACCGTTGGCAACACCACGGCCCTCTCCGCCCACCACCAAGCCGCTGGGGTTATCCGTAAGAGTTAAAGTGAGTTCATTCCAGGTCGGGTTTACCGGGTGGTCCGCCATCTTGGGGAAAAAAAAAAAGGACTAAAAGCGCCCCCCAAAAAAAAAACACGGGGGATAGCTCACAAAACACGGAAAAAAACGCTTCCCCCCGCTCAGTGAGACACTGACGGGGGTACTACTGACACAATCAGCTGAGCAAAACCAAAAAATAAACCTTCTCTTAGGGCATGTAAAACAAACAAAAGGAGAGAGAGATAAGAGGAGAAAACAAAGCACAGCCGTGTGCTTCCTCCAAGGAGGAAGTAGCTCTCACCCACAATGCACTCTGGTCTGAAACAGGACAGAGAGGTATGGCCGTAAGCAAGTTTGTCTCCAACACATAGTTCTTTAAAACCTACAACAGTAGGTCAATTTTAAAACGTTAACGAACCTAAACCAGTTCATTAATTAACATTCCAAAAATAAG
>NW_027466577.1:100000-105000 GCF_050575085.1 Anarhichas minor
TTCTCGTAATGCGCTACATTCCTCCTTAGCTTGACTGCAAACCTTGCATGGCTTAGCGTGTAGTTCAACAAGTTGACATTACTTCCTTTCCTTTTAGCAACCGCACCAAACAACCACAGCTCCTTCCACCCTATTTTCTCCACAAATTCCCCTTTCCAACATCTGCTTATCAACTCTTTCACTTTCCCAAAGTACACAGCCAACTCCCCACATTCCACAAACTCATGCAGACATGTCTCCACTTCCACCTGACAGACATCACACTGCTTCCTCACATCCAGATTAAATTGACTTATTATTAGATTGTTAAACACCCTATTGTGACGCAGTAGGAAATCAAAATGCTCACATTCAACACTATTCCATTTCACTCTCAGGTTCAGCCACATCCTTTTTACATCCATATCGGTCATTACTTTTTCCCATACCTTCTCTGCAGCCGGTCTTCTTACCTCTTTCATTCTTAAACATCTGTACATTACTCTCGTTTTCACATTCGCCAGGCTTACTATCCTTTCTCCTTCCCCCACATACATTTCCACCCCTTCTCCTCCACTCCCCACCGCCTCACTCTCAATCATTCTCACCCATTCTCTCGGCATCCCCTTCTTTATCTTCTCCACCACATCCACCGCTGTGCCTAACTACATTTCATCACCCCTTTCTCTCACCTCATCTACCACTACCTGAGCCCTCATGAACCCTGGTACATACTCGTACACTAAATCCCTCACCTTCCTAAAACCTGCTCTCCACATCTCCAAGTTATAAATTGTGCTCCCCTCAAATGTGATTTTGGGATTTAGAAACAATGGTTGCTCCCACACCTGTTTTACATTTTTGCATTGAAACTGCACATGTTTTACAAACTCTCCCCATGCTCCCAGCATCTCTTTATAGAACTCAGACACCTCACTCAACATACCTTTCTTCAGTTCCATAAATATTCCACTTTCTCCACAACCCCCACATTTATTAATTGCTTCTTTCAGAAACAGCTTCCATACATGATCTTTCTTGTCCTTTACATATCTTGTCATCATTTTCAACCGAAGTGCATTCTTTTTCTTTTCTAAATTAATCAGCTTCAACCCACCATCCTTGTATTCGTTTTCCATCACTTCCCTGGCTATTCTGACACCTCTCCCACCCCAGAGAAACTCACTCACCATTTTCTCTGTCTCCTTTAGCACTCGCTCAGGCACATCCAACACAGTCATTGCATACACAAGTTTGCTCATTATCAGGCCATTCACTACCACCACTTTCCCCTTCAACTTCAACTTCCTAAGTCTCCAAAACCTTAATGTCTTCTTTATGCTATTCATTATCCCTTCATACTGCATGTCTCTCCCTTCTCTGCCTTCAACCCCTAAATTCACCCCTAACACCCTAAAATAGTCCTTCCTCTCTTTCAATCCTATATCCTTCCTCCTTTCTCCATTGACTCCAACATACATAATTTCTGACTTTTCTATGTTTAGCTTTGCTCCTGATGCTCTACCATAAACTCCTACACTTTGTAAAACCTCAAGGACACTTTCACTGTCTTGTACTGTTACTGTTGTGTCGTCCGCATACTGGTATAATAGACTCACTTGCCCTCCTGGTAAGTCTATGCCTCTGACCTTTTTATTTTGCTTCAGCAGTGCAGCTAGTGGCTCTGCCGACAGTGAGTACAGCAGGGCCGACAGTGGACACCCTTGTCTAACCGACCTCTCTAATCTGAAATTACCTGTGACTATCCCATTAATTTTGACGCAACTAACAGCTTTATCATACAATCTTTTGATCCATCCTACTAACTGCTGCCCAAACCCTACTTTTCCTAATACTCCATACAGGTATCCATGATCTACCCTATCAAATGCTTTGTTCAAATCTAAACTCATCACTATCCCCCCCTCCCCTCCCTTCATGTGTTCTATTGTGTCCCTAATGCTGCTGATTGTGTCTGCTATATCCCTCCCTGGTATACTGTAAGCCTGCGTGCTTCCCACTATTGTCCCTATCACCCTCTTAAGTCTCCTATTTGCTAGCACTCTTGCTAGTATTTTATAGTCACTGTTTAAACAGCTAAGCGGCCTATAGTTTTCAAGTCTATCCCTACTCCCTTTCTTATATATAATACTAACTAACCCTGTCGCCATACTAACCGGCATCTCGTCCTTCTCTTCTATCCATTTAAACAATCTGTCCAACAGTGGCGCTAGTTCCTCTTTAAACTCTATGTAAAACTCTCCCACTAACCCATCTAGCCCTGGACTCTTATTCCTGCCTAACCCTAATATGGCTGCCTCTATTTCACCTATCCTTATCTCTCCTTCGCACATCTCCTTCGCATCTTCGCTCATCTTAGTCTCCATTTTCTCCAGCACATGTTTCATGCACTCTTCATCAACCTCTTCTTTCCTAAATAGTTCACTATAAAATTCTTCTACTCTTCCAACTATCCCTACAAAATCCGTTATCTTTTCTCCATTTTTCCCTTCCACCTGCTCCAAATAATTATTTTTCTGTTTCGCCCTCTCTAAACCTAAAAAGAATGCTGTACATTTCTCTCCCTCAACCACATATCTAGCCCTACTTCTAACTATTGCCCCCATGCATCTCTTCTGTTCTACCTCCTCCAGCTCATTTTTAATTTTATTATACCGTTCTAATGCGTGCCCTACCCCCTGGTCCACCCTCTCTGCTTCTCTAACTAACTCTTCCTTTAGTCTCCTTTCCCTCCCTCTTTCCCTTCTATTCCTATCCCTGCTGTAGCTCATGCTCAAATTCTTTAGCTCCTCCTTCATCTCCTCCCACCATCTCCCCATATCCTCCTCATACATACTCTCATTCTTTCTCACCATTATACATTCTCTCACCTTTTCCTTGTACCTTTCTTCTTTGAGCAACATCCCATTCAGGCACCACACACCTCCCCCCCTCCTCTCACACCCATGCCCTAATCTAAATTTTAGCACCACGTGGTCACTAAGAGTAGTTACCTTGTAATCAATTCCCCCCATTTTACTTGCTAGACTCTCCGTACTCAAAACTAAATCAATCCTACTCTGTTTTAATTCCCCTTTCACCATCTGTCTCCTTGTAAATACGCGCCCTCTTGGGTTCTTTTCCCTCCACACATCTACCAGTCCATTCGCTCTCATTACCTCCTTCAATACTCTTCTTGAGGAGTCGCTTTTGAAACACACACTTGCAGATGCATCCAGCCTTCCACACCACACATTAAAGTCACCCACAATTACACATTCTTTCCCGCACATTCCCGCCATCCTCTCAAAAAACTCCCTTCTCTCCTTTTCCTCATTTGGTGCATACACATTCAACATTTTCAATTTCTTACCCAGGTGTTCAAAAGTAATCCCTATCACTCTCCCATCACCATCATCCTCACATTTCCTCACATTCTCAACCTCTCCCCTTTTAACCAAAATAGCCACTCCCCTAGAATAAATGTCCCCATTGTTTACATACACATCTCCCATCCACTCTCTCTCTAACTCCTTCACACATTTTTCATCCCAGTGTGTCTCCTGCAAACATATAATGTCAGCCTCACACAACATCAAGGCTTGGTTTCGCCTATAACTAGTCCTAAGACTATTTGCATTAAAAGAAGCAACAGCCACCATTAATAACCAAAACATGTTGTTATTTTTTCAGTGCTTTCTTCCGATTATCAGACCCTTTTATAAGCTCTCCATCCCTTTTCCTCACCCTTTGGCCCTTCTCGATGTCCATGTCTGAGTCCGAGGGTTCACTTAATAGCAGCGGGGAGCCGCAGTTCCCGATGTCTTGAGGAACAAAGCTGTCCAGGGAAGACCCCATCGCCGCCTTTTCCTCAGCCCTCTTTCGCAGCTCGACCTCTGCGCCTTCCAATAGCACTGCCTTCGTTTTCCTCGCAGCCAGTCTCCCCACTCGGGCCTTGCCCGGCTTGGTCTGGACTTGCTCCTTCAGCCTGGCACTGGCTCGTGCCTCTCCCACCTTTAGCTCCGGCTGGCTGGGCACCGGCCTTGGCCCACTCAGATCAATCTGGCTGGACGCCGTCTCCGGCACCTCCACTATTTCAGTTCTCCTCCCTGCATCGGTCATACTCCGTGGCTTCATCACCACGCCTGCTGCTGTCACTGGCTCCACCGCTGCACCTGCCCTTGTCACTGGCTCCACAGCTGCACCTGCCCTTGTCACTGGCTCCACAGCTGCACCTGCCCTTGTCACTGGCTCCACAACTGCACCTGCCTCTTTCGCTGGCGCCATAGCTGCACCTGGCGCTGTCACTGGCTCCACTGCTGCACCTGCCGTTGTCACTGACTCCACAGTTGCACCTGCTTTCACCGCTGTAGTCTCTGCCATACAGGCTGCAGGCTTCGGCCTCATTACAGCCGTAGTCATCGCCGTTCCCTCTTTGTTCAGCTCGCTCACACAGGTCCCCGCAGCAGCCTCATCATCCTCTTCCTCCTCCATCTCCTCCTCCTCCTCCTCCTCCTCGTCCACGTCCTCCTCCACGGTGCCAGTGCTCGACATACCGTCGTCGCTCTGCACCTCCTCCTCCTCCTCCTCCTCCTCCTCCTCCTCCACAGTCCCCACCATCTCCTCTTCTGTCACCTCCACATGGCACACACAGCTGTCCGGTGCCCGCTTACATCCCTTGCATTTGTTAGTCTTTCGTATGGAACACTCCCTAGAAAAATGCCCTTGCTCTCCGCAGGTGTAGCATGTGAACTCAGGGCATTCTCTTTGAACATGCCCAGGCTGCATGCAGAGCCTACATATTTTGGTCTGCCTGTCATGAATTACCCGGAAATACTCCGAGCCCAGCACCGTGTTAAATTTTGTAGAATATGGTAGCGAACGAACTCTTTCGTTAAATTTAACTCGTAGAAATCGAGTGCCGTCCGTCACCTTAGAGCCTGGCCACATTCTGCTTCTAATAGGTGACATAGGCGTTACCCCCCAGCTATCCAGTCTCAAAAAGATATCATTGTCTCTGA
>NW_027466577.1:157500-160000 GCF_050575085.1 Anarhichas minor
TTACATATCTTGTCATCATTTTCAACCGAAGTGCATTCTTTTTCTTTTCTAAATTAATCAGCTTCAACCCACCATCCTTGTATTCGTTTTCCATCACTTCCCTGGCTATTCTGACACCTCTCCCACCCCAGAGAAACTCACTCACCATTTTCTCTGTCTCCTTTAGCACTCGCTCAGGCACATCCAACACAGTCATTGCATACACAAGTTTGCTCATTATCAGGCCATTCACTACCACCACTTTCCCCTTCAACTTCAACTTCCTAAGTCTCCAAAACCTTAATGTCTTCTTTATGCTATTCATTATCCCTTCATACTGCATGTCTCTCCCTTCTCTGCCTTCAACCCCTAAATTCACCCCTAACACCCTAAAATAGTCCTTCCTCTCTTTCAATCCTATATCCTTCCTCCTTTCTCCATTGACTCCAACATACATCATTTCTGACTTTTCTATGTTTAGCTTTGCTCCTGATGCTCTACCATAAACTCCTACACTTTGTAAAACCTCAAGGACACTTTCACTGTCTTGTACTGTTACTGTTGTGTCGTCCGCATACTGGTATAATAGACTCACTTGCCCTCCTGGTAAGTCTATGCCTCTGACCTTTTTATTTTGCTTCAGCAGTGCAGCTAGTGGCTCTGCCGACAGTGAGTACAGCAGGGCCGACAGTGGACACCCTTGTCTAACCGACCTCTCTAATCTGAAATTACCTGTGACTATCCCATTAATTTTGACGCAACTAACAGCTTTATCATACAATCTTTTGATCCATCCTACTAACTGCTGCCCAAACCCTACTTTTCCTAATACTCCATACAGGTATCCATGATCTACCCTATCAAATGCTTTGTTCAAATCTAAACTCATCACTATCCCCCCCTCCCCTCCCTTCATGTGTTCTATTGTGTCCCTAATGCTGCTGATTGTGTCTGCTATATCCCTCCCTGGTATACTGTAAGCCTGCGTGCTTCCCACTATTGTCCCTATCACCCTCTTAATCCTATTTGCTAGCACTCTTGCTAGTATTTTATAGTCACTGTTTAAACAGCTAAGCGGCCTATAGTTTTCAAGTCTATCCCTACTCCCTTTCTTATATATAATACTAACTAACCCTGTCGCCATACTAACCGGCATCTCGTCCTTCTCTTCTATCCATTTAAACAATCTGTCCAACAGTGGCGCTAGTTCCTCTTTAAACTCTATGTAAAACTCTCCCACTAACCCATCTAGCCCTGGACTCTTATTCCTGCCTAACCCTAATATGGCTGCCTCTATTTCACCTATCCTTATCTCTCCTTCGCACATCTCCTTCGCATCTTCGCTCATCTTAGTCTCCATTTTCTCCAGCACATGTTTCATGCACTCTTCATCAACCTCTTCTTTCCTAAATAGTTCACTATAAAATTCTTCTACTCTTCCAACTATCCCTACAAAATCCGTTATCTTTTCTCCATTTTTCCCTTCCACCTGCTCCAAATAATTATTTTTCTGTTTCGCCCTCTCTAAACCTAAAAAGAATGCTGTACATTTCTCTCCCTCAACCACATATCTAGCCCTACTTCTAACTATTGCCCCCATGCATCTCTTCTGTTCTACCTCCTCCAGCTCATTTTTAATTTTATTATACCGTTCTAATGCGTGCCCTACCCCCTGGTCCACCCTCTCTGCTTCTCTAACTAACTCTTCCTTTAGTCTCCTTTCCCTCCCTCTTTCCCTTCTATTCCTATCCCTGCTGTAGCTCATGCTCAAATTCTTTAGCTCCTCCTTCATCTCCTCCCACCATCTCCCCATATCCTCCTCATACATACTCTCATTCTTTCTCACCATTATACATTCTCTCACCTTTTCCTTGTACCTTTCTTCTTTGAGCAACATCCCATTCAGGCACCACACACCTCCCCCCCTCCTCTCACACCCATGCCCTAATCTAAATTTTAGCACCACGTGGTCACTAAGAGTAGTTACCTTGTAATCAATTCCCCCCATTTTACTTGCTAGACTCTCCGTACTCAAAACTAAATCAATCCTACTCTGTTTTAATTCCCCTTTCACCATCTGTCTCCTTGTAAATACGCGCCCTCTTGGGTTCTTTTCCCTCCACACATCTACCAGTCCATTCGCTCTCATTACCTCCTTCAATACTCTTCTTGAGGAGTCGCTTTTGAAACACACACTTGCAGATTCATCCAGCCTTCCACACCACACATTAAAGTCACCCACAATTACACATTCTTTCCCGCACATTCCCGCCATCCTCTCAAAAAACTCCCTTCTCTCCTTTTCCTCATTTGGTGCATACACATTCAACATTTTCAATTTCTTACCCAGGTGTTCAAAAGTAATCCCTATCACTCTCCCATCACCATCATCCTCACATTTCCTCACATTCTCAACCTCTCCCCTTTTAACCAAAATAGCCACTCCCCTAGAATAAATGTCCCCATTGTTTACATACACATCTCCCATCCACTCTCTCTCTAACTCCTTCACACATTTTTC
>NW_027466577.1:167500-172500 GCF_050575085.1 Anarhichas minor
CCTACAACAGTAGGTCAATTTTAAAACGTTAACGAACCTAAACCAGTTCATTAATTAACATTCCAAAAATAAGAAAATATTGATATATTGATTGATTCTCTTTTCCCTTTTTACCGTGACCCACATCTTTGTATGCATCTCTTCTTCAATCTTGCCTTTTTCTCATATTTCTCAAGTGAAAAAGCAGCAGTGTCCTCTGCCTTTTGGAGAGAGAAGTGAAAAAACTTACAGCACCCGGTATTCCCAGGCGGTCTCCCATCCAAGTACTAACCAGGCCCGACTCTGCTTAGCTTCCGAGATCGGACCAGATTGGGCGCGAATTTTTTTTTGTTATCTTTTATTATCAAAAATGTCACAAGTTAATTTTTACAATTTTCTTTGTATCAATAATATATATATATATATATATTTACAATAAACAGGAAGTAATATCAAAATATATCCTCAGCTAGATTAGCCACTTCACGAGCATACATCAAGCAACAAAAACCCATATTAAGCAAAACAGGCAAAACGAAGCAAAATAAAACAACCCGCAAGAGAAACCAGCCAAGCAGCCCAAAGGCAAAAAAAAACCTTATCCATGAGACTAACCCTAAAAAGAAATTATTACAATCCCAAAACTCCACCTCAGACATAGACATCAAGGCCAAACAAATAAATAAGCAACCAAATATACAAACAAAATACACAAACGAAAAAAAAAAAAACCTAAAAGAGATAACCTGCTCTTTGATAGCGGCTCAAGCAAAACTATCTTAGGCCTCCTATTAGGATAACTCAGAACAGGAAGCAGAGCCTCCCATCCTCCTCGACCTTACACAGGGACGTTCTGTTTAAAAACATTTCAGAGAACCACTCTTCTCTACAGACATGCAGCAGTCCCAGGTGAGCTCTTAAAAGATTCTTAAATAGTGCTTTTGCATTTACTTGCTTTTGCTCAAACACAGCATAATTTCTCCTTAGGACTACTGCATGCCTGGCAAGAGCAAGAAGTGTGTTCATCTGAACCACCGTCCCCCCTTTACCCTGCTTGGGTAGGCCGAAAAGCCAAACCCAGTCCCACTCACTCAGTTCTTGCACCTTAGCACCACAATACGTACCCAAAAGCTGGCGCACATAATTCCGTATATCAGTTAGAGCGGAGCATTTAAAAATGAGATGGTCAAAATCCTCATCCTCTACCCCACAGACCGCACATGACCTTTGGAACTTGAGTTTGTGGAGCTGATGCAGGACGATACTGGTATAGTACCTCCTGTGCCTAAGCTTAAAGTCAGTATCAAAAACTGCATGAGGAATGGAAGGAACAAGCAGGTTACTCCAAATTGATTTTATGTCTTTGTTAGGGAACAAAGCAGCCCAGTGTGGCTCTGACGCAGGTTTTTTAGTAAGCTTCTGAATTAGAGTATCATAGATCACTTTAGTTTTTATTTGCGTGACTGGCACATTCCTCTCACCCTGACACAGGAAGAAGCTCACAGCATCACCCTGCACTTGATTACTACATTGCTTCAGAGCCCTCCAATTCTCGTCCACACAGTCATTTACACTCATCCCCAGTTCAGTAATTTGCTTTCCCTTAAAAGGCCCTCCCGCCCTTCTCAGTGCTATCAATGTTTTGGTTTTATCGAAAGTTAAACCCCACCTCCCCCCACAGACTCCCCCCAGCGTAGACAAACCCGCCTCGCGGAGAGCCTTGGAAATGAGGGGCCTGCCCTTATGGGAGAAGAAAGGCGAGTTGAGGAAAGGTAATTTCATCACTTGCTCTTTAAATTCAAAGTCAGGTCTGAGGTGGGGCAGAAACTTGTCCCAAGCCTCCAGCACCTCGCGATAGAACCCCGGCAACCCCCCTGTAACATTTCTGGGAGAGAAAGCGTACAAATTGTAACTGCTCCTCTCACCATACTCTGCCAGGAAGCCCGCCAAGGTATCTTTCCAAGGATGCAGCCTCGAGTGATCCAGAAAACGCCCTATTAATTTGACCCTAAGTGCATCTCTTTTGGCACTAATGTCAATCAGATCTAAACCCCCCTCCCTTTTTTTAGCTATTAATGTCCTGCGAGCAATCATATTTCCCCTCCCCTTCCACAAAAACGAGGAGATCACACTGTTCAGTGAATTTAGCGCCCAATCCGGCAGCTCACAGGACCCGAGAATATGGTTAATTTTGGACAAAACTAGAGCATTAGATACAATTACCTTTCCTCTGATATTCAGCCCTCGCGCTTTCCACAGATTACATATGTTTTGAGTTTTTTTAATCATTTCCTTCCAGTTTCTATCCCTAGCTTTAGCCCCATCTTTCCCTACATAGACTCCTAAGATTTTCCTCTCCTCGTCAGTTACTTTAAAACCCCATTTGTTTGTGTCAAACCCTGCCTCCTTGAAAACCATTATTTCTGATTTAGAATTGTTTACTTTTGCCCCAGAGGCCATCTCATAGTCATTTATATGCACCATGACCCTCTCTATATGTGTACTGTTATTTAAAAAGATATTTATATCATCCGCGTATTGAATAACTTTGACCATATTCCCTCTCTCGGTTTTAATCCCAGCTATTTCATTGTCATTAATTATGCTTAAAGCCAACGGCTCCGCCACAAGGCTGTATAGCATGGCAGACAGGGGGCAACCCTGCCTAATGGACCTCTGCAGCTCCACAGGATCAGTCAAGAAACCGTTGACCTTAACGCGGCTTCTAGCCTTTTTGTATAATAATTTCACCCAATTTATGTATTTTTCACCAAACCCATATTTATTTAATACCTCCCACATAAACTCATGTTCCACCCTGTCAAATGCTTTCTCTAAGTCTATCCCTAATAAACACCCCCCCTCTCTATTCATACTATCTACTAGGTTTTTTATTGCAATTATATTATCACTTATATCCCTATCCGGAATGCTATAGGTCTGAGTGTCAATGACAATAGTTTTAATTACCTCTCTCATCCTATTAGCCAACACCTTTGCTATGATTTTGTAATCTGTATTTAACAGGCTTATGGGTCTGTAATATTCCAGCCTATCTTTTGTACCTTTCTGCTTGTATATTAATGTGATAATCCCTTCCGATATCTTGTCAGGCATGATATTTTGCCTCGCCATCTCATCAAAAACATGTAACAAAATGGGAGAGAGTAAAACAGAAAACTCGTTATACACCTCGGCAGTAAGGCCATCAGAACCTGGGCTCTTATTGTGTTTAAGGCTTTTTATGACTGCCTCTATCTCCTGCCTAGAGATAGGCAAGTCACAATAATTTTTATCATTTTCACTTATTTGGGTTCCTATCTGATTCGTCATTTTTACTATGTGCTCCTTTAGAGGCCCTTGCCCTTTATACAGCTCACTATAGTAGTCTTTTACTATTTTTAAAAGGTCCTTGCTTTCAGTGCATACTAGGTCCTCGCTGCTCACCAGTTGATTTATATATTGCTTCTCTTGTTTTATCCTCTCCAGCCCCAGAAAAAAACCCGTGCTTTTTTCCCCTTCAAGCAGGAACTGCGACCTACTCCTGACCGCGGCGCCCTTGCAACGTTTGGTCTCAATATCCGTCAGTTTATTCCTATATAATTCATAGTTTTCACTATTATAATTTGTATCTAGCTCCATCTTCTCTAATTCCTTGTTTAATAAATCATTTAACATGCTCTCCTCTCTTTTCTCTTCCCATTTTTTATTCTTACTATAACTAATGCTTATTTTCTTTATTCTTAATTTAATTTCCTCCCAGTATTCTATTTTATTATCTACATATGGCATGTCATATGCACTTTGGGTTAGTAATTTCTTTACTTTATTCTTATACGCTGTGTCCTCCAACAAACTGTTATTATAGCACCATGTGCCCTTGCCTTTTTTAGCCGTGCTGTCACCAAATTTTAAATCCACGTACGCGTGATCGCTCCATGCATTAAACACATACTTCATGTCAGTAACCCGTTTAACTAGACCCGAAGCCACCAGGCCCAGGTCTATTCGGGTTTGTTTTAACTTGCCCAGGACAACCTGTCTTCTAGAATAACCCCTTGTCCTAGGGTTAATTACCCTCCATACATCCATTAAGTTTTTTTCTATCATGATATCTTTAAGTGCAGTTCTACTCGTGTCACACCTAAATTTATCATTATAATTGTCACTACTACTAAGCGTGATATTATAGTCCCCTAGAATAATAGTATTATTATTTATCCACTTGTTCAGACTTCCGAAGAAGTTTCTGCGATCCTCCTCAATACTGGGCGCATGTATATTAATCAGTCTAATTATATCACTATTTATTAATATATCCACTATCACACACTTGCCATTGCTAGCTCTATATACACATTTACTACTAGTACTAAGTTTTCTGCTAATTAGTACTGCGACCCCTCGTGCTCGCCCAATACCCTCCTGGGAGTAAATCACCCCTTTCCACAGTTTTTGAGCATGGCTGACAGCCTTTAGGTCCCACCCAGTTTCTTGAAGACAAATTATGTCCACATGTTTGTTCCTATCAAACACTGCTCTCATTTTACCTGGGTCTTTTAAGCCATTGGCATTAAAAGAAAGAAAAGACTGAGAGTCAAAGGCCATGAGGGCTGTCAGTAAAGGCACATAAAGCATAGCAAAACAAAACATGGTGTTATTTTTTCAGTGCTTTATTCCGATTATCAGACCCTTTTATAATCTCTCCATCCCTTTTCCTCACCCTTTGGCCCTTCTCGATGTCCATGTCTGAGTCCGAGGGGTCACTTAATAGCAGCGGGGAGCCGCAGTTCCCAATGTCTTGAGGAACAAAGCTGTCCAGGGAAGACCCCATCGCCGCCTTTTCCTCAGCCCTCTTTCGCAGCTCTACCTCTGCGTCTTCCAATAGCACCGCCTTCGGTTTCCTCGCAACCAGTCTCCCCACTCGGGCCTTGCCCGGCTTGGTCTGGACTTGCTCCTTCAGCCTGGCACTGGCTCGTGCCTCTCCCACCTTTAGCTCTGGCTGGCTGGGCACCAGCCTT
>NW_027466578.1:0-7500 GCF_050575085.1 Anarhichas minor
CACGCGGTCAAAGTAGGTCGCAGGGGCCCTATTACGCGCGCCATATCTACCCGGAAATGGAACGCACAGCGGGGATTCTTATTTTGAATACACGGTCGCGACGTCCTCTAACTACCCATATAAGCAGAATAATAAACGGGTATCCACAGCCGAGGCAGCACGTATTTGAAAACCGCCGACCGATTCTTCATACTCTGACAAAATCACAGCGATAGCGCCAATACTCTGTTCCTTAAACCAAATCGCCGTCCTTGCGCGGTCCATATCCCCGCGAATACACAACGCACAGCCGGGACACCTATGCCGACCTGTAGCCACCGTCAACCTCTAAAGACATGTGGAGGGTGATCCACAATCGGACACTCACAGCCGAGGCACGACGCGGTCAAAGTAGGTCGCAGGGACCATATTACGCGCGCCATATCTACCCGGAAATAGAACGCACAGCGGGGATACTCATGCCCAGTTGTCAAGCTGGAAGTCCTCTAACCACCCATATAAGATGAATAATAAACGGATACACACAGCCGATGCAGCGCGTGTTTGAAAACCGCCGATCGATCTTCATACTCTGACAAAATCACAGCGAAAAATCCTTAAACCAAATACCCGTTTTGCGCGGTCCATATCTCCGCGAAAACACAACGCACAGCCGGGAACCTCATATCTAATTGTAGTCCAAGTCCACTTCTACAAACCTATCCGAGTGGATCCTGGATGCGAGGTCCACAGCCGAGGCACCACGCGGTCAAAGTAGGTCGCAGGGGCCCTATTACGCGCGCCATATCTACCCGGAAATGGAACGCACAGCGGGGATTCTTATTTTGAATACACGGTCGCGACGTCCTCTAACTACCCATATAAGCAGAATAATAAACGGGTATCCACAGCCGAGGCAGCACGTATTTGAAAACCGCCGACCGATCTTCATACTCTGACAAAATCACAGCGATAGCGCCAATACTCTGTTTCCTTAAACCAAATCGCCGTCTTGCGCGGTCCATATCCCCGCGAATACACAACGCACAGCCGGGACACCTATGCCGACCTGTAGCCACCGTCAACCTCTAAAGACATGTGGAGGGTGATCCACAATCGGACACTCACAGCCGAGGCACGACGCGGTCAAAGTAGGTCGCAGGGACCATATTACGCGCGCCATATCTACCCGGAAATAGAACGCACAGCGGGGATACTCATGCCCAGTTGTCGAGCTGGAAGTCCTCTAACCACCCATATAAGATGAATAATAAACGGATACACACAGCCGATGCAGCGCGTGTTTGAAAACCGCCGATCGATCTTCATACTCTGACAAAATCACAGCGAAAAATCCTTAAACCAAATACCCGTTTTGCGCGGTCCATATCTCCGCGAAAACACAACGCACAGCCGGGAACCTCATATCTAATTGTAGTCCAAGTCCACTTCTACAAACCTATCCGAGTGGATCCTGGATGCGAGGTCCACAGCCGAGGCACCACGCGGTCAAAGTAGGTCGCAGGGGCCCTATTACGCGCGCCATATCTACCCGGAAATGGAACGCACAGCGGGGATTCTTATTTTGAATACACGGTCGCGACGTCCTCTAACTACCCATATAAGCAGAATAATAAACGGGTATCCACAGCCGAGGCAGCACGTATTTGAAAACCGCCGACCGATCTTCATACTCTGACAAAATCACAGCGATAGCGCCAATACTCTGTTTCCTTAACCAAATCGCCGTCTTGCGCGGTCCATATCCCCGCGAATACACAACGCACAGCCGGGACACCTATGCCGACCTGTAGCCACCGTCAACCTCTAAAGACATGTGGAGGGTGATCCACAATTCACAGCCGAGGCACGACGCGGTCAAAGTAGGTCGCAGGGACCATATTACGCGCGCCATATCTACCCGGAAATAGAACGCACAGCGGGGATACTCATGCCCAGTTGTCGAGCTGGAAGTCCTCTAACCACCCATATAAGATGAATAATAAACGGATACACACAGCCGATGCAGCGCGTGTTTGAAAACCGCCGATCGATCTTCATACTCTGACAAAATCACAGCGAAAAATCCTTAAACCAAATACCCGTTTTGCGCGGTCCATATCTCCGCGAAAACACAACGCACAGCCGGAACCTCATATCTAATTGTAGTCCAAGTCCACTTCTACAAACCTCACCGAGTGGATCCTGGATGCGAGGTCCACAGCCGAGGCACCACGCGGTCAAAGTAGGTCGCAGGGGCCCTATTACGCGCGCCATATCTACCCGGAAATGGAACGCACAGCGGGGATTCTTATTTTGAATACACGGTCGCGGACGTCCTCTAACTACCCATATAAGCAGAATAATAAACGGGTATCCACAGCCGAGGCAGCACGTATTTGAAAACCGCCGACCGATCTTCATACTCTGACAAAATCACAGCGATAGCGCCAATACTCTGTTTCCTTAAACCAAATCGCCGTCTTGCGCGGTCCATATCCCCGCGAATACACAACGCACAGCCGGGACACCTATGCCGACCTGTAGCCACCGTCAACCTCTAAAGACATGTGGAGGGTGATCCACAATCGGACACTCACAGCCGAGGCACGACGCGGTCAAAGTAGGTCGCAGGGACCATATTACGCGCGCCATATCTACCCGGAAATAGAACGCACAGCGGGGATACTCATGCCCAGTTGTCAAGCTGGAAGTCCTCTAACCACCCATATAAGATGAATAATAAACGGATACACACAGCCGATGCAGCGCGTGTTTGAAAACCGCCGATCGATCTTCATACTCTGACAAAATCACAGCGAAAAATCCTTAAACCAAATACCCGTTTTGCGCGGTCCATATCTCCGCGAAAACACAACGCACAGCCGGGAACCTCATATCTAATTGTAGTCCAAGTCCACTTCTACAAACCTATCCGAGTGGATCCTGGATGCGAGGTCCACAGCCGAGGCACCACGCGGTCAAAGTAGGTCGCAGGGGCCCTATTACGCGCGCCATATCTACCCGGAAATGGAACGCACAGCGGGGATTCTTATTTTGAATACACGGTCGCGACGTCCTCTAACTACCCATATAAGCAGAATAATAAACGGGTATCCATAGCCGAGGCAGCACGTATTTGAAAACCGCCCGACCGATCTTCATACTCTGACAAAATCACAGCGATAGCGCCAATACTCTGTTTCCTTAAACCAAATCGCCGTCTTGCGCGGTCCATATCCCCGCGAATACACAACGCACAGCCGGGACACCTATGCCGACCTGTAGCCACCGTCAACCTCTAAAGACATGTGGAGGGTGATCCACAATCGGACACTCACAGCCGAGGCACGACGCGGTCAAAGTAGGTCGCAGGGACCATATTACGCGCGCCATATCTACCCGGAAATAGAACGCACAGCGGGGATACTCATGCCCAGTTGTCAAGCTGGAAGTCCTCTAACCACCCATATAAGATGAATAATAAACGGATACACACAGCCGATGCAGCGCGTGTTTGAAAACCGCCGATCGATCTTCATACTCTGACAAAATCACAGCGAAAAAATCCTTAAACCAAATACCCGTTTTGCGCGGTCCATATCTCCGCGAAAACACAACGCACAGCCGGGAACCTCATATCTAATTGTAGTCCAAGTCCACTTCTACAAACCTATCCGAGTGGATCCTGGATGCGAGGTCCACAGCCGAGGCACCACGCGGTCAAAGTAGGTCGCAGGGGCCCTATTACGCGCGCCATATCTACCCGGAAATGGAACGCACAGCGGGGATTCTTATTTTGAATACACGGTCGCGACGTCCTCTAACTACCCATATAAGCAGAATAATAAACGGGTATCCACAGCCGAGGCAGCACGTATTTGAAAACCGCCGACCGATCTTCATACTCTGACAAAATCACAGCGATAGCGCCAATACTCTGTTTCCTTAAACCAAATCGCCGTCTTGCGCGGTCCATATCCCCGCGAATACACAACGCACAGCCGGGACACCTATGCCGACCTGTAGCCACCGTCAACCTCTAAAGACATGTGGAGGGTGATCCACAATCGGACACTCACAGCCGAGGCACGACGCGGTCAAAGTAGGTCGCAGGGACCATATTACGCGCGCCATATCTACCCGGAAATAGAACGCACAGCGGGGATACTCATGCCCAGTTGTCGAGCTGGAAGTCCTCTAACCACCCATATAAGATGAATAATAAACGGATACACACAGCCGATGCAGCGCGTGTTTTGAAAACCGCCGATCGATCTTCATACTCTGACAAAATCACAGCGAAAAATCCTTAAACCAAATACCCGTTTTGCCGCGGTCCATATCTCCGCGAAAACACAACGCACAGCCGGGAACCTCATATCTAATTGTAGTCCAAGTCCACTTCTACAAACCTCACCGAGTGGATCCTGGATGCGAGGTCCACAGCCGAGGCACCACGCGGTCAAAGTAGGTCGCAGGGGCCCTATTACGCGCGCCATATCTACCCGGAAATGGAACGCACAGCGGGGATTCTTATTTTGAATACACGGTCGCGACGTCCTCTAACTACCCATATAAGCAGAATAATAAACGGGTATCCACAGCCGAGGCAGCACGTATTTGAAAACCGCCGACCGATCTTCATACTCTGACAAAATCACAGCGATAGCGCCAATACTCTGTTTCCTTAAACCAAATCGCCGTCTTGCGCGGTCCATATCCCCGCGAATACACAACGCACAGCCGGGACACCTATGCCGACCTGTAGCCACCGTCAACCTCTAAAGACATGTGGAGGGTGATCCACAATCGGACACTCACAGCCGAGGCACGACGCGGTCAAAGTAGGTCGCAGGGACCATATTACGCGCGCCATATCTACCCGGAAATAGAACGCACAGCGGGGATACTCATGCCCAGTTGTCAAGCTGGAAGTCCTCTAACCACCCATATAAGATGAATAATAAACGGATACACACAGCCGATGCAGCGCGTGTTTGAAAACCGCCGATCGATCTTCATACTCTGACAAAATCACAGCGAAAAATCCTTAAACCAAATACCCGTTTTGCGCGGTCCATATCTCCGCGAAAACACAACGCACAGCCGGGAACCTCATATCTAATTGTAGTCCAAGTCCACTTCTACAAACCTATCCGAGTGGATCCTGGATGCGAGGTCCACAGCCGAGGCACCACGCGGTCAAAGTAGGTCGCAGGGGCCCTATTACGCGCGCCATATCTACCCGGAAATGGAACGCACAGCGGGGATTCTTATTTTGAATACACGGTCGCGACGTCCTCTAACTACCCATATAAGCAGAATAATAAACGGGTATCCACAGCCGAGGCAGCACGTATTTGAAAACCGCCGACCGATCTTCATACTCTGACAAAATCACAGCGATAGCGCCAATACTCTGTTTCCTTAAACCAAATCGCCGTCTTGCGCGGTCCATATCCCCGCGAATACACAACGCACAGCCGGGACACCTATGCCGACCTGTAGCCACCGTCAACCTCTAAAGACATGTGGAGGGTGATCCACAATCGGACACTCACAGCCGAGGCACGACGCGGTCAAAGTAGGTCGCAGGGACCATATTACGCGCGCCATATCTACCCGGAAATAGAACGCACAGCGGGGATACTCATGCCCAGTTGTCAAGCTGGAAGTCCTCTAACCACCCATATAAGATGAATAATAAACGGATACACACAGCCGATGCAGCGCGTGTTTGAAAACCGCCGATCGATCTTCATACTCTGACAAAATCACAGCGAAAAATCCTTAAACCAAATACCCGTTTTGCGCGGTCCATATCTCCGCGAAAACACAACGCACAGCCGGGAACACGTCATATCTAATTGTAGTCCAAGTCCACTTCTACAAACCTATCCGAGTGGATCCTGGATGCGAGGTCCACAGCCGAGGCACCACGCGGTCAAAGTAGGTCGCAGGGGCCCTATTACGCGCGCCATATCTACCCGGAAATGGAACGCACAGCGGGGATTCTTATTTTGAATACACGGTCGCGACGTCCTCTAACTACCCATATAAGCAGAATAATAAACGGGTATCCACAGCCGAGGCAGCACGTATTTGAAAACCGCCGACCGATCTTCATACTCTGACAAAATCACAGCGATAGCGCCAATACTCTGTTTCCTTAAACCAAATCGCCGTCTTGCGCGGTCCATATCCCCGCGAATACACAACGCACAGCCGGGACACCTATGCCGACCTGTAGCCACCGTCAACCTCTAAAGACATGTGGAGGGTGATCCACAATCGGACACTCACAGCCGAGGCACGACGCGGTCAAAGTAGGTCGCAGGGACCATATTACGCGCGCCATATCTACCCGGAAATAGAACGCACAGCGGGGATACTCATGCCCAGTTGTCAAGCTGGAAGTCCTCTAACCACCCATCTAGACACTCCTATAAACGGATACACACAGCCGATACAGCGCGTATTTGAAAACCGCCGACCGATCTTCATACTCTGACAAAATCACAGCGAAAGACTTAAACGAAATACCCGTTTTGCGAGGTCCATATCCCCGCGAATACACAACGCACAGCCGGGACACTTATACCCAGTTGTAGTCCACGTCCCCCTCTACAAAACTATCGGAGTGGATCCTGGATGCGAGGTCCACAGCCGAGGCACGGTGTAGTCAAAGTAGGTCGCAGGGACCATATTACGCGCGCCATATCTACCCGGAAATAGAACGCACAGCGGGGATTCCTATACTGAATACACGGCCCCGACGTCCCTCTAACCAACTATGTAAGCTGAATAATAAACGGATAACCACAGCCGAGGCAGCGCGTGTTTGAAAACAGCCGACCGATCTTCATACTCTGACAAAATCACAGCGAAAGACTTAAACGAAATACCCGTTTTGCGAGGTCCATATCCCCGCGAATACACAACGCACAGCCGGGACACTTATATCTAACTGTAGTCCAAGTCCCCCTCTACAAATCTATCCGAGTGGATCATGGATGCGAGGTCCACAACCGAGGCACGATGTAGTCAAAGTAGGTCGCAGGGGCCATATTGCGCGGTCCATATCTACCCGGAAATGGAACGCACAGCGGGGATTCTTATACCGAATCCACGGTCCCGACGTCCTCTAACCACCCATATAAGCATAATAATAAACGGATACCCACAGCCGAGGCAGCACGTATTTGAAAAGCGCCGGCCGATCTTCATACTCTGACAAAAAGCGCCGGGCGATCTTCATACTCTGACAAAATCACAGCCGTTTTTATATCGTTTTGCGAGATGGATATCTCCGCGAATACACAACGCACAGCCGGGATACTCATACCTAATTGTATAATACGTCTACCTCTACAAACCTATCCGAGTGGATCCTGGATGCGAGATCCAGAACCAGGATCCATATCGCGCGGGTAAACGGCGGGAGTAACGAGGACTCTCTTAAGGTAGGGGACGTTACTGGGCTGCGCTGCGAAAGACGAGCGCCAAAACTCTGTTTCC
>NW_027466578.1:20000-22500 GCF_050575085.1 Anarhichas minor
TGAATAATAAACGGATACACACAGCCGATGCAGCGCGTGTTTGAAAACCGCCGATCGATCTTCATACTCTGACAAAATCACAGCGAAAAATCCTTAAACCAAATACCCGTTTTGCGCGGTCCATATCTCCGCGAAAACACAACGCACAGCCGGGAACCTCATATCTAATTGTAGTCCAAGTCCACTTCTACAAACCTATCCGAGTGGATCCTGGATGCGAGGTCCACAGCCGAGGCACCACGCGGTCAAAGTAGGTCGCAGGGGCCCTATTACGCGCGCCATATCTACCCGGAAATGGAACGCACAGCGGGGATTCTTATTTTGAATACACGGTCGCGACGTCCTCTAACTACCCATATAAGCAGAATAATAAACGGGTATCCACAGCCGAGGCAGCACGTATTTGAAAACCGCACGACCGATCTTCATACTCTGACAAAATCACAGCGATAGCGCCAATACTCTGTTTCCTTAAACCAAATCGCCGTCTTGCGCGGTCCATATCCCCCGCGAATACACAACGCACAGCCGGGACACCTATGCCGACCTGTAGCCACCGTCAACCTCTAAAGACATGTGGAGGGTGATCCACAATCGGACACTCACAGCCGAGGCACGACGCGGTCAAAGTAGGTCGCAGGGACCATATTACGCGCGCCATATCTACCCGGAAATAGAACGCACAGCGGGGATACTCATGCCCAGTTGTCAAGCTGGAAGTCCTCTAACCACCCATCTAGACACTCCTATAAACGGATACACACAGCCGATACAGCGCGTATTTGAAAACCGCCGACCGATCTTCATACTCTGACAAAATCACAGCGAAAGACTTAAACGAAATACCCGTTTTGCGAGGTCCATATCCCCGCGAATACACAACGCACAGCCGGGACACTTATACCCAGTTGTAGTCCACGTCCCCCTCTACAAAACTATCGGAGTGGATCCTGGATGCGAGGTCCACAGCCGAGGCACGGTGTAGTCAAAGTAGGTCGCAGGGACCATATTACGCGCGCCATATCTACCCGGAAATAGAACGCACAGCGGGGATTCCTATACTGAATACACGGCCCCGACGTCCTCTAACCAACTATGTAAGCTGAATAATAAACGGATAACCACAGCCGAGGCAGCGCGTGTTTGAAAACAGCCGACCGATCTTCATACTCTGACAAAATCACAGCGAAAGACTTAAACGAAATACCCGTTTTGCGAGGTCCATATCCCCGCGAATACACAACGCACAGCCGGGACACTTATATCTAACTGTAGTCCAAGTCCCCCTCTACAAATCTATCCGAGTGGATCATGGATGCGAGGTCCACAACCGAGGCACGATGTAGTCAAAGTAGGTCGCAGGGGCCATATTGCGCGGTCCATATCTACCCGGAAATGGAACGCACAGCGGGGATTCTTATACCGAATCCACGGTCCCGACGTCCTCTAACCACCCATATAAGCATAATAATAAACGGATACCCACAGCCGAGGCAGCACGTATTTGAAAAGCGCCGGCCGATCTTCATACTCTGACAAAAAGCGCCGGGCGATCTTCATACTCTGACAAAATCACAGCCGTTTTTATATCGTTTTGCGAGATGGATATCTCCGCGAATACACAACGCACAGCCGGGATACTCATACCTAATTGTATAATACGTCTACCTCTACAAACCTATCCGAGTGGATCCTGGATGCGAGATCCAGAACCAGGATCCATATCGCGCGGGTAAACGGCGGGAGTAACGAGGACTCTCTTAAGGTAGGGGACGTTACTGGGCTGCGCTGCGAAAGACGAGCGCCAAAACTCTGTTTCCTTAAACGGAAGCGCCGTTTTGCGAGGTGGATATCTCCGCGAAAACACCACGCACAGCCGGGACACTTATACCCAATCGTAGACCACGTCCACCTCTACAAACCTATCCGAGTGGATCCTGGATCCGAGACCCACAGCCGAGGCACCACGCGGTCAAAGTAGGTCGCAGTTGCCGTTTTGCGCGCTCCATCTCTCCGCCAAAACACCACGCACAGCCGGGACACTTATACCCTATTGTAGACCCCGACCTCCTCTAACCACCCATACATGCAGAACAATAAACGGATACCCACAGCCGATGCAGCAAGTAGTTCAAAAGCGCCGGCCGATCTTCGTACTCTGACAAAATCACAGCGAAAGACGAGCGCCAATACTCTGTCTCCTTAAACCAAATCGCCGGTTTGCGCGGTGCATATCCCCGCGAATACACAACGCACAGACTCGTCCCCTACGCCGAATAGTAGACCACGTCCACTTCTAAAGACCTGTGGAGGAGGATCCAGGATCGGGCATTCACAGCCGATGCACGACGTGGTCAAAATAGGTCACTGTAGCCATATTGCGCGCTCAATATCTCCGCCAAAACACAACGCACAGTCGGGGTACTTACGCCGAATTGTAGACCTTGACGTCCTCTAACCAGCCATCCATGCACTCCTATAAACGGATAACCACAGCCGA
>NW_027466578.1:32500-41094 GCF_050575085.1 Anarhichas minor
CCCGAAGCGCTGGACCCTTCAGCGCTTCAGAGCTTCGCCCCTACTACTGCTCTAAAAGAATTGGTCCTGGTAATCCAAAAAATTTAGGGAAGCGCTGGACCCTTCAGCGCTTCGCTCATATCCCCCCTACTACGGCTGTAGCATAGGGGAACCGCCAGAAGCGCTGGACCCTTCAGCGCTTCGCTCCTATCCCCTACTACGGCTGTAGCATAGGGGAACCGCCAGAAGCGCTGGACCCTTCAGCGCTTCGCTCCTATCCCCTACTACGGCTGTAGCATAGGGGAACCGCCAGAAGCGCTGGACCCTTCAGCGCTTCGCTCATATCCCCTACTACGGCTGTAGCATAGGGGAACCGCCAGAAGCGCTGGACCCTTCAGCGCTTCGCTCATATCCCCTACTACGGCTGTAGCATAGGGGGACCGCCAGAAGCGCTGGACCCTTCAGCGCTTCGCTCATATCCCCTACTACGGCTGTAGCATAGGGGAACCGCCAGAAGCGCTGGACCCTTCAGCGCTTCGCTCATATCCCCTACTACGGCTGTAGCATAGGGGGACCGCCAGAAGCGCTGGACCCTTCAGCGCTTCGCTCATATCCCCTACTACGGCTGTAGCATAGGGGGACCGCCAGAAGCGCTGGACCCTTCAGCGCTTCGCTCCTATCCCCTACTACGGCTGTAGCATAGGGGAACCGCCAGAAGCGCTGGACCCTTCAGCGCTTCGCTCCTATCCCCTACTACGGCTGTAGCATAGGGGGACCGCCAGAAGCGCTGGACCCTTCAGCGCTTCGCTCATATCCCCTACTACGGCTGTAGCATAGGGGGACCGCCAGAAGCGCTGGACCCTTCAGCGCTTCGCTCATATCCCCTACTACGGCTGTAGCATAGGGGGACCGCCAGAAGCGCTGGACCCTTCAGCGCTTCGCTCATATCCCCTACTACGGCTGTAGCATAGGGGGACCGCCAGAAGCGCTGGACCCTTCAGCGCTTCGCTCATATCCCCTACTACGGCTGTAGCATAGGGGGACCGCCAGAAGCGCTGGACCCTTCAGCGCTTCGCTCCTATCCCCTACTACGGCTGTAGCATAGGGGGACCGCCAGAAGCGCTGGACCCTTCAGCGCTTCGCTCATATCCCCTACTACGGCTGTAGCATAGGGGAACCGCCAGAAGCGCTGGACCCTTCAGCGCTTCGCTCATATCCCCTACTACGGCTGTAGCATAGGGGGGACCGCCAGAAGCGCTGGACCCTTCAGCGCTTCGCTCATATCCCCTACTACGGCTGTAGCATAGGGGGACCGCCAGAAGCGCTGGACCCTTCAGCGCTTCGCTCATATCCCCTACTACGGCTGTAGCATAGGGGAACCGCCAGAAGCGCTGGACCCTTCAGCGCTTCGTCCCTACTACGGCTGTAACATAGGGGAACCGCCAGAAGCGCTGGACCCTTCAGCGCTTCGCTCATATCCCCTACTACGGCTGTAGCATAGGGGGACCGCCAGAAGCGCTGGACCCTTCAGCGCTTCGCTCATATCCCCTACTACGGCTGTAGCATAGGGGAACCGCCAGAAGCGCTGGACCCTTCAGCGCTTCGTCCCTACTACGGCTGTAACATAGGGGAACCGCCAGAAGCGCTGGACCCTTCAGCGCTTCGCTCATATCCCCTACTACGGCTGTAGCATAGGGGAACCGCCAGAAGCGCTGGACCCTTCAGCGCTTCGCTCCTATCCCCTAGTATACACTGGGTAGTCTGTTCCTATCATTGTGTGCAAGGTGGCTTGGTTACCCCCTACCAAAATGGGTCACAGCCGTAATAGGCGAAGTACAGAAGCGCTGGAACCTTCAGCGCTTCGCCCCTATCACGGCTTTAAAACCCGAGCGAAAAACTCTATGTCCTTAAACGAAATACCCGTTTTGCGCGGTCCATATCTCCGCGAAAACACAACGCACAGCCGGGACACTCATATCTAATTGTAGTCCAAGTCCCCCTCTACAAACACATCAGAGTGGATCCTGGATGCGACCTCCACAGCCGAGGCACGAGTCGGTCAAAGTAGGTCGCAGGGACCATATTACGCGCGCCATATCTACCCGGAAATAGAACGCACAGCGGGGATACTCATGCCCAGTTGTCGAGCTGGAAGTCCTCTAACCACCCATATAAGATGAATAATAAACGGATACACACAGCCGATGCAGCGCGTGTTTGAAAACCGCCGATCGATCTTCATACTCTGACAAAATCACAGCGAAAAATCCTTAAACCAAATACCCGTTTTGCGCGGTCCATATCTCCGCGAAAACACAACGCACAGCCGGGAACCTCATATCTAATTGTAGTCCAAGTCCACTTCTACAAACCTATCCGAGTGGATCCTGGATGCGAGGTCCACAGCCGAGGCACCACGCGGTCAAAGTAGGTCGCAGGGGCCCTATTACGCGCGCCATATCTACCCGGAAATGGAACGCACAGCGGGGATTCTTATTTTGAATACACGGTCGCGACGTCCTCTAACTACCCATATAAGCAGAATAATAAACGGGTATCCACAGCCGAGGCAGCACGTATTTGAAAACCGCCGACCGATCTTCATACTCTGACAAAATCACAGCGATAGCGCCAATACTCTGTTTCCTTAAACCAAATCGCCGTCTTGCGCGGTCCATATCCCCGCGAATACACAACGCACAGCCGGGACACCTATGCCGACCTGTAGCCACCGTCAACCTCTAAAGACATGTGGAGGGTGATCCACAATCGGACACTCACAGCCGAGGCACGACGCGGTCAAAGTAGGTCGCAGGGACCATATTACGCGCGCCATATCTACCCGGAAATAGAACGCACAGCGGGGATACTCATGCCCAGTTGTCGAGCTGGAAGTCCTCTAACCACCCATATAAGATGAATAATAAACGGATACACACAGCCGATGCAGCGCGTGTTTGAAAACCGCCGATCGATCTTCATACTCTGACAAAATCACAGCGAAAAATCCTTAAACCAAATACCCGTTTTGCGCGGGTCCATATCTCCGCGAAAACACAACGCACAGCCGGGAACCTCATATCTAATTGTAGTCCAAGTCCACTTCTACAAACCTATCCGAGTGGATCCTGGATGCGAGGTCCACAGCCGAGGCACCACGCGGTCAAAGTAGGTCGCAGGGGCCCTATTACGCGCGCCATATCTACCCGGAAATGGAACGCACAGCGGGGATTCTTATTTTGAATACACGGTCGCGACGTCCTCTAACTACCCATATAAGCAGAATAATAAACGGGTATCCACAGCCGAGGCAGCACGTATTTGAAAACCGCCGACCGATCTTCATACTCTGACAAAATCACAGCGATAGCGCCAATACTCTGTTTCCTTAAACCAAATCGCCGTCTTGCGCGGTCCATATCCCCGCGAATACACAACGCACAGCCGGGACACCTATGCCGACCTGTAGCCACCGTCAACCTCTAAAGACATGTGGAGGGTGATCCACAATCGGACACTCACAGCCGAGGCACGACGCGGTCAAAGTAGGTCGCAGGGACCATATTACGCGCGCCATATCTACCCGGAAATAGAACGCACAGCGGGGATACTCATGCCCAGTTGTCAAGCTGGAAGTCCTCTAACCACCCATATAAGATGAATAATAAACGGATACACACAGCCGATGCAGCGCGTGTTTGAAAACCGCCGATCGATCTTCATACTCTGACAAAATCACAGCGAAAAATCCTTAAACCAAATACCCGTTTTGCGCGGTCCATATCTCCGCGAAAACACAACGCACAGCCGGGAACCTCATATCTAATTGTAGTCCAAGTCCACTTCTACAAACCTATCCGAGTGGATCCTGGATGCGAGGTCCACAGCCGAGGCACCACGCGGTCAAAGTAGGTCGCAGGGGCCCTATTACGCGCGCCATATCTACCCGGAAATGGAACGCACAGCGGGGATTCTTATTTTGAATACACGGTCGCGACGTCCTCTAACTACCCATATAAGCAGAATAATAAACGGGTATCCACAGCCGAGGCAGCACGTATTTGAAAACCGCCGACCGATCTTCATACTCTGACAAAATCACAGCGATAGCGCCAATACTCTGTTTCCTTAAACCAAATCGCCGTCTTGCGCGGTCCATATCCCCGCGAATACACAACGCACAGCCGGGACACCTATGCCGACCTGTAGCCACCGTCAACCTCTAAAGACATGTGGAGGGTGATCCACAATCGGACACTCACAGCCGAGGCACGACGCGGTCAAAGTAGGTCGCAGGGACCATATTACGCGCGCCATATCTACCCGGAAATAGAACGCACAGCGGGGATACTCATGCCCAGTTGTCAAGCTGGAAGTCCTCTAACCACCCATATAAGATGAATAATAAACGGATACACACAGCCGATGCAGCGCGTGTTTGAAAACCGCCGATCGATCTTCATACTCTGACAAAATCACAGCGAAAAATCCTTAAACCAAATACCCGTTTTGCGCGGTCCATATCTCCGCGAAAACACAACGCACAGCCGGGAACCTCATATCTAATTGTAGTCCAAGTCCACTTCTACAAACCTATCCGAGTGGATCCTGGATGCGAGGTCCACAGCCGAGGCACCACGCGGTCAAAGTAGGTCGCAGGGGCCCTATTACGCGCGCCATATCTACCCGGAAATGGAACGCACAGCGGGGATTCTTATTTTGAATACACGGTCGCGACGTCCTCTAACTACCCATATAAGCAGAATAATAAACGGGTATCCACAGCCGAGGCAGCACGTATTTGAAAACCGCCGACCGATCTTCATACTCTGACAAAATCACAGCGATAGCGCCAATACTCTGTTTCCTTAAACCAAATCGCCGTCTTGCGCGGTCCATATCCCCGCGAATACACAACGCACAGCCGGGACACCTATGCCGACCTGTAGCCACCGTCAACCTCTAAAGACATGTGGAGGGTGATCCACAATCGGACACTCACAGCCGAGGCACGACGCGGTCAAAGTAGGTCGCAGGGACCATATTACGCGCGCCATATCTACCCGGAAATAGAACGCACAGCGGGGATACTCATGCCCAGTTGTCAAGCTGGAAGTCCTCTAACCACCCATATAAGATGAATAATAAACGGATACACACAGCCGATGCAGCGCGTGTTTGAAAACCGCCGATCGATCTTCATACTCTGACAAAATCACAGCGAAAAATCCTTAAACCAAATACCCGTTTTGCGCGGTCCATATCTCCGCGAAAACACAACGCACAGCCGGGAACCTCATATCTAATTGTAGTCCAAGTCCACTTCTACAAACCTATCCGAGTGGATCCTGGATGCGAGGTCCACAGCCGAGGCACCACGCGGTCAAAGTAGGTCGCAGGGGCCCTATTACGCGCGCCATATCTACCCGGAAATGGAACGCACAGCGGGGATTCTTATTTTGAATACACGGTCGCGACGTCCTCTAACTACCCATATAAGCAGAATAATAAACGGGTATCCACAGCCGAGGCAGCACGTATTTGAAAACCGCCGACCGATCTTCATACTCTGACAAAATCACAGCGATAGCGCCAATACTCTGTTTCCTTAAACCAAATCGCCGTCTTGCGCGGTCCATATCCCCGCGAATACACAACGCACAGCCGGGACACCTATGCCGACCTGTAGCCACCGTCAACCTCTAAAGACATGTGGAGGGTGATCCACAATCGGACACTCACAGCCGAGGCACGACGCGGTCAAAGTAGGTCGCAGGGACCATATTACGCGCGCCATATCTACCCGGAAATAGAACGCACAGCGGGGATACTCATGCCCAGTTGTCAAGCTGGAAGTCCTCTAACCACCCATATAAGATGAATAATAAACGGATACACACAGCCGATGCAGCGCGTGTTTGAAAACCGCCGATCGATCTTCATACTCTGACAAAATCACAGCGAAAAATCCTTAAACCAAATACCCGTTTTGCGCGGTCCATATCTCCGCGAAAACACAACGCACAGCCGGGAACCTCATATCTAATTGTAGTCCAAGTCCACTTCTACAAACCTATCCGAGTGGATCCTGGATGCGAGGTCCACAGCCGAGGCACCACGCGGTCAAAGTAGGTCGCAGGGGCCCTATTACGCGCGCCATATCTACCCGGAAATGGAACGCACAGCGGGGATTCTTATTTTGAATACACGGTCGCGACGTCCTCTAACTACCCATATAAGCAGAATAATAAACGGGTATCCACAGCCGAGGCAGCACGTATTTGAAAACCGCCGACCGATCTTCATACTCTGACAAAATCACAGCGATAGCGCCAATACTCTGTTTCCTTAAACCAAATCGCCGTCTTGCGCGGTCCATATCCCCGCGAATACACAACGCACAGCCGGGACACCTATGCCGACCTGTAGCCACCGTCAACCTCTAAAGACATGTGGAGGGTGATCCACAATCGGACACTCACAGCCGAGGCACGACGCGGTCAAAGTAGGTCGCAGGGACCATATTACGCGCGCCATATCTACCCGGAAATAGAACGCACAGCGGGGATACTCATGCCCAGTTGTCAAGCTGGAAGTCCTCTAACCACCCATATAAGATGAATAATAAACGGATACACACAGCCGATGCAGCGCGTGTTTGAAAACCGCCGATCGATCTTCATACTCTGACAAAATCACAGCGAAAAATCCTTAAACCAAATACCCGTTTTGCGCGGTCCATATCTCCGCGAAAACACAACGCACAGCCGGGAACCTCATATCTAATTGTAGTCCAAGTCCACTTCTACAAACCTATCCGAGTGGATCCTGGATGCGAGGTCCACAGCCGAGGCACCACGCGGTCAAAGTAGGTCGCAGGGGCCCTATTACGCGCGCCATATCTACCCGGAAATGGAACGCACAGCGGGGATTCTTATTTTGAATACACGGTCGCGACGTCCTCTAACTACCCATATAAGCAGAATAATAAACGGGTATCCACAGCCGAGGCAGCACGTATTTGAAAACCGCCGACCGATCTTCATACTCTGACAAAATCACAGCGATAGCGCCAATACTCTGTTTCCTTAAACCAAATCGCCGTCTTGCGCGGTCCATATCCCCGCGAATACACAACGCACAGCCGGGACACCTATGCCGACCTGTAGCCACCGTCAACCTCTAAAGACATGTGGAGGGTGATCCACAATCGGACACTCACAGCCGAGGCACGACGCGGTCAAAGTAGGTCGCAGGGACCATATTACGCGCGCCATATCTACCCGGAAATAGAACGCACAGCGGGGATACTCATGCCCAGTTGTCGAGCTGGAAGTCCTCTAACCACCCATATAAGATGAATAATAAACGGATACACACAGCCGATGCAGCGCGTGTTTGAAAACCGCCGATCGATCTTCATACTCTGACAAAATCACAGCGAAAAATCCTTAAACCAAATACCCGTTTTGCGCGGTCCATATCTCCGCGAAAACACAACGCACAGCCGGGAACCTCATATCTAATTGTAGTCCAAGTCCACTTCTACAAACCTCACCGAGTGGATCCTGGATGCGAGGTCCACAGCCGAGGCACCACGCGGTCAAAGTAGGTCGCAGGGGCCCTATTACGCGCGCCATATCTACCCGGAAATGGAACGCACAGCGGGGATTCTTATTTTGAATACACGGTCGCGACGTCCTCTAACTACCCATATAAGCAGAATAATAAACGGGTATCCACAGCCGAGGCAGCACGTATTTGAAAACCGCCGACCGATCTTCATACTCTGACAAAATCACAGCGATAGCGCCAATACTCTGTTTCCTTAAACCAAATCGCCGTCTTGCGCGGTCCATATCCCCGCGAATACACAACGCACAGCCGGGACACCTATGCCGACCTGTAGCCACCGTCAACCTCTAAAGACATGTGGAGGGTGATCCACAATCGGACACTCACAGCCGAGGCACGACGCGGTCAAAGTAGGTCGCAGGGACCATATTACGCGCGCCATATCTACCCGGAAATAGAACGCACAGCGGGGATACTCATGCCCAGTTGTCAAGCTGGAAGTCCTCTAACCACCCATATAAGATGAATAATAAACGGATACACACAGCCGATGCAGCGCGTGTTTGAAAACCGCCGATCGATCTTCATACTCTGACAAAATCACAGCGAAAAATCCTTAACCAAATACCCGTTTTGCGCGGTCCATATCTCCGCGAAAACACAACGCACAGCCGGGAACCTCATATCTAATTGTAGTCCAAGTCCACTTCTACAAACCTATCCGAGTGGATCCTGGATGCGAGGTCCACAGCCGAGGCACCACGCGGTCAAAGTAGGTCGCAGGGGCCCTATTACGCGCGCCATATCTACCCGGAAATGGAACGCACAGCGGGGATTCTTATTTTGAATACACGGTCGCGACGTCCTCTAACTACCCATATAAGCAGAATAATAAACGGGTATCCACAGCCGAGGCAGCACGTATTTGAAAACCGCCGACCGATCTTCATACTCTGACAAAATCACAGCGATAGCGCCAATACTCTGTTTCCTTAAACCAAATCGCCGTCTTGCGCGGTCCATATCCCCGCGAATACACA
>NW_027466579.1:0-42500 GCF_050575085.1 Anarhichas minor
ATGATTTATGACTATAACAATATACAGATATCAATAAGATGATTTATGACTATAACAATATACAGATATCAATAAGATGATTTATGACTATAACAATATACAGATATCAATAAGATGATTTATGACTATAACAATATACAGATATCAATAAGAGATGATTTATGACTATAACAATATACAGATATCAATAAGATGATTTATGACTATAACAATATACAGATATCAATAAGATGATTTATGACTATAACAATATACAGATATCAATAAGAGATGATTTATGACTATATCAATATACAGATATCAATAAGATGATTTATGACTATAACAATATACAGATATCAATAAGAGATGATTTATGACTATAACAATATAAAGATATCAATAAGAGATGATTTATGACTATAACAATATACAGATATCAATAAGATGATTTATGACTATAACAATATACAGATATCAATAAGATGATTTATGACTATAACAATATACAGATATCAATAAGAGATGATTTATGACTATATCAATATACAGATATCAATAAGATGATTTATGACTATAACAATATACAGATATCAATAAGAGATGATTTATGACTATAACAATATACAGATATCAATAAGAGATGATTTATGACTATAACAATATACAGATATCAATAAGATGATTTATGACTATAACAATATACAGATATTAATAAGAGATGATTTATGACTATATCAATATAAAGATATCAATAAGAGATGATTTATGACTATAACAATATAAAGATATCAATAAGAGATGATTTATGACTATAACAATATAAAGATATCAATAAGAGATGATTTATGACTCTAACAATATAAAGATATCAATAAGAGATGATTTATGACTATATCAATATAAAGATATCAATAAGAGATGATTTATGACTATAACAATATAAAGATATCAATAAGAGATGATTTATGACTATAACAATATAAAGATATCAATAAGAGATGATTTATGACTATAACAATATAAAGATATCAATAAGAGATGATTTATGACTATAACAATATAAAGATATCAATAAGAGATGATTTATGACTATAACAATATAAAGATATCAATAAGAGATGATTTATGACTATAACAATATAAAGATATCAATAAGAGATGATTTATGACTATAACAATATAAAGATATCAATAAGAGATGATTTATGACTAACAATATAAAGATATCAATAAGAGATGATTTATGACTATAACAATATAAAGATATCAATAAGAGATGATTTATGACTATAACAATATAAAGATATCAATAAGAGATGATTTATGACTATAACAATATAAAGATATCAATAAGAGATGATTTATGACTATAACAATATAAAGATATCAATAAGAGATGATTTATGACTATAACAATATAAAGATATCAATAAGAGATGATTTATGACTATAACAATATAAAGATATCAATAAGAGATGATTTATGACTATAACAATATACAGATATCAATAAGATGATTTATGACTATAACAATATACAGATATCAATAAGATGATTTATGACTATAACAATATACAGATATCAATAAGAGATGATTTATGACTATATCAATATACAGATATCAATAAGAGATGATTTATGACTATATCAATATACAGATATCAATAAGAGATGATTTATGACTATATCAATATACAGATATCAATAAGATGATTTATGACTATAACAATATAAAGATATCAATAAGAGATGATTTATGACTATAACAATATAAAGATATCAATAAGAGATGATTTATGACTATAACAATATAAAGATATCAATAAGAGATGATTTATGACTATAACAATATAAAGATATCAATAAGAGATGATTTATGACTATATCAATATACAGATATCAATAAGAGATGATTTATGACTATATCAATATACAGATATCAATAAGAGATGATTTATGACTATAACAATATAAAGATATCAATAAGAGATGATTTATGACTATAACAATATAAAGATATCAATAAGAGATGATTTATGACTATATCAATATAAAGATATCAATAAGAGATGATTTATGACTATAACAATATACAGATATCAATAAGAGATGATTTATGACTATATCAATATACAGATATCAATAAGAGATGATTTATGACTATATCAATATACAGATATCAATAAGAGATGATTTATGACTATATCAATATACAGATATCAATAAGAGATGATTTATGACTATAACAATATACAGATATCAATAAGAGATGATTTATGACTATATCAATATACAGATATCAATAAGAGATGATTTATGACTATATCAATATACAGATATCAATAAGAGATGATTTATGACTATATCAATATACAGATATCAATAAGAGATGATTTATGACTATATCAATATACAGATATCAATAAGAGATGATTTATGACTATATCAATATACAGATATCAATAAGAGATGATTTATGACTATAACAATATACAGATATCAATAAGAGATGATTTATGACTATAACAATATAAAGATATCAATAAGAGATGATTTATGACTATATCAATATACAGATATCAATAAGAGATGATTTATGACTATATCAATATACAGATATCAATAAGAGATGATTTATGACTATATCAATATAAAGATATCAATAAGAGATGATTTATGACTATAACAATATAAAGATATCAATAAGAGATGATTTATGACTATATCAATATACAGATATCAATAAGAGATGATTTATGACTATATCAATATAAAGATATCAATAAGTGATGATTTATGACTATAACAATATACAGATATCAATAAGAGATGATTTATGACTATAACAATATAAAGATATCAATAAGAGATGATTTATGACTATATCAATATACAGATATCAATAAGAGATGATTTATGACTATATCAATATACAGATATCAATAAGAGATGATTTATGACTATACCAATATAAAGATATCAATAAGAGATGATTTATGACTATAACAATATACAGATATCAATAAGATGATTTATGACTATAACAATATACAGATATCAATAAGATGATTTATGACTATAACAATATACAGATATCAATAAGAGATGATTTATGACTATATCAATATACAGATATCAATAAGAGATGATTTATGACTATATCAATATACAGATATCAATAAGAGATGATTTATGACTATATCAATATACAGATATCAATAAGAGATGATTTATGACTATAACAATATAAAGATATCAATAAGAGATGATTTATGACTATAACAATATAAAGATATCAATAAGAGATGATTTATGACTATAACAATATAAAGATATCAATAAGAGATGATTTATGACTATAACAATATAAAGATATCAATAAGAGATGATTTATGACTATATCAATATACAGATATCAATAAGAGATGATTTATGACTATATCAATATACAGATATCAATAAGAGATGATTTATGACTATAACAATATAAAGATATCAATAAGAGATGATTTATGACTATAACAATATAAAGATATCAATAAGAGATGATTTATGACTATAACAATATAAAGATATCAATAAGAGATGATTTATGACTATATCAATATACAGATATCAATAAGAGATGATTTATGACTATATCAATATACAGATATCAATAAGAGATGATTTATGACTATAACAATATACAGATATCAATAAGAGATGATTTATGACTATAACAATATAAAGATATCAATAAGAGATGATTTATGACTATATCAATATACAGATATCAATAAGAGATGATTTATGACTATAACAATATAAAGATATCAATAAGAGATGATTTATGACTATATCAATATACAGATATCAATAAGAGATGATTTATGACTATAACAATATACAGATATCAATAAGAGATGATTTATGACTATAACAATATAAAGATATCAATAAGAGATGATTTATGACTATATCAATATACAGATATCAATAAGAGATGATTTATGACTATATCAATATACAGATATCAATAAGAGATGATTTATGACTATATCAATATACAGATATCAATAAGAGATGATTTATGACTATATCAATATACAGATATCAATAAGAGATGATTTATGACTATAACAATATACAGATATCAATAAGAGATGATTTATGACTATAACAATATAAAGATATCAATAAGAGATGATTTATGACTATATCAATATACAGATATCAATAAGAGATGATTTATGACTATATCAATATACAGATATCAATAAGAGATGATTTATGACTATATCAATATAAAGATATCAATAAGAGATGATTTATGACTATAACAATATAAAGATATCAATAAGAGATGATTTATGACTATATCAATATACAGATATCAATAAGAGATGATTTATGACTATATCAATATAAAGATATCAATAAGAGATGATTTATGACTATAACAATATACAGATATCAATAAGAGATGATTTATGACTATAACAATATAAAGATATCAATAAGAGATGATTTATGACTATATCAATATACAGATATCAATAAGAGATGATTTATGACTATATCAATATACAGATATCAATAAGAGATGATTTATGACTATAACAATATACAGATATCAATAAGAGATGATTTATGACTATAACAATATACAGATATCAATAAGAGATGATTTATGACTATATCAATATACAGATATCAATAAGAGATGATTTATGACTATATCAATATACAGATATCAATAAGAGATGATTTATGACTATAACAATATACAGATATCAATAAGAGATGATTTATGACTATAACAATATAAAGATATCAATAAGAGATGATTTATGACTATATCAATATACAGATATCAATAAGAGATGATTTATGACTATATCAATATACAGATATCAATAAGAGATGATTTATGACTATATCAATATAAAGATATCAATAAGAGATGATTTATGACTATAACAATATAAAGATATCAATAAGAGATGATTTATGACTATAACAATATACAGATATCAATAAGATGATTTATGACTATAACAATATAAAGATATCAATAAGAGATGATTTATGACTATAACAATATAAAGATATCAATAAGAGATGATTTATGACTATAACAATATAAAGATATCAATAAGAGATGATTTATGACTATAACAATATAAAGATATCAATAAGAGATGATTTATGACTATATCAATATACAGATATCAATAAGAGATGATTTATGACTATATCAATATACAGATATCAATAAGAGATGATTTATGACTATAACAATATAAAGATATCAATAAGAGATGATTTATGACTATAACAATATAAAGATATCAATAAGAGATGATTTATGACTATAACAATATAAAGATATCAATAAGAGATGATTTATGACTATAACAATATACAGATATCAATAAGAGATGATTTATGACTATAACAATATACAGATATCAATAAGATGATTTATGACTATAACAATATACAGATATCAATAAGAGATGATTTATGACTATAACAATATAAAGATATCAATAAGAGATGATTTATGACTATAACAATATACAGATATCAATAAGAGATGATTTATGACTATAACAATATACAGATATCAATAAGAGATGATTTATGACTATAACAATATACAGATATCAATAAGAGATGATTTATGACTATAACAATATAAAGATATCAATAAGAGATGATTTATGACTATAACAATATACAGATATCAATAAGAGATGATTTATGACTATAACAATATACAGATATCAATAAGAGATGATTTATGACTATAACAATATACAGATATCAATAAGAGATGATTTATGACTATAACAATATAAAGATATCAATAAGAGATGATTTATGACTATAACAATATAAAGATATCAATAAGAGATGATTTATGACTATATCAATATACAGATATCAATAAGAGATGATTTATGACTATATCAATATACAGATATCAATAAGAGATGATTTATGACTATAACAATATACAGATATCAATAAGAGATGATTTATGACTATATCAATATACAGATATCAATAAGAGATGATTTATGACTATATCAATATACAGATATCAATAAGAGATGATTTATGACTATATCAATATACAGATATCAATAAGAGATGATTTATGACTATAACAATATACAGATATCAATAAGAGATGATTTATGACTATAACAATATAAAGATATCAATAAGAGATGATTTATGACTATATCAATATACAGATATCAATAAGAGATGATTTATGACTATATCAATATACAGATATCAATAAGAGATGATTTATGACTATATCAATATACAGATATCAATAAGAGATGATTTATGACTATAACAATATACAGATATCAATAAGAGATGATTTATGACTATATCAATATACAGATATCAATAAGAGATGATTTATGACTATAACAATATACAGATATCAATAAGAGATGATTTATGACTATAACAATATAAAGATATCAATAAGAGATGATTTATGACTATATCAATATACAGATATCAATAAGAGATGATTTATGACTATATCAATATACAGATATCAATAAGAGATGATTTATGACTATATCAATATACAGATATCAATAAGAGATGATTTATGACTATATCAATATACAGATATCAATAAGAGATGATTTATGACTATATCAATATAAAGATATCAATAAGAGATGATTTATGACTATAACAATATACAGATATCAATAAGAGATGATTTATGACTATATCAATATACAGATATCAATAAGAGATGATTTATGACTATATCAATATACAGATATCAATAAGAGATGATTTATGACTATATCAATATACAGATATCAATAAGAGATGATTTATGACTATAACAATATACAGATATCAATAAGAGATGATTTATGACTATAACAATATAAAGATATCAATAAGAGATGATTTATGACTATATCAATATACAGATATCAATAAGAGATGATTTATGACTATATCAATATACAGATATCAATAAGAGATGATTTATGACTATATCAATATACAGATATCAATAAGAGATGATTTATGACTATAACAATATACAGATATCAATAAGAGATGATTTATGACTATATCAATATACAGATATCAATAAGAGATGATTTATGACTATATCAATATACAGATATCAATAAGAGATGATTTATGACTATAACAATATACAGATATCAATAAGAGATGATTTATGACTATAACAATATAAAGATATCAATAAGAGATGATTTATGACTATATCAATATACAGATATCAATAAGAGATGATTTATGACTATATCAATATACAGATATCAATAAGAGATGATTTATGACTATATCAATATACAGATATCAATAAGAGATGATTTATGACTATATCAATATACAGATATCAATAAGAGATGATTTATGACTATATCAATATACAGATATCAATAAGAGATGATTTATGACTATAACAATATAAAGATATCAATAAGAGATGATTTATGACTATATCAATATACAGATATCAATAAGAGATGATTTATGACTATAACAATATAAAGATATCAATAAGAGATGATTTATGACTATAACAATATACAGATATCAATAAGAGATGATTTATGACTATATCAATATACAGATATCAATAAGATGATTTATGACTATAACAATATACAGATATCAATAAGAGATGATTTATGACTATATCAATATACAGATATCAATAAGATGATTTATGACTATAACAATATACAGATATCAATAAGAGATGATTTATGACTATAACAATATAAAGATATCAATAAGATGATTTATGACTATAACAATATAAAGATATCAATAAGAGATGATTTATGACTATAACAATATAAAGATATCAATAAGAGATGATTTATGACTATATCAATATACAGATATCAATAAGAGATGATTTATGACTATATCAATATAAAGATATCAATAAGAGATGATTTATGACTATAACAATATACAGATATCAATAAGAGATGATTTATGACTATATCAATATACAGATATCAATAAGAGATGATTTATGACTATAACAATATAAAGATATCAATAAGAGATGATTTATGACTATATCAATATACAGATATCACTAAGAGATGATTTATGACTATATCAATATAAAGATATCAATAAGAGATGATTTATGACTATATCAATATACAGATATCAATAAGAGATGATTTATGACTATATCAATATACAGATATCAATAAGAGATGATTTATGACTATATCAATATACAGATATCAATAAGAGATGATTTATGACTATATCAATATACAGATATCAATAAGAGATGATTTATGACTATATCAATATACAGATATCAATAAGAGATGATTTATGACTATATCAATATACAGATATCAATAAGAGATGATTTATGACTATATCAATATACAGATATCAATAAGAGATGATTTATGACTATATCAATATACAGATATCAATAAGAGATGATTTATGACTATATCAATATACAGATATCAATAAGAGATGATTTATGACTATATCAATATAAAGATATCAATAAGAGATGATTTATGACTATAACAATATAAAGATATCAATAAGAGATGATTTATGACTATATCAATATAAAGATATCAATAAGAGATGATTTATGACTATATCAATATAAAGATATCAATAAGAGATGATTTATGACTATACAATATAAAGATATCAATAAGATGATTTATGACTATAACAATATAAAGATATCAATAAGAGATGATTTATGACTATATCAATATAAAGATATCAATAAGAGATGATTTATGACTATAACAATATAAAGATATCAATAAGAGATGATTTATGACTATATCAATATACAGATATCAATAAGAGATGATTTATGACTATATCAATATAAAGATATCAATAAGAGATGATTTATGACTATAACAATATACAGATATCAATAAGAGATGATTTATGACTATATCAATATACAGATATCAATAAGAGATGATTTATGACTATATCAATATACAGATATCAATAAGAGATGATTTATGACTATAACAATATACAGATATCAATAAGAGATGATTTATGACTATATCAATATACAGATATCAATAAGAGATGATTTATGACTATATCAATATAAAGATATCAATAAGAGATGATTTATGACTATAACAATATAAAGATATCAATAAGATGATTTATGACTATATCAATATAAAGATATCAATAAGAGATGATTTATGACTATAACAATATAAAGATATCAATAAGAGATGATTTATGACTATATCAATATACAGATATCAATAAGAGATGATTTATGACTAACAATATAAAGATATCAATAAGAGATGATTTATGACTATAACAATATAAAGATATCAATAAGATGATTTATGACTATATCAATATAAAGATATCAATAAGATGATTTATGACTATAACAATATAAAGATATCAATAAGAGATGATTTATGACTATAACAATATAAAGATATCAATAAGAGATGATTTATGACTATAACAATATAAAGATATCAATAAGAGATGATTTATGACTATAACAATATAAAGATATCAATAAGAGATGATTTATGACTATATCAATATAAAGATATCAATAAGATGATTTATGACTATAACAATATAAAGATATCAATAAGAGATGATTTATGACTATAACAATATAAAGATATCAATAAGAGATGATTTATGACTATATCAATATAAAGATATCAATAAGATGATTTATGACTATAACAATATAAAGATATCAATAAGAGATGATTTATGACTATATCAATATACAGATATCAATAAGAGATGATTTATGACTATATCAATATAAAGATATCAATAAGAGATGATTTATGACTATATCAATATACAGATATCAATAAGAGATGATTTATGACTATAACAATATAAAGATATCAATAAGAGATGATTTATGACTATATCAATATACAGATATCAATAAGAGATGATTTATGACTATATCAATATACAGATATCACTAAGAGATGATTTATGACTATATCAATATACAGATATCAATAAGAGATGATTTATGACTATAACAATATAAAGATATCAATAAGAGATGATTTATGACTATATCAATATACAGATATCAATAAGAGATGATTTATGACTATATCAATATAAAGATATCAATAAGAGATGATTTATGACTATAACAATATAAAGATATCAATAAGATGATTTATGACTATAACAATATAAAGATATCAATAAGAGATGATTTATGACTATAACAATATAAAGATATCAATAAGAGATGATTTATGACTATATCAATATAAAGATATCAATAAGATGATTTATGACTATATCAATATAAAGATATCAATAAGATGATTTATGACTATAACAATATACAGATATCAATAAGAGATGATTTATGACTATAACAATATAAAGATATCAATAAGAGATGATTTATGACTATATCAATATAAAGATATCAATAAGATGATTTATGACTATAACAATATAAAGATATCAATAAGAGATGATTTATGACTATATCAATATAAAGATATCAATAAGATGATTTATGACTATATCAATATACAGATATCAATAAGAGATGATTTATGACTATATCAATATACAGATATCACTAAGAGATGATTTATGACTATATCAATATACAGATATCAATAAGAGATGATTTATGACTATAACAATATAAAGATATCAATAAGAGATGATTTATGACTATAACAATATAAAGATATCAATAAGAGATGATTTATGACTATATCAATATAAAGATATCAATAAGATGATTTATGACTAACAATATAAAGATATCAATAAGATGATTTATGACTAACAATATAAAGATATCAATAAGAGATGATTTATGACTATAACAATATAAAGATATCAATAAGATGATTTATGACTAACAATATAAAGATATCAATAAGAGATGATTTATGACTATAACAATATAAAGATATCAATAAGAGATGATTTATGACTATATCAATATAAAGATATCAATAAGATGATTTATGACTATATCAATATAAAGATATCAATAAGATGATTTATGACTATAACAATAGAAAGATATCAATAAGAGATGATTTATGACTATAACAATATAAAGATATCAATAAGAGATGATTTATGACTATATCAATATAAAGATATCAATAAGATGATTTATGACTATAACAATATAAAGATATCAATAAGAGATGATTTATGACTATATCAATATACAGATATCACTAAGAGATGATTTATGACTATATCAATATAAAGATATCAATAAGAGATGATTTATGACTATATCAATATACAGATATCAATAAGAGATGATTTATGACTATAACAATATAAAGATATCAATAAGAGATGATTTATGACTATATCAATATACAGATATCAATAAGAGATGATTTATGACTATATCAATATACAGATATCACTAAGAGATGATTTATGACTATATCAATATACAGATATCAATAAGAGATGATTTATGACTATAACAATATAAAGATATCAATAAGAGATGATTTATGACTATATCAATATACAGATATCAATAAGAGATGATTTATGACTATATCAATATAAAGATATCAATAAGAGATGATTTATGACTATAACAATATAAAGATATCAATAAGATGATTTATGACTATAACAATATAAAGATATCAATAAGAGATGATTTATGACTATAACAATATAAAGATATCAATAAGAGATGATTTATGACTATATCAATATAAAGATATCAATAAGATGATTTATGACTATATCAAAATAAAGATATCAATAAGATGATTTATGACTATAACAATATACAGATATCAATAAGAGATGATTTATGACTATAACAATATAAAGATATCAATAAGAGATGATTTATGACTATATCAATATAAAGATATCAATAAGATGATTTATGACTATAACAATATAAAGATATCAATAAGAGATGATTTATGACTATATCAATATAAAGATATCAATAAGATGATTTATGACTATATCAATATACAGATATCAATAAGAGATGATTTATGACTATAACAATATAAAGATATCAATAAGAGATGATTTATGACTATAACAATATACAGATATCAATAAGATGATTTATGACTATATCAATATACAGATATCAATAAGAGATGATTTATGACTATATCAATATAAAGATATCAATAAGAGATGATTTATGACTATAACAATATAAAGATATCAATAAGAGATGATTTATGACTATAACAATATACAGATATCAATAAGATGATTTATGACTATATCAATATACAGATATCAATAAGAGATGATTTATGACTATATCAATATAAAGATATCAATAAGAGATGATTTATGACTATAACAATATAAAGATATCAATAAGAGATGATTTATGACTATAACAATATACAGATATCAATAAGATGATTTATGACTATATCAATATACAGATATCAATAAGAGATGATTTATGACTATATCAATATAAAGATATCAATAAGAGATGATTTATGACTATAACAATATAAAGATATCAATAAGAGATGATTTATGACTATAACAATATACAGATATCAATAAGATGATTTATGACTATATCAATATACAGATATCAATAAGAGATGATTTATGACTATATCAATATAAAGATATCAATAAGAGATGATTTATGACTATAACAATATAAAGATATCAATAAGAGATGATTTATGACTATAACAATATAAAGATATCAATAAGAGATGATTTATGACTATAACAATATAAAGATATCAATAAGAGATGATTTATGACTATATCAATATAAAGATATCAATAAGAGATGATTTATGACTATAACAATATAAAGATATCAATAAGAGATGATTTATGACTATAACAATATAAAGATATCAATAAGAGATGATTTATGACTATATCAATATAAAGATATCAATAAGAGATGATTTATGACTATAACAATATAAAGATATCAATAAGAGATGATTTATGACTATAACAATATAAAGATATCAATAAGAGATGATTTATGACTATATCAATATAAAGATATCAATAAGAGATGATTTATGACTATAACAATATAAAGATATCAATAAGAGATGATTTATGACTATAACAATATAAAGATATCAATAAGAGATGATTTATGACTATATCAATATAAAGATATCAATAAGAGATGATTTATGACTATAACAATATAAAGATATCAATAAGAGATGATTTATGACTATAACAATATAAAGATATCAATAAGAGATGATTTATGACTATATCAATATACAGATATCAATAAGAGATGATTTATGACTATAACAATATACAGATATCAATAAGATGATTTATGACTATATCAATATACAGATATCAATAAGAGATGATTTATGACTATAACAATATAAAGATATCAATAAGAGATGATTTATGACTATATCAATATACAGATATCAATAAGATGATTTATGACTATATCAATATACAGATATCAATAAGAGATGATTTATGACTATAACAATATAAAGATATCAATAAGAGATGATTTATGACTATAACAATATACAGATATCAATAAGATGATTTATGACTATATCAATATACAGATATCAATAAGAGATGATTTATGACTATAACAATATACAGATATCAATAAGAGATGATTTATGACTATAACAATATACAGATATCAATAAGATGATTTATGACTATATCAATATACAGATATCAATAAGAGATGATTTATGACTATAACAATATACAGATATCAATAAGAGATGATTTATGACTATAACAATATACAGATATCAATAAGATGATTTATGACTATATCAATATACAGATATCAATAAGAGATGATTTATGACTATAACAATATAAAGATATCAATAAGAGATGATTTATGACTATAACAATATACAGATATCAATAAGATGATTTATGACTATATCAATATACAGATATCAATAAGAGATGATTTATGACTATAACAATATAAAGATATCAATAAGAGATGATTTATGACTATAACAATATACAGATATCAATAAGATGATTTATGACTATATCAATATACAGATATCAATAAGAGATGATTTATGACTATAACAATATAAAGATATCAATAAGAGATGATTTATGACTATATCAATATACAGATATCAATAAGATGATTTATGACTATATCAATATACAGATATCAATAAGAGATGATTTATGACTATAACAATATAAAGATATCAATAAGAGATGATTTATGACTATATCAATATACAGATATCAATAAGATGATTTATGACTATATCAATATACAGATATCAATAAGAGATGATTTATGACTATATCAATATACAGATATCAATAAGAGATGATTTATGACTATAACAATATAAAGATATCAATAAGAGATGATTTATGACTATAACAATATAAAGATATCAATAAGAGATGATTTATGACTATAACAATATAAAGATATCAATAAGAGATGATTTATGACTATATCAATATACAGATATCAATAAGATGATTTATGACTATATCAATATACAGATATCAATAAGAGATGATTTATGACTATAACAATATAAAGATATCAATAAGAGATGATTTATGACTATATCAATATACAGATATCAATAAGATGATTTATGACTATATCAATATACAGATATCAATAAGAGATGATTTATGACTATAACAATATAAAGATATCAATAACAGATGATTTATGACTATAACAATATAAAGATATCAATAAGAGATGATTTATGACTATAACAATATACAGATATCAATAAGAGATGATTTATGACTATAACAATATAAAGATATCAATAAGAGATGATTTATGACTATAACAATATAAAGATATCAATAAGAGATGATTTATGACTATAACAATATAAAGATATCAATAAGAGATGATTTATGACTATAACAATATAAAGATATCAATAAGAGATGATTTATGACTATAACAATATACAGATATCAATAAGAGATGATTTATGACTATAACAATATAAAGATATCAATAAGAGATGATTTATGACTATAACAATATACAGATATCAATAAGAGATGATTTATGACTATATCAATATACAGATATCAATAAGAGATGATTTATGACTATATCAATATACAGATATCAATAAGAGATGATTTATGACTATAACAATATACAGATATCAATAAGAGATGATTTATGACTATATCAATATACAGATATCAATAAGAGATGATTTATGACTATAACAATATAAAGATATCAATAAGAGATGATTTATGACTATAACAATATAAAGATATCAATAAGAGATGATTTATGACTATATCAATATAAAGATATCAATAAGAGATGATTTATGACTATAACAATATAAAGATATCAATAAGAGATGATTTATGACTATAACAATATAAAGATATCAATAAGTGATGATTTATGACTATAACAATATAAAGATATCAATAAGAGATGATTTATGACTATATCAATATAAAGATATCAATAAGAGATGATTTATGACTATAACAATATAAAGATATCAATAAGAGATGATTTATGACTATAACAATATAAAGATATCAATAAGAGATGATTTATGACTATATCAATATAAAGATATCAATAAGAGATGATTTATGACTATAACAATATACAGATATCAATAAGAGATGATTTATGACTATAACAATATAAAGATATCAATAAGAGATGATTTATGACTATAACAATATAAAGATATCAATAAGAGATGATTTATGACTATAACAATATAAAGATATCAATAAGAGATGATTTATGACTATAACAATATAAAGATATCAATAAGAGATGATTTATGACTATAACAATATAAAGATATCAATAAGAGATGATTTATGACTATAACAATATAAAGATATCAATAAGTGATGATTTATGACTATAACAATATAAAGATATCAATAAGAGATGATTTATGACTATATCAATATAAAGATATCAATAAGAGATGATTTATGACTATATCAATATAAAGATATCAATAAGAGATGATTTATGACTATAACAATATAAAGATATCAATAAGAGATGATTTATGACTATAACAATATAAAGATATCAATAAGAGATGATTTATGACTATAACAATATAAAGATATCAATAAGAGATGATTTATGACTATAACAATATAAAGATATCAATAAGAGATGATTTATGACTATAACAATATAAAGATATCAATAAGTGATGATTTATGACTATAACAATATAAAGATATCAATAAGAGATGATTTATGACTATAACAATATAAAGATATCAATAAGTGATGATTTATGACTATAACAATATAAAGATATCAATAAGAGATGATTTATGACTATAACAATATAAAGATATCAATAAGTGATGATTTATGACTATAACAATATAAAGATATCAATAAGAGATGATTTATGACTATATCAATATAAAGATATCAATAAGTGATGATTTATGACTATAACAATATAAAGATATCAATAAGTGATGATTTATGACTATAACAATATAAAGATATCAATAAGAGATGATTTATGACTATAACAATATAAAGATATCAATAAGAGATGATTTATGACTATAACAATATAAAGATATCAATAAGTGATGATTTATGACTATAACAATATAAAGATATCAATAAGAGATGATTTATGACTATATCAATATAAAGATATCAATAAGAGATGATTTATGACTATAACAATATACAGATATCAATAAGAGATGATTTATGACTATATCAATATACAGATATCAATAAGAGATGATTTATGACTATAACAATATAAAGATATCAATAAGAGATGATTTATGACTATAACAATATAAAGATATCAATAAGAGATGATTTATGACTATAACAATATAAAGATATCAATAAGAGATGATTTATGACTATAACAATATACAGATATCAATAAGAGATGATTTATGACTATATCAATATAAAGATATCAATAAGAGATGATTTATGACTATAACAATATAAAGATATCAATAAGAGATGATTTATGACTATATCAATATAAAGATATCAATAAGAGATGATTTATGACTATAACAATATAAAGATATCAATAAGAGATGATTTATGACTATAACAATATAAAGATATCACTAAGAGATGATTTATGACTATAACAATATACAGATATCAATAAGAGATGATTTATGACTATATCAATATACAGATATCAATAAGAGATGATTTATGACTATAACAATATAAAGATATCAATAAGAGATGATTTATGACTATAACAATATACAGATATCAATAAGAGATGATTTATGACTATATCAATATAAAGATATCAATAAGAGATGATTTATGACTATAACAATATAAAGATATCAATAAGAGATGATTTATGACTATATCAATATAAAGATATCAATAAGAGATGATTTATGACTATAACAATATAAAGATATCAATAAGAGATGATTTATGACTATAACAATATAAAGATATCACTAAGAGATGATTTATGACTATAACAATATACAGATATCAATAAGAGATGATTTATGACTATATCAATATACAGATATCAATAAGAGATGATTTATGACTATAACAATATAAAGATATCAATAAGAGATGATTTATGACTATAACAATATACAGATATCAATAAGAGATGATTTATGACTATATCAATATACAGATATCAATAAGAGATGATTTATGACTATAACAATATACAGATATCAATAAGAGATGATTTATGACTATAACAATATACAGATATCAATAAGAGATGATTTATGACTATATCAATATACAGATATCAATAAGAGATGATTTATGACTATAACAATATAAAGATATCAATAAGAGATGATTTATGACTATAACAATATAAAGATATCAATAAGAGATGATTTATGACTATATCAATATAAAGATATCAATAAGAGATGATTTATGACTATATCAATATAAAGATATCAATAAGAGATGATTTATGACTATAACAATATAAAGATATCAATAAGAGATGATTTATGACTATAACAATATAAAGATATCAATAAGAGATGATTTATGACTATATCAATATAAAGATATCAATAAGAGATGATTTATGACTATATCAATATAAAGATATCAATAAGAGATGATTTATGACTATAACAATATAAAGATATCAATAAGAGATGATTTATGACTATAACAATATAAAGATATCAATAAGTGATGATTTATGACTATAACAATATAAAGATATCAATAAGAGATGATTTATGACTATATCAATATAAAGATATCAATAAGAGATGATTTATGACTATAACAATATAAAGATATCAATAAGAGATGATTTATGACTATAACAATATAAAGATATCAATAAGAGATGATTTATGACTATAACAATATAAAGATATCAATAAGAGATGATTTATGACTATATCAATATAAAGATATCAATAAGAGATGATTTATGACTATAACAATATACAGATATCAATAAGAGATGATTTATGACTATAACAATATAAAGATATCAATAAGAGATGATTTATGACTATAACAATATAAAGATATCAATAAGAGATGATTTATGACTATAACAATATAAAGATATCAATAAGAGATGATTTATGACTATAACAATATAAAGATATCAATAAGAGATGATTTATGACTATAACAATATACAGATATCAATAAGAGATGATTTATGACTATATCAATATAAAGATATCAATAAGAGATGATTTATGACTATAACAATATAAAGATATCAATAAGAGATGATTTATGACTATAACAATATAAAGATATCAATAAGAGATGATTTATGACTATAACAATATACAGATATCAATAAGAGATGATTTATGACTATAACAATATACAGATATCAATAAGAGATGATTTATGACTATATCAATATAAAGATATCAATAAGAGATGATTTATGACTATAACAATATAAAGATATCAATAAGAGATGATTTATGACTATAACAATATACAGATATCAATAAGAGATGATTTATGACTATAACAATATACAGATATCAATAAGATGATTTATGACTATATCAATATAAAGATATCAATAAGAGATGATTTATGACTATAACAATATAAAGATATCAATAAGAGATGATTTATGACTATAACAATATAAAGATATCAATAAGAGATGATTTATGACTATAACAATATAAAGATATCAATAAGAGATGATTTATGACTATATCAATATAAAGATATCAATAAGAGATGATTTATGACTATAACAATATAAAGATATCAATAAGAGATGATTTATGACTATATCAATATACAGATATCAATAAGAGATGATTTATGACTATAACAATATAAAGATATCAATAAGAGATGATTTATGACTATAACAATATAAAGATATCAATAAGTGATGATTTATGACTATAACAATATAAAGATATCAATAAGAGATGATTTATGACTATATCAATATAAAGATATCAATAAGAGATGATTTATGACTATAACAATATAAAGATATCAATAAGAGATGATTTATGACTATAACAATATAAAGATATCAATAAGAGATGATTTATGACTATATCAATATAAAGATATCAATAAGAGATGATTTATGACTATATCAATATAAAGATATCAATAAGAGATGATTTATGACTATAACAATATACAGATATCAATAAGATGATTTATGACTATAACAATATACAGATATCAATAAGAGATGATTTATGACTATAACAATATAAAGATATCAATAAGAGATGATTTATGACTATATCAATATACAGATATCAATAAGAGATGATTTATGACTATAACAATATAAAGATATCAATAAGAGATGATTTATGACTATAACAATATACAGATATCAATAAGAGATGATTTATGACTATAACAATATAAAGATATCAATAAGAGATGATTTATGACTATAACAATATACAGATATCAATAAGAGATGATTTATGACTATATCAATATAAAGATATCAATAAGAGATGATTTATGACTATATCAATATAAAGATATCAATAAGAGATGATTTATGACTATATCAATATAAAGATATCAATAAGAGATGATTTATGACTATAACAATATAAAGATATCAATAAGATGATTTATGACTATAACAATATACAGATATCAATAAGAGATGATTTATGACTATAACAATATAAAGATATCAATAAGAGATGATTTATGACTATATCAATATAAAGATATCAATAAGAGATGATTTATGACTATATCAATATAAAGATATCAATAAGTGATGATTTATGACTATAACAATATAAAGATATCAATAAGAGATGATTTATGACTATATCAATATAAAGATATCAATAAGAGATGATTTATGACTATAACAATATAAAGATATCAATAAGAGATGATTTATGACTATAACAATATAAAGATATCAATAAGTGATGATTTATGACTATATCAATATAAAGATATCAATAAGAGATGATTTATGACTATAACAATATAAAGATATCAATAAGAGATGATTTATGACTATATCAATATAAAGATATCAATAAGAGATGATTTATGACTATAACAATATAAAGATATCAATAAGAGATGATTTATGACTATAACAATATAAAGATATCAATAAGAGATGATTTATGACTATATCAATATAAAGATATCAATAAGAGATGATTTATGACTATAACAATATAAAGATATCAATAAGAGATGATTTATGACTATATCAATATAAAGATATCAATAAGAGATGATTTATGACTATAACAATATAAAGATATCAATAAGAGATGATTTATGACTATAACAATATAAAGATATCAATAAGTGATGATTTATGACTATAACAATATAAAGATATCAATAAGAGATGATTTATGACTATATCAATATAAAGATATCAATAAGAGATGATTTATGACTATAACAATATAAAGATATCAATAAGAGATGATTTATGACTATAACAATATAAAGATATCAATAAGAGATGATTTATGACTATATCAATATACAGATATCAATAAGAGATGATTTATGACTATAACAATATACAGATATCAATAAGAGATGATTTATGACTATAACAATATACAGATATCAATAAGAGATGATTTATGACTATAACAATATAAAGATATCAATAAGAGATGATTTATGACTATATCAATATACAGATATCAATAAGAGATGATTTATGACTATAACAATATAAAGATATCAATAAGAGATGATTTATGACTATAACAATATAAAGATATCAATAAGAGATGATTTATGACTATATCAATATACAGATATCAATAAGAGATGATTTATGACTATAACAATATACAGATATCAATAAGAGATGATTTATGACTATATCAATATAAAGATATCAATAAGAGATGATTTATGACTATAACAATATAAAGATATCAATAAGAGATGATTTATGACTATAACAATATACAGATATCAATAAGAGATGATTTATGACTATATCAATATACAGATATCAATAAGAGATGATTTATGACTATAACAATATAAAGATATCAATAAGAGATGATTTATGACTATAACAATATAAAGATATCAATAAGAGATGATTTATGACTATATCAATATACAGATATCAATAAGAGATGATTTATGACTATAACAATATACAGATATCAATAAGAGATGATTTATGACTATATCAATATAAAGATATCAATAAGAGATGATTTATGACTATAACAATATACAGATATCAATAAGAGATGATTTATGACTATATCAATATAAAGATATCAATAAGAGATGATTTATGACTATAACAATATACAGATATCAATAAGAGATGATTTATGACTATATCAATATAAAGATATCAATAAGAGATGATTTATGACTATAACAATATAAAGATATCAATAAGAGATGATTTATGACTATATCAATATAAAGATATCAATAAGAGATGATTTATGACTATAACAATATAAAGATATCAATAAGAGATGATTTATGACTATAACAATATAAAGATATCAATAAGAGATGATTTATGACTATAACAATATAAAGATATCAATAAGAGATGATTTATGACTATATCAATATAAAGATATCAATAAGAGATGATTTATGACTATAACAATATAAAGATATCAATAAGAGATGATTTATGACTATATCAATATAAAGATATCAATAAGAGATGATTTATGACTATATCAATATAAAGATATCAATAAGAGATGATTTATGACTATAACAATATAAAGATATCAATAAGAGATGATTTATGACTATAACAATATAAAGATATCAATAAGAGATGATTTATGACTATAACAATATACAGATATCAATAAGAGATGATTTATGACTATAACAATATAAAGATATCAATAAGAGATGATTTATGACTATAACAATATAAAGATATCAATAAGAGATGATTTATGACTATATCAATATACAGATATCAATAAGAGATGATTTATGACTATAACAATATACAGATATCAATAAGAGATGATTTATGACTATATCAATATAAAGATATCAATAAGAGATGATTTATGACTATAACAATATAAAGATATCAATAAGAGATGATTTATGACTATAACAATATAAAGATATCAATAAGAGATGATTTATGACTATAACAATATAAAGATATCAATAAGTGATGATTTATGACTATAACAATATAAAGATATCAATAAGAGATGATTTATGACTATAACAATATAAAGATATCAATAAGAGATGATTTATGACTATAACAATATAAAGATATCAATAAGAGATGATTTATGACTATATCAATATACAGATATCAATAAGAGATGATTTATGACTATAACAATATACAGATATCAATAAGAGATGATTTATGACTATAACAATATAAAGATATCAATAAGAGATGATTTATGACTATAACAATATAAAGATATCAATAAGTGATGATTTATGACTATAACAATATAAAGATATCAATAAGAGATGATTTATGACTATAACAATATAAAGATATCAATAAGAGATGATTTATGACTATAACAATATAAAGATATCAATAAGAGATGATTTATGACTATATCAATATACAGATATCAATAAGAGATGATTTATGACTATAACAATATACAGATATCAATAAGAGATGATTTATGACTATATCAATATACAGATATCAATAAGAGATGATTTATGACTATAACAATATAAAGATATCAATAAGAGATGATTTATGACTATATCAATATACAGATATCAATAAGAGATGATTTATGACTATAACAATATACAGATATCAATAAGAGATGATTTATGACTATATCAATATAAAGATATCAATAAGAGATGATTTATGACTATATCAATATAAAGATATCAATAAGATGATTTATGACTAAAGTAGAAGTTGAATTATCAGTAAAAATGTAAAACAATCATAAAAGGCTTCTTGAGTCAAAGTATGATGTGATTGGAAGAGAAGACGTGTTGTGATCATGTGATCAGTTTAGATCACATGATAAACTCCACACGCAGTGGAACCTGAACCTAAACAGAGAACTCATTTCTGAGTGTGTGAGTTCACGAGGAGCTCCTGAACGCAGCGCTCCCCCCCCCCTCCACCGAAGGGCCAATCAGGAGGCTCCTCTGCAGCTGACAGTCATCAGTCCACTCAGGTGTGTCTTCAGGGAGCTCTCCTCTCACACAGGTAGGACTCAGCATGCACCGCTCATCAGGCCTCATCTCAGGCTGTGGTCTGCTGACCTGGGTGAGGACGGACCAGACCAGGACCCAGACCCAGACCAGGACCTCCTACTGCACTCAGGTGAGGAGGACAGAATGTCTCCATACAGAAGAGAAAGACAGAGGAGCTGGTCTCGTTGAGACTGGATCACATGTGTGTCACATGACAGGAGAGTCACTCTGACTATTGATAAGTAAAGATCGATAGAAGATCAGCTGATGTTCCAACAGTAACTTGTTCTAGGCTGCTTTTATTGTGAAACTCTTGAAACAGGAAGCTGCTCCAGCTGATTTCTTCTTCTACTGAAGTAAAGAACATGTTGGTGAAGTTCTTTATTCATCAGCTCACTAACAATATTCAGATCAGCGTCTCTCAGCTGCTGACGTGTTTCTGCTGTTTGTTTATTGGATCAGCAGGAAAAGCTCCTCTCAAAGAACCCAGAACCAGGTTCTACGTCTTCACTGCTTGTAGTGGTGGAAAGAAGAGATGCAAACCCACTAAAAATAGATGCAAACCCACTAAAGATAGATGCAAACCCACTAAAAATAGGTGCAAACCCACTAAAGATGGACGCAAACCCACTAAAGATGGACGCAAACCGACGTGTGAAGTATTTTTACTTCTTAAGATTAGTTTGATAACTTCAGTTACTTTGATTAATGACACAAAACAGAAACAATAATGAAATGATGAGTTCTCATAGATTTAGATCTCTATTGATCTGCAGGGTAAAAGTGTCCCACTATGTGTCCTCTTTGTGTCCCCCATGGCTCAGAGTGAAGTGGACTAATCCAGATTACATGTGACCACGTCACCAGGACCCTTAGAGACCTGGTTCATAGCTGCTGTGTTTAAGTTGCTCTGTGTGCAGAGACCTGGACCAGCAGACTCTCACCTCCTGGTCTCGTGTGTCCCCCATGCAGTCTCAGGCCTTAGAGGAGCGGTCGCTTCGCACCACCTCGCCCTCCCTGCTGACGGCCACGGTGGGTCAGAGGGTCCTCAGCCGGCTGGACGAGGGCTCAGGATGCACCAGCACCGAGCGGGTCGTCGCCCTCTGGAGCGAGGAGGGCATCCGGAACGCCCGGGACATCCTGCAGGTCAGTACAGACCGGGACCAGGACCAGGTGTGTGGAGGGGTTTAGAGTCATGTGGAGATCTGTGGAGGAGAAGCTGTGGTTCTTTATCTCAATGAAGCCCATTGTTTAGATCACGGGTGAGCAAACTTTTTGGCTCGGGGGCCACATTGAGTTTTAAAATTTGACAGACGGGCTGGGCCAGTAGCAGATGAATGGAGTGTTTGTGTGAACTAATATAAATTACAAGTACAATTTAATTTCAGCGGGAACAGTGTTGTTGGTCACCCTTTTTAACCAGTGCGTCAACGTTTGGTGTCAGTTTGGTTGTGGCAATTCTCAGAACAGATCTGAGGTGTTCAACAGTTAGCTGGGATCTTACACGTCGCATTAATGCATATTTTATCGTACACTTATTTTCGACACAGTGTTTTTAGTGTAAAGGTTAATGACTGTGGTCTTTTTAGCAGTTTGAGTCTTTGACCGGATCATACAAATGGTTGACTGTCACATCTAACATTATCAGAGCTCTGCTCTGTCATGTCTTTCCTTGTCTCTCCCTCCTGTGTCACGGTGTGGGTGCATCTCACTGCAGTCAGGAAACGTATCAGAATACCCTTATTTTATTGGCTAAACTGCATCACGTGACGTGATTTACAACGCATTGGTCGTGTTTTTCCTGCACCGCTGAACAAGTGCCGTAAATGCTGGAAAGGAGCGTGAATAACTCCGCTGCATAAAGCAAAGTCCCGCGATCCACTGAAAACGGGTCCGCGACGAACCACCAGTTGAGAATCACTGGTCTACAGGATCGTGACGAGCGGTGAACAGCTGTTTGTGTGGCGTGTCTTACGTCTCTTCCTGTTTCCTTCACCTACATTCCCCTGGGTCCTAAGCCCCTCCACGTACAGCTTATTATCACCCTCTTTGCACCAATGTACATTTATAACAAATACCACACATATTACACGGTAATCAGCGTTGCATATGTGTCAAACTCTATCGGTGCATCTCCGGTTCTTTAATGTAACGTAAGTGGAGCGACGAGCCTCTCCCAGCAGACTGTTGTGCTAGCAAGCAGGCTCGCGAGCGAGCTGTACCCAGCATGCAGTTCGGCGGTGAAATTTTATAAATGTACAATTATTAGTGTTACAAATTGTTTATGTGTCACAGACTGTTGTGTGCTGTGGTGTTTTTCTCTGTTAAAGAGCGTTAGTTGTGGGTTGTTAATTGTTGTGTTATAAAGTTATGACCATGACTCGGGTTCCCTCTCAATACATATAAGACAACTAGCGCTGACCGCTGTGCATTAGCAGCAAAGAATACATTTAGCTGCCTGTTGAAAGCAGACAGCAGTTGTTTTGGCTATGCACCGGTATAATGGTGTGTGAAGAATTCATATCATACGGGAAATTAAAACCGGTATACTGCCCAGCTCTAGTCTTTATTATAGTTTGGACAATTTTGTACCAATATTTGACGGGCCGGATTAAAAAGCCCAACGGGCCGTATCCGGCCCGCGGGCCGTAGTTTGCCCATGCCTGGTTTAGATCCAGGTTTCTGTTTCTGTCTGGTGGGTCGACGACATCGCTGCTTTTACCTGGTCCTGAACCATTCTCAGTGTAGTCCTGATCCTCTATATGAACCAGTCTCAGTGTAGTCCTGATCCTCTATATGAACCAGTCTCAGTGTAGTCCTGATCCTCTATATGAACCAGTCTCAGTGTAGTCCTGATCCTCTGTATGAACCAGTCTGTTTAGTCCTGATCCTCTATATGAACCAGTCCCAGTGTAGTCCTGATCCTCTATATGAACCAGTCCCAGTGTAGTCCTGATCCTCTATATGAACCAGTCTCAGTTTAGTCCTGATCCTCTATATGAACCAGTCTCAGTTTAGTCCTGATCCTCTATATGAACCAGTCTCAGTGTAGTCCTGATCCTCTATATGAACTAGTCCCAGTTTAGTCCTGATCCTCTATATGAACCAGTCTCAGTTTAGTGTAGTGAACTCATGCAGGTTCACCAGAAACTCCTTCAGCTCAGACTCCAGCAGAGAGCGGTCCACCATGGACAGACCCAGATCCAGAGGCCCCCGCTGCTGGACACCCAGGACGTATTGCTGGACCCGCTGGAGGGAAGGGAGGCACGGGAGAACCAGGACCAGGACTGAGAGGGGCAGACCGTCAGACCTGCTGCAGTAGAATGAGAGGTTTTCTAAAGAGACTCTGGTGCTCAGAGACACGACCACATTAGTCCACAGGGGGCGCCAGAACCAACTAGAGTTCCTCTTAGTATACTGTACTACATCTCAGAGGTACATAATGTACTTTATACTGTACTACATCTCAGGTACATAATGTACTTTATACTGTACTACATCTCAGAGGTACATAATGTACTTTATACTGTACTACATCTCAGAGGTACATGTAGTACTTTATACTGTACTACATCTCAGAGGTACATATAATACTTTATACTGTACTACATCTCAGAGGTACATGTTGTACTTTATACTGTACTACATCTCAGAGGTACATATAGTACTTTATACTGTACTACATCTCAGAGGTACATAGTGTACTTTATACTGTACTACATCTCAGAGGTACATAGTGTACTTTGTGTACCTCTACCCGTCTTGTTCCAGACTCTGGACTTCCCTCTGGAGGAGCGTCTCAGTCTGGCTGACCTGACTCTGGCTCTGGACAACGAGCTGCTGGTCAGCGGGAACGGCATCGAACAGGCGGCTCTGATCTCCTACAAGAACGAGATCCAGCACCTGCAGTGGGTCTGATGATGTCACACAACGTGATGCTTTGATGTGGATCACTCCACACGCTAAGCTAGGCTAACGCTAGAGTGTGTGTGTGTGTGTGTGTGTGTGTGTGTGTGTGTGTGTGTGTGTGTGTGTGTGTGTGTGTGTGTGTGTGTGTGTGTGTGTGTGTGTGTGTGTGTGTGTGTGTGTGTGTGTGTGTGTGTGTGTGTGTGTGTGTAGGGTGCTGGTGGACCAGGCCTGCAGTGAGCGGGACAAGGTGAAGACAGACCTGGATCAGGCTCATCAGAGGAACCTGCAGCTGGTCAGAGAGGTGGACGACAGACACGCCAGCATGGAGACGCTCAACCAGAGCAGGATCAGGTCAGACTGGTTTAAACTGGGCCTGTACTGGACTTATACTGCACTCACACTGGTTTCATACTGGACTCCTACTGGTCCTCATACTGGATTCATACTGGACTCACACTGGTCCTCATACTGGACTCATACTGGTCCTCATACTGGTCCTCTACTGGTCCGTGAGTCGTCATGATGAAGATGAGCAATGAGGCGGCGGTTTTGACGAGCTGCTCTGTGATTGGCAGGGAGCTGGAGCAGGACTTCCGTGATAGGCTGACGGCTCTGCGCTGCCAGTCGGAGCAGGAGAGCGAGGCTCAGCTGCAGCAGATGGAGAGAGAGCGCTGCTCGCTGCAGGACCGGCTGCAGCTGCTCCGAGTCCAGGAGGCGGAGCTACGGGAGGAGCTCTGCAGCGCCGCACAGGTGAGCACACCTGTTGTTTGAGCAAACATCAAACACCATCGCTCTGTATTTCTGATTGGCTTTAAAGATTTAAGTTGTCGGAGGCAGCTGCAGAAACATGATCTCAATGTGTTCAGGAGAGCAGTCGTCTGGAGGAGGACCTGCGTGCTGTGAAGATGAAGCTGACTGAAGCAGAACGCTCAGTGAAGCGGCTGCAGAGAGACGTGGACCAGCTGCTGCTCGAGAAGGTCTCTGCATCATCTGAGTCTCTTCACATGAGCCGTCTCCATCTCTGCAGCTCTACACAGCTTTTTAGCCTCTTTTAGCTCCTAGTTTTGGTTCTGCAGCACATTTCCTGTTTGGTTGAGTCTCAGTGTTTCCAGCAGCAGCTGTTTTTGTCCAACAAGCTGTGATGAAGACACTGTTCACTGCCTGCTCAGCAGCAAACAGCAGACAGACTCAGTTAGAGACGAGGTGGTGAACATAGTGGAGCATTTAGCAGCTAAAGAGACAGATGTTTCCCTCAGGAGGTGCTGGAGACCAAACACAGAGCTACAAGAGAGAGAGGAGTGGGCTCACATTCATCAGGAGACACAAACACAAAGACTCCTGATGAGTCGAGTACTAGTAATCGAGTACTAGTAGAAGTAATGTAGTCACCGTCGGAAGTACACAAGGGCAAAGGGCAAAACTGCCCCTAAGAAATATAATGTTGCCCCTGATATCACTAGGAGAGGGGCAAACAATGCCCCCATAACTTCCTCTAATAATAATGATAATTTAATGAACTTGTCAAAAACATCGTAGTCTATATGACCCGGTCCAGTTGCCGCCTTGATTGATGTTGTGTGTGTGCGTGAAGAACCGAACGTTCTAAACGAATAAATAAATGGAGCGCTTCTTCATCAGACCTGTGACTGCGGTCAACTCAGCAGACACTTACATGTTAGTGCATCTATATGCTGACATTCACCGTAAACGCATTTAAACGGCACAGATCGGGAGCGAGCGAAGGACTTTGAAAGGTAGCGGGAAGATTAACGTGAGACAACATCCGGTTTCTTCAGACGAACATCCGGTTTTCAGAATAAGATGCCAACAAAGTATGAATTATATTCACATTAAGTATAAAACATGCTGCCTGCATCTCGTGAGTTAAAGGGAACATACACCTAAATTGTGCGTAAAGTGTCTTTATTCTTTGATTTGAGGCTTGCTGATGAATAATACCTGACTGACAGTCAATTAAGATATTTTACTTAGTAAACTCTGAACTGAATTTGTACCTTCAAATGGCACATTTTTTAAATATTTGAGGTGCTACAAAAATATCTTTCTCAATAATTCCAGACAATGACTGATGTATATGTAAACAAGGCATCGTTGACTTAATAATTGTTAATAGTTGTTTAAAAAATGTAATAATAACAATAAATAACCACAAACAAATTAGAATAAATTGAATATGATTGTCTGATTTATGTTTGTTTTTTGTTTAAAAAATCTAAGAAAACACTTTGAATCTGTAGACTACTGCCTAATAGTCTTATTATTGCCATGTGATGACAATTGCTCATATACTGTAAGCCTAAATAAGTATATTTATTATTTTGAACAAAGGTTAAATGTTATTTCACAAGTTTCAAAAAGTGCCCCCAATTTCTTTTTAAATGCCCTGGATTTCAGTCAGTGGGGGCAAAAATTGCCCCCTAAAAAATATGTAAATTTCCTACCCTGGTGTAGTACTAGTTAACTGGTAGAAGTAATCTAGTACTAGTTATCTAGTCCTAACACACACACTGACCTTTAACCTCAATCTATTTTAAGATAAAATGAGCGATATCAGAGTAACATTAGTCCTCACAAAGATAGCAGAACTCACTCACACACACACACACACACACACTCTCACACACACACACACACACTCTCTCAGGTGTAAGGTGACTCGTCTCCTTGTAGTTGATCCATTATTGATGAAAGTTTCCTCTCTGACTTCACTTCTTTGCTCCGACTGATGAAGATGACTTCTGATCGGTTGACAGTTGGTTTAAACCAATAACCAGTTGGTTTTGATTGACAGTTTGGCGGTTTGGATCCGGCGGCCGCTGGTCTGAGTCACGAGGAACGATTCTCTGAAATTGTGAAAGACTACGAACTGCAGTGCCGGGTAAGATGCGCACACGCATACTCACAGACAGACAGACAGACGCACAGGCACAGACACGCATACTCAGACAGACGCACAGGCACAGACACATACTCACAGACACACACACATACACAGACACAGAGACACAGACACAGAGACACATACACAGACACACAGAAACAGAGACACATACAGAGACACAGACACACAGAAACAGAGACACATACACAGACACACAGACAAATACTCAGAGACATACACATACTCACAGACACACACACATACACAGAGACACAGAGACACAGACACAGACACACAGACACACAGACACAGAGACACATACACAGACACACAGAAACAGAGACACATACAGAGACACAGACACACAGACACACAGAAACAGAGACAGACACAGAGACACAGACAAATACTCAGAGACATACACAGACACAGAGACATACACATACTCACAGAGACATACACATACTCACAGACACATACACAGACACAGACACAGAGACACAGACACACAGACACAGAGACACAGACACACAGAAACAGAGACACACACACATACACAGAGACACACAGACACAGAGACACATACACAGACACACAGAAACAGAGACACATACAGAGACACAGACACACAGACACACAGAAACAGAGACAGACACAGAGACACAGACAAATACTCAGAGACATACACAGACACAGAGACATACACATACTCACAGAGACATACACATACTCACAGACACATACACAGACACAGACACAGACACAGAGACACAGACACACAGAAACAGAGACACATACACAGACACAGAGACACAGACAAATACTCAGAGACATACACAGACACAGAGACCCACACATACACATACTCACAGAGACACACACAGACACAGAGACACACACATACACATACTCACAGAGACACACACAGACGCACACACACACACAGACGCACACACTCACAGACACACACAGACGCACACTCACACAGACTCAGACGCACACACTCACAGACACACACAGACGCACACACTCACAGACACACACAGACGCACACTCACACAGACGCACACACTCACAGACGCACACTCACAGACACACACAGACGCACACACAAACTCACAGACACACACACATACACACACACTCACAGAGACACACAGACACTCACAGAGACACACGAACTCACAGACACAAACTCACAGACACATACTCACAGATAGACACACTCACAGAGACACACACACACGCATACTCACAGACACACACAGACGCATACTCACAGACGCACACTCACAGACACACACACATACACACACACACTCACAGAGACACACACAAACTCACAGACACACACACAGACGCATACTCACAGACACACACTCACAGACACACACACAGAGAGACAGAGAGTAGGTGTGTGTGTGTTTGTACTGTAGCTCTTCATGAATGTGTTCTTGTTGTAACGAGATGTTGGAGTCAGAAGTGCAGCTGTAGTTGGGGACGGACTCAGAGCGGCGTATTCTTGTAAAGTCTTAACTCCACGTCCACCTTCTAGTTTTTACTTAGCTTTCAGCCACATCTTACAACATGTAGGTCACCGCGGTGTATTAGGACAATATCATTCATATATCAATAAACATACAACAATATTCAGAGAGAACTCAGAGATTAGAGCAGGGGTCTCAAACTCAAGGCCCGCAGGCCGAATCCGGCCTGCCACGTCATTTTATGTGGCCCGCGAATCCGCCAGCAAAAAAAAAAAAAGTTTAAAAAAAAGTTTTAAAAAAAAATAAAAAATTTAAAGTTAGACTTGATAATAAAAATATCCCCATAGTCATAATTCTGATATGGAAAGTCATAATTATGATAGAAAGTAATAATTCTGAGATAGAAAGTCAAAATGATGAGATACTTAAACACACAGTCACAGAAGCAGCTCTTTGGCTGGTTACTGTACACTTGAAATGGAAATGTATTGTGAGTACATTGAAGACTACTTTAAACGTGTCTTTACAACACATGAAATACTTCACGTGGGATTGTGCAAATGCACCCTTGAAAGGATTTTAAGCGTTGAACAAAGTTATTGTAATAACTTGTGTTTGATATTTGTCTTTGCTATTTTCTTTAATAGTTTGATCTTTGATAGAGTAATGTGGGTTTCTTAACCCTAAATTAAAAGGATTTAAGTTATAATAACAGAAATGTGCTGGAATATATTTTTACATTTACTGTATATAACTGTATGTACAATATTTTTACACTTGAATAAACAATAATCAAATGCAGAGACAGTTATTTACCAATATGTTAGGAGTAGTTACATTTATACAGTCTTACAGTTACAACCGGCCCTTTGAGGGAAACCGTGATGCTGATGTGGCCCAGAGTGGAGAGGAGTTTGAGACCCCTGGATTAGAGGATCAAATAAAGTAAAAAACTTTGATATTCTCTGATTTTTCTCACATATTTTTGTTCTTCGTTACACCTCTCCGGCTCTGTAATATTATTATTATTAAATAATATTCCAATGTTTATATTTGGACCTTGAGTTATTTTTGTCTCGATTATTTATTTTTTTAATATAAATCGAATGAGGAGAGGGAGTTTTAATGTCTGTTTTTGTTTGTGCACCTGAACGCCTCGTGTTGGTCTCAACAGAAAATCAAGGTGAGAACACCTGAGAACACACCATGATGTAGATGTGAAGCTGTTACAGAGAGCCTCCAGACACTACAGCACACTGACAGTAACGTCAGGCACCAGAGATAGTCCACTGACTGTGCGTGTGTGTGGTGCATTCAGGAGCTGCGGGACAGAAACGATGAGCTGAGCTCAGAGGTGGAGCTGCTGAAGAGTCAGAGGAGCGACAGGAAGTCCAGACGCTCTGCAGGAGACGAAGACGCTCTGACCTGGAACCAACAAAGACCAGTCAGCTCTGACTCTGGTAACACTATATACACAATATACACACTATATACACACTATATACACAATATACACACTATATACACTATATACACACATTATATATAATATATACACAATATACACTATATGCACACTATATGCACACTATATATACACTATATGTGCACTATATATGCGCACTATATATACACACTATATGCGCACTATATATACGCACTATATATGCACACTATATACGCACTATATATACACTATATATACCCACTATATACACTATATATACACTATATATGCACTATATATACCCAGACAGACACACACCAAACAGTAAAAGTAGTAATACTTCATTCAGAATGTTAGTGCAGTAAAAGTACAAAGGTATTAGTATCAAGATACACTAAAAGTACCCGTTATGCAGAATAATGTATATTATTACTGATGTATTAATGTGTTTATCTCTCTATATAATCTACATTAATACATCATTAATAATCTGAAGTAACTGTGTAGACGAGTGTAGTAACGCTCTTCTGACACAAGGTGGAGCCACCTGATCACAATGAGCTCTGATTGGCTGTAGAGTCATGTGACTCCTCATTGATGCTACGTTTAAACAACAGAAGAAGAAGTGTTTGTAGTTTGATGAATTAAATGTTGTTACTGATGTGAGGATCACAGGACAGAGAAACAGCTGATTATTGTTGATGACATCATGCTTTCAGGTTCAGGTTCTATTAACCAACATGTAAAGTAATAAACATTGATCTTCCAGATATACAATGAACATATGGAGGCAGAACCATTGTTTTGAAGTGTTTAGTTAATTCATGATTTAGTTGTTTTTAAGTTGAATAAATAAATGAAGAAGAAGTCAGCTGGAACTCTGCAGTGAGACTTAAACAGGAAGTTCAGGCTGAGCAGGTTAGATCTGTTATACACACACACGCGCACACGCACACACACACACACACAAAGAGACACACCTACACACACACACACAAAGACACACACCCACACACTCACTCACAGCTCCTCCGGGTGTTGGTGTCATGTCTCACAGTGAGTCTCTGGTTTAAGTCTTTACCTCGTTAATACACAAACATTGTGTCACAGTGTGTGTTTGTGTGTTTGTTTGTGTTCAGACGAGGCGGACATGAAGCGCAGCTCGTCTCCTCAGGTGAGGAAGAAGCTGCAGCCGGCAGACAGAACAGGTGAGAATGAAAACACCTGTTAGTCACAGTTCTGTAACACCACCAGGGCTAGTAGGGAGTAACTGTCTGTCTGTCTGTCTCTGTCTCTGTCTCTGTCTCTGTCTCCGTCCCCTAGCTCTGTGTTCTCTGGACCAGGTCTCAGGTCTGAGGATCAGTATCCAGACTGAACTGGCTCTGGAGCAGCTGAAGCAGAAACACAACCAGGAGCTGCAGCAGCTGCACATCCAGCTGGAGACGCAGGTAGCAAAGATATATATATATGTATGTATATGTATATGTATATGCACATTAAGTATAAAACATGCTGCATCTCGTGAACCAAATGTTATTGCCCTTTTGTTCATATAGGGATTTGTTTGCCATAACAATGCGATTAATCGCAAAAAATCCATGCGATTAATCGCGATTAAATATATTAATCGCGATTAATCGCGATTAAATATATTAATCGCGATTAATCGCGATTAAATATATTAATCGCGATTAATCGCGATTAAATATATTAATCGCGATTAATCGCGATTAAATATATTAATCGCGATTAAATATATTAATCGCGATTAAATATATTAATCGCGATTAAATATTTTAATCGCGATTAAATATTTTAATCGTTGCCCAGCACTAGTATATATGATCTACATTATGTTTGATGTACCTCCTCCTCCTCCTCCTTCAGGTGAACTACTATGAGCGCAGCCTGGAGGTGATGAGACAGAGCATGGAGGTGGAACGTAAAGACATCTCTCAGGCCTTCAAGGTACCAATGAATCTTTAACACAGAATCACCTTCAGGTATTTATTCTGTTTGCAGGACTCGATCATAAAGATTCAAAAGGAAACATGTCCCATAATGAGTACTTTAAGGACATTTAGCTGATGAAGTATGCAGGACTTTACCTGTCCTGAGGTGTTTTTTAAATACTTTGAAGTAATACTTCTTCCTCACGTTAATGTCTTCGTCCTTCAGATGGAGATCAGTGAGCTGGAGGAGCAGAAATCTCAGGCGGAGCAGCAGGTGAAGCAGCTGAAGGAGACTCTGGAGAAACTGAGCTCTCAGATGCAACGAGGAGGAGGAGGAGGAGGAGGAAGAGGGTGGAGCCACGAGCAGGAGCGCAGGTGAGGAAGACGCCTGCAGAATGGTGCAGACAGAAGCTGGTCCACGTCGTCGTGAGCAGTCTTTAAAACGTCAACGTGTTGTTGGTGTTTTTTTCCCAGAATGCAGCGGGAGGGGGCGGAGCTGGAGCAGAACTTTGCCAGAGAGATCGGCAACCTGGTCCAGAGACTGAGCTCTGAGAAGGACCAGCTGGAGGCGGAGCTGAAGCTGAAGGCGGACCAGGAAGTGATGCTGGTCAGGTGGGTGGTCACGTTACCCAGCATGCTCTGCAACATCTACAAACACATCATTCTTTAACCTCGTCACAGTTCCACTGCTCTTCTTCTTCTTCTTCTTCTTCTTCTTCTTCTATGGTATTCTAACAGATGCCATTCAGACACCAGAAGTGTTCTCTACATTGATAACTGTTTCATTATTGATCAGAGAGGTGTAAACATCATCATTCACTGCGTCTATCACCGCACACAACTGTTCACTAAACACACTCTGCTGTGATTTAATCACAACAAACTGATACATAACTTCATAACGATGATCAGTAAAAAGTCTGAACTCATGTTTTGTTAGTTCTCTCCTCAAGACGACAAGTAAATAACTTTTAAAACACTTGTTTTCTGAATGGAGTTTGGATCTATTGGTGCTATGCTAAGCTAACGTTGTAGCATCTCCATCAACACTTTAAAGTAGCGTCATGTAGATACAGCAGCGTGGTTATCGTTCATACATCTACTATAGTGAGGTATCGTAGCTCTCAGGCTGTGAAGTGAACATGAATGTGTTAAAGTGATGATCACTGATCGTCACTGAGGATCTCACAGCTGGTTAGAAACAGGAAGTCTCTCAGGTGGATCGATGGATTAACGCTGAGCGACATGTGACCGACGCTCAGCAGGGCTGAAGCAGAGCAGCAGCGCTGCCTCCTCCACCGGCTGCAGGAGCAGAGAGGATTCTGGGAGGAGCGGCTCGCCCAATCGGAGCAGGAGAAGAGCTCCGTGGAGGATCAGCTCCTGTTTCAGGTGACCCAGCTGAAGGAGGAGCTGTGGAACCTCCAGACGGAGTCCGACCGGGTCCTGCGGGACCGGGACCGCCTCTCCGACGCGTTCGTCCAGCAGCAGGAACGGCTCCGAGCCAGAGACCAGACCGTGAAGAGTCTGCAGGACTCCACCAGGAACCGGGTCCAGGGTCTGTCCAAACTGACTACCGAGCTGGACTCGCTGAAGACGGACCGCGCCAGGCTGATCCAGGACCTGAAGGACCAGGCCATGGCTGTGGACAACCTGCAGCTCGAGCTGGACGGTGTCTCTGAGGAGTTGGACGGGAGGAGGAGTGCCGAGGAGGTTCTCCGGGATGCTCTGGAGCAGGAGCGGACCAGGACCTCGCTGCTCCGGTCCGCTGTGGACGAAGACAAGGAGGAGGTCTGTCGTCTGAGCCAGGAGAACAGGAGCTACGCCCGGCTGGTGGACCAGCTCTCCAACCAGATCGTAGAGATGGAGGAGGAGATCTCCACGCTCAGAGACCACCTCAGAGAACTCAGCACTCAGCTCAACGGGACCGCAGACCTGGTCCTGGACTTCCGGAGGCAGCTCAACTCCAAAACCTGCGAGGTGGACCGGCTCCGGGCCGAGGTGGACCGGCTCCGGGCCGAGGTCGCGGACGGCGCTGATCTCTTACGGCGAGCCGAGGCCTCCTCCGGGAAGCATCACAAAGACCTGGTTCTGACCGGACAGCAGGTCCTCCAGCTGCAGCGGGACCTGCAGGACTCCCAGGACCAGCTGAGGACAGCGGAGCAGGGCTTTGAACGGGAGAAGAGGAAGATGATGCAGCAGCTGATGGAGCTGGAGAAGCTGTTCCTGGACCTGGAGGAGGTGATGGACCCAGCCAGTCCACACAGGTTTGTGGAGCATGAGACCGTCTCAGAGATCCAGAACCTGGTCCCAATGACGACTAACTATTAGAATGACTAACTGCATCCATCAACGACAGTGATCTTCACCTCAAGGCTAACCGAATGAATAACTGTTTCCTCTTCATGGTAGAGCTCCAGATGAAGACCTCTTTGATCTAAAGCTTCAGTCGGCTTCAAACACTGAAGATCATCTTCAGTGTTTGAAGCCGACTGAAGCTTTAGAAATCAAGTCAAACACAAATCATCAACACAACTCTTCAGATTGATTTCGACCAATGAAATGAGGCTCAGCTCCGTCACAGAGCAGCAGGATGAACTCTCCTCGTTGTTTGTCTGCAGGACTCAGCTGGAGGAGGTCCGACTGGAGAACGGAGCTCTTGAGCAGCGACTCAGCGTCCTGCAGCAGGAGGTCACCGAGCTGGAGAACGACGTCGCCAAGAACAGGTGACTTCTGATTGGTCGATAGGAGACAATCGAGCCTCTTTCACTTTCAATCTTAAATTACAGTTACGCTTCCAATTTAGTGATATGAGGTCCGACCTGGATGATGATCATAATGTTTATCACACATCATCAAACATGAACCTTCTTCTTCTTCTGTCAGGAGGAGAGTGGACGAGATGGAGAGAGACCACGAGAGGAGTCGAGAGGAAGAGGAGAGGCTGCACAAAGAGGTGAGGAGAGAATCGGTCCGACCCCTCTGAGCTCCGAGAGGACGACTGTTCAACCCGCTCTCGTCCTCTGTTGCTTCTGCAGAACTCCAGACATCGAGAGGAGGTTCTGGATCTGAGCAGCAGGAACCTGAAGCTCAGCAACGACAACGCCGAGCTGAGCGCCCAACTCCGTGGAGACCAGGAGTCGGTCCGGATGCTGAGGGAGCGCCTGGAGACGGTCTCCAAGGAGAAGGAGGAGGAGGAGACCACGGTGAGCAGCTTAAGGATCTCTTAAGGATCTCTGGCTTTCAGCACAATCAGACTAAAGAGTTGTGGTTTCAAGTCTAGAGATGCCCCCTAAACCCGGTTCTAAAAGAGTAAAAACCTTAGTCAGTGGTTCTGCTGTCGGTACTTCAGAAGTTCTGCAGCGAGACGTCCTCGACTGAAACCTCGTCTCCAGAAACACTGTTTACATACAAGAATAACAAAGAAATGTGTCTTATTCTCTCAAAACACTCACAAAGAACCGATCAGAGTACCGATCAGAGTACTAGTATCCATAAAGTACTGACGGTACTCATCAATACTTCAGGTGCGGCGGCTGCAGGAAGCAGCGTTGCAGCAGGAGAAAGAGAAGCTGCAGCAGGAGAAAGAGAAGCTGCAGCAGGTGGCCGTCTGGACGCAGGAGAGAGAGCTGCTGGACAGACAGATCAGCTGCTACCAGGAGAAGGTTTGTAGGAGGTCATCATCTGTCTCATTCATGTCCTTCAGTTTACTCTTCATGACTCCTTTAGCTCCCTGTTTGCTCCTTTAGTTCCCGTTTGCTCCTTTAGCTCCCGGTTTGCTCCTTTAGTTCCTGTTTGCTCCTTTAGTTCCCGGTTTGCTCCTTTAGCTCCCGGTTTGCTCCTTTAGTTCCCGTTTGCTCCTTTAGTTCCCGTTTGCTCCTTTAGCTCCCCGTTTGCTCCTTTAGTTCCCTGTTTGCTCCTTTAGCTCCCCGTTTGCTCCTTTAGCTCCCCGTTTGCTCCTTTAGCTCCCCGTTTGCTCCTTTAGCTCCCGGTTTGCTCCTTTAGTTCCCGTTTGCTCCTTTAGCTCCCCGTTTGCTCCTTTAGCTCCCGGTTTGCTCCTTTAGTTCCCTGTTTGCTCCTTTAGTTCCCGGTTTGCTCCTTTAGCTCCCTGTTTGCTCCTTTAGTTCCCTGTTTGCTCCTTTTGCTCCTTTAGTTCCCGGTTTGCTCCTTTAGCTCCCCGTTTGCTCCTTTAGCTCCCCGTTTGTCCTTTAGTTCCCCGTTTGCTCCTTTAGCTCCCCGTTTGTCCTTTAGTTCCCCGTTTGCTCCTTTAGCTCCCCGTTTGCTCCTTTAGCTCCCCGTTTGCTCCTTTAGCTCCCCGTTTGCTCCTTTAGCTCCCCGTTTGTCCTTTAGCTCCCCGTTTGCTCCTTTAGCTCCCGGTTTGCTCCTTTAGTTCCCCGTTTGCTCCTTTAGTTCCCGGTTTGCTCCTTTAGCTCCCTGTTTGCTCCTTTAGTTCCTGGTTTGCTCCTTTAGCTCCCGGTTTGCTCCTTTAGTTTTCCGGTTTGCTCCTTTAGCTCCCTGTTTGCTCCTTTAGTTCCCGGTTTGCTCCTTTAGCTCCCCGTTTGCTCCTTTAGCTCCCCGTTTGTTCCTTTAGCTCCCCGTTTGCTCCTTTAGTTTCCCGTTTTGCTCTTTTAGCTCCCGGTTTGCTCTTTTAGCTCCCGGTTTGCTCCTTTAGCTCCCTGTTTGCTCCTTTAGCTCCCGGTTTACAGTCTGAAGCTCTGACCTCGGTGTGATTGTTTACGTTTATCTGAACGTGTCAGGTGACTGCTCTGTCGTGTCTGGAGGCGGAGCTTAGCGCTGTGACTGTGAAGCTGCAGAGTCTGGAGGAGGAGAAAGACAAACTGCTGAGAGAAGCTGAGGAGCAGAACAACAAGGTTCCTCCTTCACCTCTCAGACGTAACAACCTCCAAACAACCAGCTGTTCTTCCTCTCACCGTCAACCTTTCACCTCCTTCAGGTGGAGGCGCTGCAGCGGTCGCTGCTCTCTATGGAGGAGGAGGCGGAGCTACTTTGCTCTCAGACACTCGGCCACGCCCAGGAGACACTAGGCCACACCCAGGAAGTGAGCGGGCAGCAGAGGAAGGTCACCAGATATCTTTAAATCTTCATGCTTCTGAAAGATAGACTATATCAAAGTGAATGAACTAATGTTCCTCTTTTTATCTTCTTTAATTAATATGATTGGACGTCTGCATGCTGTCGTTTGTTTCAAGTATTTTTATATTTGTCCACATTTTGGATATTTTTTCTAATATTTTTTTCCTTTTTCCAGATTTTTAAATAAATATATATTTCAGATTTTTTAGGGATATTTTCCAACCTTTAAAAATGTTCTTCAGATATTGTCTTCATGTTTTTCAGATATTTTTCCACAATATCTGTCACATATTTTAATAATAATTTTAAGATATTTTTTAACAATATTATAAAAATATATATTTTTTTCAAAATTAACATTTTCTTCAGATATTTTTCAATTTTTTTCTCATTTAAATAATATTTTTTGACAAATGTTTCACTTTTTCCAACATTATTTTTTTCATATAATACTTTTAATTTGCAGATATTTCCTCATATGGTTCGATGGTAAGAAGGTTGTAAACATGGACTCTTAGCTCATAAGATGTTTGGGCTCATTATGACGTAATAATAATAATATTAATAATAATCAGAATCAGAACCGTTTATTGACGAGGAACAACAAGGAATTTGTCATGGCGGGTGGTGCGTAACATTTAACAATAAACAATCAACATATAAATAGACACATATTAAAATATAAAATAAAGTGCAGATAACAGGACTGTGAAACAAGTGAAACATGTGATTAAATAAAGAAACTGGGACGTGCAGGAGAGAGACCAGGAGGAAATGTCAGGGGGTCCCGGGCTCTGTTAATGAGCCCGACTGCAGACGGGAAGATAATAATAATATTAATAATAATAATATTGGTGTCATGTGACACATTTAGACCTCACAGCTTCCTGTCTGTTGTCAGGTGGAGGAGCTGCAGAGCAGCGTCAGGAAGCTGGTGAAGGAGAAGGAGGAGCTCCATCAGGCTCTGGAGGAGCAGGAGGAGCAGGAGGAGACCCACAAACTGAGAGTCCAGAACCAGGAGCTCCAACACCAGGTACCAGACTACAACCTATGATCTGTTCTAGTCTAACTGAGCACCACATGAGCCACGCTGATTCTCTGATGTCTGTCAGCTGTCAGAGCTGCAGGTCCAGAGTCTGGAGGTCCAGAAGCTGAACCAGGAGCAGCAGAACCTGAAGACCAGACTGAGCGAGCTGCAGACGGAGCGGACGCAGGCTCAGGACCAGGTCTGGACCTCATCAGAAGGACCCGATCCAACGCTGACATCAGGGTCTTACGTGTGAACTTCCTGTGTGCAGGCGGAGCTGGTTCAGGTGCAGCACCTCAGGAGGCTGCAGGAGGTGCAGGGGCGGGCCGGAGACGACCACAGGGAGCAGGAGGAGCTGCTGAGGGCCCGGCTAGAGGAGGAGCAGAGGAGGAGTCACCAGCTGGAGGAGACCCTGAGGCTTCAGGCCCAGCAGAGCAGCTCCCACATCAGCATGAAGCAGGTAGACCACAGGGTGGTTAGCCGTTAGCTGTTAGCAGTGCTGCTAACGCTACTAGCTCTCCTCTGATTGGTTGTTTACAAAGTAACATTGCCAGAGATCAGAGACTAGAAACACATGTTCTACTGAATGTTGATCATCAGTAAAACTTTATTCACACCGTGATGGTTAACGGTAAAGCTTTATTCACACCGTGATGGTTAACGGTAAAGCTTTATTTACACCGTGATGGTTAACGGTAAAGCTTTATTCACACCGTGATGGTTAACGGTAAAGCTTTATTTACACCGTGATGGTTAACGGTAAAGCTTTATTCACACCGTGATGGCTAACGGTAAAGCTTTATTCACACCGTGATGGTTAACGGTAAAGCTTTATTCACACCGTGATGGTTAACGGTAAAGCTTTATTCACACCGTGATGGTTAACGGTAAAGCTTTATTCACACCGT